>NC_061514.1:293093943-293413728 GCF_022539505.1 Lolium rigidum
AGTAGTTCATCTTTGGACTATGGGTCCATAGCAGTAGCTAGATGGTTGTCTTCTCCTCTTGTGCTATCATGTTAGATCTTGTGAGCTGCCTATCATGATCAAGATCGTCTATCTGTAATGCTACATGTTGTGTTTGTTTGGATCCGATGAATATGGAATACAGTGTCAAGTTGATTATTGATCTATCATATATGTGTTGTTTATGTTCTTGCATGCTCTCCATTGCTAGTAGAGGCTCTGGCCAAGTTGATACTTGTGACTCCAAGAGGGGGTATTTATGCTCGATAGTGGGTTCATGTCTCCATTGAATGCGGGGAGTGACAGCAACCCCTAAGGTTGTGGATGTCTTGTTGCCACTAGGGATAAAACATCAATGCTTTGTCTAAGGATATTTGTGTTGATTACATTACGCACCATACTTAATGCAATTGTCATGTTGTTTGCAACTTAATATCTGGAAGGGGTGCGGATGCTAACTCTGAAAGTGGACTTTTTAGGCATAGATGCATGCTTGGATAGCGGTCTATGTACTTTGTCGTAATGCCTCGATTAAATCTCATATTAGTCTTCGTGATATGTATGTGCATTGTTATGCCCTCTCTATTTGTCAATTGCCCAACTGTAATTTGTTCACCCAACATGCTATTTCTTATTGGAGAGACACCACTAGTGAATTGTGGACCCCGGTCCATTCTTTTACATCTGAAATACAATCTATCGCAAACTACTGTTCTTTGTTGTTCTTCGCAAACAAACATCATTTTCCACACCATACGTTTAATCCTTTGTTTACAGCAAGCCGGTGAGATTGACAACCTCACTTTGTTAAGTTGGGGCAAAGTATTTTGATTGTGTTATGCAGGTTCCACGTTGGCGCCGGAATCCCTGGTGTTGCGCCACACTACACTCCTCCGCCAACAACCTTCACGTGGCCTTCATCTCCTACTGGTTCGATAACCTTGGTTTCATACTGAGGGAAAAGTTACTACTGTGCGCATCACACCTTCCTCTTGGGGTTCCCAACAGACGTGTGTCAACTACACGCCAGCAAGGATTTTTTCTGGCGCCGTTGCCGGGAAGATCAAGACACGCTGCAAGGGGAGTCTCCCACATCCAATCTCTTTACTTTGTTTTTGTCTTGCTTTACTTTACTTTATTTACTACTTTGTTTGCTTTCTCTATATCAAAAATACAAAAAAAATAGTTACTTGCTTTACTTTATTTACTATCTTGTTTGCTCTATATTAAAAACACAAAAAAATTATTTACTAGTTTTACTTTATTTTATTCTGTTCTGCTTAGTTTATTTACTGCTAAAATGGGAACTCCTGAGAATACTAAGTTGTGTGACTTCACTAGCACAAATAATAATGATTTCCTATGCACACCTATTGCTCCACCTGCTACTACAGCAGAATTTTATGAAATTAAACCTGCTTTACTAAATCTTGTTATGAGAGAGCAATTTTCTCAGGTGTTAGTTCGATGATCGTTGCTGCCCATCTTAATAATTTTGTTGAACTTTGTGAAATGAAAAAGTATAAGAATGTAGATGGTGACACTATAAAACTAAAATTGTTTCCTTTCTCCTTAAGAGGAAGAGCTAAAGATTGGTTGCTATCTTTGCCTAAGAATAGTATTGATTCATGGACTAAATGTAAAGATGCTTTCATTGGTAGATATTATCCTCCCACTAAAATTATATCTTTGAGAAGTAGCATAATAAATTTTAAGCAATTGGATAATGAACATGTTGCTCAAGCATGGGAAAGAATGAAATCTTTGGTAAAGAATTGCCCTACCCATGGACTAACTACTTGGATGATCATCCAAACCTTTTATGCAGGATTGAATTTTTCTTCGCGGAACCTATTGGATTCAGCTGCTGGAGGTACTTTTATGTCCATCACCTTAGGCGCGGCAACAAAGCTTCTTGATGATATGATGATCAACTACTCTGAATGGCACACTGAAAGGGCTCCACAAGGTAAGAAGGTAAATTCTGTTGAAGAAACCTCCTCCTTGAGTGATAAGATTGATGTGATTATGTCTATGCTTGTTAATGGTAGATTAAATGTTGATCCTAATAATGTTCCTTTAGCTTCATTGGTTGCCCAAGAAGAACATGTTGATGTGAACTTCATTAAAAATAATAATTTCAACAACAATGCTTATAGGAATAATTCTGGTAACAACTATAGGCCATATCCTTCTAATAATGGTAATTCTTATGGTAATTCTTACAACAATAGTAGAAGTGTACCCACTGGTCTTTAAGCCATGCTTAAAGAATTCATTAGTACACAAACTGCTTTTAACAAATCTGTTGAGGAAATGCTTGGTAAAATTGATATTCTTGCTTCTAAGGTTGATAGTCTTGCTGCTGATGTTGATCTTTTAAAATTCAAAGTTATGCCTAATGAAGATAAAGATATTAAGTCATTTGCTACAGCAAACGCCATACAAGTTCGAATTAATGAAAATATTAGATTGATGGCTGAATTGCATGCTAGGTGGGAAAGAGAAGAAAAACTAGCTAAAGAGAATAATGTAGCTAAAGTTTGGACAATTACCACCACTAGTAATGTTGATGCTTCACATGTTGCTTAACCTCCTACAATCAATGGTAAAATAATTGGTGTTAGCAATGTTTCTACTCCTAGTGCAAAGCGTGTAAAATTGCCTGAAACTGCTAAAACTGCTGAAACTGTTTGTGATAAAACTGCTGAAATTTTTGAAAATATTGGGGACAATGACCCCATTGCTTTAGATCATAATGGGTTAGATTTTGCTGATTGTCATATCTCTGAAGTTATTAAGTTCTTACGAAAACTTGCTAGAAGTCCTAATGCTAGTGGTATAAATTTGGCCTTTACAAAACATATTACAAATGCTCTCATAAAAGCTAGAGAAGAGAAATTAAAACTTGAAACTTCTATTCCTAGGAAGTTGGAAGATGGTTGGGAGCCCATCATTAAAATGAGGGTCAATGACTTTGATTGTAATGCTTTGTGTGATCTTGGTGCAAGTATTTACGTTATGCCTAAGAAACTCTATGATATGCTTGACTTGCCACCATTGAAAAATTGTTATTTGGAAGTTAATCTCGCTGATAATTCTATAAAGAAACCTTTGGGGAGGATTGATAATTTTCGCATTACGGTTAACAATATATAACCTTGTCCCCGTTGATTTTGTTGTCTTGGATATTGAATGCAACGCATCTTGTCCCATTATTTTGGGAAGACCTTTTCTTCGAACTGTTGGTGCTATTATTGATATGAAGGAAGGGAATATTAAGTATCAATTTCCTCTCAAGAAAGGTATGGAACACTTCCCTAGAAAGAGAATGAGGTTACCTTTTGATTCTATTATTAGAACAAATTATGATGTTGATGCTTCATCTCTTGATAATACTTGATTCACACTTTCTGCGCCTAGCTGAAATGCGTTAAAAAAATCGCTTATGGGAGACAACCCATTATTTTACTTCTGCACTTTTATTTTATATTTGAGTCTTGGAAGTTGTTACTACTGTAGCAACCTCTCCTTATCTTTATTTTATTGCATTGTTGTGCCAAGTAAAGTCTTTGATAGTAAGGTCAATACTAGATTTGGATTACTGCGCAGAAACAGATTTCTTGTTGTCACGAATTTGAGTAGAATTATCTGTAGGTAACTCAGAAAAATCTGCCAATTTACGTGTGTGATCCTCAGATACGTACGCAACTTTCATTCAATTTGAGCATTTTCATCTGAGCAAGTTAAGTGCCCCTGAAAAATCCGTCTTTACGGACTGTTCTGTTTTGACAGATTCTGTCTTTTATTTCGCATTGCCTCTTTTGCTATGTTGAATAGATTTCTTTGTTCCATTAACTTTCAGTAGCTTTGTGCAATGTCCAGAAGTGTTAAGAATGATTGTGTCACCTCTGAATATGTGAATTTTTGATTATGCACTAACCCTCTAATGAGTTTGTTTTGAGTTTGGTGTGGAGGAAGTTTTGAAGGGTCAAGAGAGAAGGATGATACAATATGATCAAGAAGAGTGAAAAGTCTAAGCTTGGGGATGCCCCCGTGGTTCATCCCTGGATATTTCAAGAAGACTCAAGCATCTAAGCTTGGGGATGCCCAAGGCATCCCCTTCTTCATCGACAACTTATCAGGTCACCTCTAGTGAAACTATATTTTTATTCCGTCACATCTTATGTGCTTTACTTGGAGCGTCTGTATGTTTTTGTTTTTGTTTTTTTTTGAATAAAATCGGATCCTAGCATTCTTTGTTTGGGAGAGAGACACGCTCCGCTGTTTCATATGAACACTGGTGTTCTTAGCTATACTTTTAATGTTCATGGCGAAGGTTGAAACTGCTTCGTTCATTGTTATCTGGTTGAAAACAGAAAATGCTTCATGTGGTAACTGGTATATTGTCTTGAATAATTTGATACTTGGCAATTGTTGTGCTCAAATAGATCATGTTTAAGCTCTTGCATCATGTACTTTGCACCTATTAATGAAGAACTACCATAGAGCTTGTTGAAATTTGGTTTGCATGATTGGTCTCTCTAAAGTCTAGATATTTTCTGATGAAGTGTTTGAACAACAAGGAGACAGTGTAGAGTCTTATAATGCTTGCAATATGTTCTTATGTAAGTTTTGCTGTACCGGTTCATACTTGTGTTTGCTTCAAACAACCTTGCTAGCCAAAGGCTTGTACTGAGAGGGAATACTTCTCGTGCATCCAAATCCTTGAGCCAAAAACTATGCCATTTGTGTCCACCATACCTACCTACTATGTGGTATTTCTCTGCCATTCCAAAGTAAATTAGTTGAGTGCTACCTTTAAAATTGCATTCCTTGTCTTTGCAATATATAGCTCATGGGAAAATAGCCTTAAAAACTATTGTGGTATTGAATATGTAGCTTATGTGTCTTATTTCTTATAAGTTGCTTGTTGAGCGGTAACCATGTTTATGGGGACGCCATCAACTATTACACCTTTGTTGAATATCATGTGAGTTGCTATGCATGTTCGTCTTGTCTCGAAGTAAGGGTGATTTATCATGATCAAATGGTTTGAGTATGCATATTGTTAGAGAAGAACATTGGACCGCTAACTAAAGCCATGAATCATGGTGGAAGTTTCAGTTTGGACATTAATCCTCAATCTCTTATGAGTATATTATCTGTTGTTGAATGCTTATGCATTAAAGAGGAGTCCATTATCTGTTTTCTATGTTGTCCCGGTATGGATGTCCTAAGTTGAGATTTATCAAAAACGAGAAATCAAATGCGATCTATCTCCTTGGACCTTTATACAGGCGACATAGAGGTACCCCTTTGTGACACTTGGTTGAAACATATGTTATGCAATGATAATCCATGTAAATCCAAGCTAATTAGGACAAGGTGCGGGCACTATTGGTATTCTATGCATCAGGCTTGCAACTTATAGGACATCTTATGCATAACACATATGAATTGTTACTACCGTTGACAAAATTGTTTCTATGTTTTCAAAATGAAAAGCTCTAGCACAAAAATAGTAATCCATGCTTCCCTCTGCGAAGGGCCATTCTTTTACTTTATGTTGAGTCAGTTTACCTACTTCTTCTATCTTAGAAGCAAACACTTGTGTCAACTATGTGCATTGATTCCTACATACTTGCTTATTTGCATTCATCATATTACTTTGTGTTGACAATTATCCATGAGATACACATCCATGAGATAAACATGTTGAAGTTGAAAGCAACCGTTGAAACTTATATCTTCCTTTGTGTTGCTTCAAAACTTCCTACTAAGAATTTATTGCTTTATGAGTTAACTCTTATGCAAGACTTATTGATGCTTGTCTTGAAAGTACTATTCATGAAAAGTCTTTGCTATATGATTCGATTGTTTAAGTCATTGTCTTTACCATTGCTTGAATCACTTCATTCATCTCATATGCTTTACAATAGTATTGATCAAGATTATGATAGCATGTCACTTCAGAAATTATCCTTGTTATCGTTTACCTACTCGAGGGCGAGTAGGAACTAAGCTTGGGGATTCTTGATACGTCTCAAACGTATCTATAATTTCTTATGTTCCATGTGACTTTTATGACAATACTCACATGTTTTATACACACTTTACATCATTTATATGCATTTTCTGGCACTAACCTACTAACGAGATGCCGAAGCGCCAGTTCCTGTTTTGTGTTGTTTTTGGTTTGAGAAATCCTACACAGGAAATATTCTCGGAATTGGACGAAATTAACGCCCAGGGTCTTATTTTTCCACGGAGCTTCCAGAAGACCGAAGAGGATACGAAGTGGGGCCACGAGGTGGCGACACGCTAAGGCGGCGCGGCCAAGGAGGGGCCCACGCCGCCCTAGTGTGTGGACCCCTCGTGAAGCCCCCGACTCTGCCCTTCCGCCTACTTAAACTCTCCATCGCGAAAACCCTATTACCGGGAGCCACGATACGAGAAAAGTTCCAGAGACGCCGCCGCCGCCAATCCCATCTCGGGGGATTCTGGAGATCGCCTCCGGCACCCTGCCGGAGAGGGGAATCATCTCCCGGAGGGCTCTTCATCACCATGATCGCCTCCGAACTGATGTGTGAGTAGTTCATCTTTGGACTATGGGTCCATAGCAGTAGCTAGATGGTTGTCTTCTCCTCTTGTGCTATCATCTTAGATCTTGTGAGCTGCCTATCATGATCAAGATCGTCTATCTTGTTGGGATCCGATGAATATGGAATACAATGTCAAGTTGATTATTGATCTATCATATATGTGTTGTTTATGTTCTTGCATGCTCTCCGTTGCTAGTAGAGGCTCTGGCCAAGTTGATACTTGTGACTCCAAGAGGGGGTATTTATGCTCGATAGTGGGTTCATGTCTCCATTGAACTGCGGGAGTGACAGCAACCCCTAAGGTTGTGGATGTCTTGTTGCCACTAGGGATAAAACATCAATGCTTTGTCTAAGGATATTTGTGTTGATTACATTACGCACCATACTTAATGCAATTGTCTGTTGTTTGCAACTTAATACTTGGAAGGGGTGCGGATGCTAACTCTGAAAGTGGACTTTTTAGGCATAGATGCATGCTGGATAACGGTCTATGTACTTTGTCGTAATGCCCTGATTAAATCTCATATTAGTCTTCGTGATATGTATGTGCATTGTTATGCCCTCTCTATTTGTCAATTGCCCAACTGTAATTTGTTCACCCAACATGTTATTTCTTATTGGAGAGACACCACTAGTGAACTGTGGACCCCGGTCCATTCTTTTACATCTGAAATACAATCTACTGCAAACTCTGTTCTTTGTTGTTCTTCGCAAAAAAACATCATTTTTCACACCATACGTTTAATCCTTTGTTTACAGCAAGCCGGTGGGATTGACAACCTCACTGTTAAGTTGGGGCAAAGTATTTTGATTGTGTTGTGCAGGTTCCACGTTGGCGCCGGAATCCCTGGTGTTGCGCCGCACTACACTCCTCCACCAACAACCTTCACGTGGCCTTCATCTCCTACTGGTTCAATAACCTTGGTTTCATACTGAGGGAAAACTTACTGCTATGTGCATCACACCTTCCTCTTGGGGTTCCCAACAGACGTGTGTCAACTACACGTCAGCAGAGAGACAGACAAGAGGGACCCACACATGCAAAGGTAGGCCACAAAAAATCCCAACAACTACCAGACCACAACCCAAATAACAATCTGGGCCCAACTAGACAACAAAACGGGCTGACTGCCAAAAAGCGGGCTGATACGAATCTTGACGCACACAAACTGCAATGGCCGAAAAACTGACTGAGATGTAAGCTAAGTTTCAGCTGACTGAAACTTAGCAACTCCTATTTATTATGGACATTGCTACATAGTGCTATAGCAGCCGTTAGTCTTAGGAAGTGCTCCCTGTCTAAACGGAATTATTTCTGAAAAAGAAAAGTGGTCCCAACGGTGAAAGCAAAATGTAGGGAAAAAATGAAAGGAAAAGGGAAAACGCGTTGCGTACTTTACAACGGAACGAGCACAGTCGAGTAGTTTTTTCATGTCTCGTCTGCCCCTGTGTCATCTATTTTGACCGATTTTCTTTTACCAGCCCTCTACCATCTTATCAATTGGATTCATAAAAATTACAAAGATTTAGTTAGTAATAATTATATTTAGAACTCAAATAATTACATCACGTGAAAAAAATGTTTATATAGCTTTGTAATTTACATGTAGACTGCTGCTGGGCACACTGAAAATTTACATCAAAAGATTGATAAACTACATCCAAAATCTGACAGTAAAGCTTTATAAATTAATAAATCACATCCAAAATCAGGAGAAATACACATTGATATTCCAATCATTTAGATCTAAAAAAAGATTAAAAATATATCTATTTTCAAAAATAATACATCCAGACTTGGAGCAAAGTTACTATTGTTACAGTCATCCCTAAATCTGGATGAACAAACAGAGAATGCCAAAAATTGTATCTCACCTTGGTGCACCGTGAGGGTGTTTAATTGGAGTGGAGCACTTGGGACACGGGAGACCACCCTCCCGATCGGATGCTAGCGGCGGGCGACATCTGGGAACGGGGAGCCGCCAGTGACGATCGTCGGGGCGGTGGAGACGCGCCCGCTACCGTGGTTTGGGGCGAAGGCAGAGGCGGACGGGCGTTGGTACTGCGGCCGCGTCGGCGGTTCCAAGCCCAGGACGAGCGGGTGACGGAGCAAAAAAAAAGTCTCGTTTGCAGCAAAATTACAACCAATACTGTTGTTTGAATTGGTTTTGTACATATAGAAATTAAATTAAATAAAACTAAAACCGGTAAAACAAAATACAAGCAATATTGTTGATTGAGTTCGCAATTAACAACCAGTACTATATAAATTGACTTAATGTTACATCCATTTTGACTCATGCTGGTCAAGTTGTGAAAAAAGCTTTAAAATACATCGAGTAATGTTGGTTAAGTTGGATTTCTTCACGGAGAACTCAATTTAATCATAAAAAATATATCCAAAAATGAATAGAAAACTTATGTTGACATGCTTCCTTTCAAAAATAATCGTACACACAGGGGACCCGTACAATGCAACTATACACCAAAAATTACAGCTTACGGGAGTACGGGGTGTGATTGGGTTCAAAACATGTAATTGTTTAGCCAAAAATACAATGCTACAGGGGACCTGTACAATGCAACTATACACCGAAAATTTCATCCTACAGGGGTGTGATTGGGTTTTAAACATGTACAGTAATTATTTAGCAAAAATACAATGCTACAATACCTTGACATATAGGATGGCCAAAAATACAATGCTAAAACTAGGTACATCAGTACATGTAATTATTGAGCAAAATGTACATCTAATATCACAGAAGAACATGTGACATATAGGATGAACTAATAAACTCCATGAACAACACGGTGAGATCGGAAAACAACAAAATATACATCCTAGGTAGAGCTGTTGGTGTCGCGTACATGTAGTTACTGAGCAAATATACATCTAATATATCTGCAGCCTGCTCTACTAAAACCAATCTCATGGCGGACGTGGGAATCTGAACCCCCAAACTACCATGACCACCACCGCTCATACCACCAAGCACGAAATCGAAAAACGAAAGTGAAATCAAGCTAAACAAGCAGCAGGGAAACCAAATGGCGGGGCCGAGGGGATTGGAACACTAACCACACCGTGGATGAGTCGATTTGCGAGGACGAGCCACCGATAGTGCTTCACCGGCAGTCGCACGATGGTCACCGCCCCTCCATACCGTCGAATCGGGCGGTCGCGCCACCGAGCGAATCCTTCTCGCCACATCAACCCCGGATGAAGAGTCGATCCGCTCGACCTCGTCGACGCCGGTGCCCAATACTCTCCCACAAACAGTACGGCCGCCCGCCGCAGCTTCCCGCCCATCCTCTCGCCGCCGAAGGAAAAGATTTACTGGTGGATTCGCGTGAGATAGCCGCGAGGAAGGGGAGAGACAGAGGGGAACGGGGAAGATGGCGAGCGACGAAAGACAATGAAGAGTGACGTGTTGTGTCGCTACTTTGGACGGTAGCTCAGTTTCATTCCAGCCACCGGATGACGATCGGACGGATACGGAGGGGGGAGCACCGCGTAAGACCACATAGAGCCCAGGAAATAATTAGAATTTGGGATTTATTATGTGGTACGATTTATTATAAATGCTTTCTGCTCAATACCTCCTATGGAGAAATCAATTATGTCTACGTAGATTGGATGGGCATTCTATTATGTGCAAGCTGAGAAGAGCAACGATTTTCCCTCTGAGCAATTGTTATCGTGATTTTTTTATTTAGTATTCTCCTATGTAGTCTAATAATGAAGATATTTACATGATATTTTAACATTTTTGGGTATCCATTATGCAAACAAAGAAGATCGGAAAAGCAAGTGGCATCTTTTTCTTTAACTCAAACATGTAAGAGTTTAAAATTAGGGCCAAACCCACCATATATACTTCTAATGGTATACCATGGTACAACAAAACCAAGGTATATGTAGTTCAAACTTGAAATGTTTAGTATATTTCAAATTTGTTACACACACGGGTACTACAAAGAGGCGAATTAGGGCTTGGATTACACGGGTTAATCCACTTTGGAGATAAATTTAGATCCGCCGACGATTCTTTTTAATAGTTGAATTTTCTCACCCATTGCAACGCACGAGCATATTTCCTAGTATATATAAGAGATTTTAAGAGCAAATTGGCTATCTTTTTAGTTGATTTAGAAATGAATGGTAATGATATAAAATTTATGAAATGAGTGTTGTTACCGTTAATTATGAGACGTGTGCTACACGTGCACGGTTACTAGTACAACATAAATAGATAGATTACCCGAGAAAGAACCGTGATTTTAGCGATCTGTTTAATTGTATATCCTATCGTACCACATAAAATACAAAGATTACCCGAGATGCTATATATTTATGCAAAATAGAAAGAACAGTGATTTTAGGGATGTGCTTAGAGTCCGATCCCTAAAATACAAAGATCCGTACCATACCACATTAATTACAAAGATTACCCGAGACGCTATCTATGCAAAAATAGAAAGAACCGAGATTTTAGCGATCTGTTCAGATTGCACGATTTATTTCCTTGCCCCGTACCTCACGATGATTGTTGGGTATATATATTAGGAGACCCAAGTAAGATACCTGTCATTGTTTCTCAGAAAACGTTCCCAATAGACGAGGATCAAACAAGGCCGCCTAGTAATTTCTCAATGGACAAGCGTGGGAACGGCTTCTGTACATCATTCATACTCTGTGTGTTTCTTCTCGCGAGCTTTGCTACCCATGTGCAGTGTAAGTTGCACATCAACTCCGTATCTATTTTGATGCTTCAGTTCCCCCTTGTCTTTTATTAACTCTTCAGAAGTGCGTATGGCTTCGATCTCTAAGCGATTTGATTATTTGTTTGTTCCATGCATTACTTATTTGTTTGTTCCATTTATTATTTGTCAGTTGATAAGCAGAGGCTAATTTGAATATTAATTGTTTTATTTTTTCCTGTTCCATAGGCAGAATATTGGAGGACGTGGAAATCATTAAGATTAATTTAAAGGGAATGTGTGCCCCTCAAGATAGTGGCTTCTGCTGTATACTAAAGGATCAATGCTATCTCACAGCCGCCGAGTGCATGACTGATTGTCCCAAGACTTCTCCCCTGGAACTAGGGGCGACATGGACGCCATCACCAGCTGTCTAATCTGATCTGCCCCCTATGAATAAGTTAGATAATACTACCTTTTTTTTGCGAATACTGCCTCCGATTTAAGGAATAAGGCGCCCTCGTTTTACGTGCTTTTCGTTTGACTAAGAATTACTTCAAATATATAAAGATTGTTTGTATAAAATTAATAACATTAGAAAGTGTTTTTCAATACAAATCCAACGATACTAATTACATATAATATAATCAAGATTTTGTTGCTCAATTTTTATGGTCAAAGTTCGCCTTGAATACGCGTGTCTTATTCCTTGGGACGGAGGAAGTAATAATCTGTGTTTCAGAAAATAAGAATTATATCTTTACTATTAAATTGGAATATGTGACCGTCTCGTGACACACTTGGGTTTTCTTTTTTTTATTTTCGTCTGGCCCAAAAAAAAACCGGGGCGCCCAACTCTTGATCGGCCGATTTATGCTCGTACAATTCTTTTGCCGTATCCGTTCTATATCCTCCACTCCGATTTGGCCGGGAGAAAAAAATCACGCATATGCATTGCAGTCCGACCCGATCAGGCCAATGCTTGTTTGTTATTCTTAGAGCATCTTCAGCCGCGTCCCCCAAAGCAATTTGGGGCGCGCCGGACCAAAAAAAAAACGTTCCAGCCGCGTCCCACAAACCCGAATTTTGTCCGGCGCGTCCCGATACGGTGTCCGGTGCCCCGAGCCCGTCTCTGTCCCACAGGGGACGCTCCGGGGACGCCGAACACACCGAAAAGCGAGGCGGGGAGTGGCGGGGCCAACTCGTCAGCGGCATAATAAATTTTAACTTAACCGTCGCCTACCTCGCGACGGAAGTTATTGGCTTTGCAGCGACGGTGCAGTTCCCGCAGCGATGGTGCAGTTCCCGCAGAGGCGCAGCGACGCATCCCGTCGCGCCTAGCTCTGCGTGCCGGCGTTAATGAGCGCCACCGCTCCTCCGCCTCCCTCCGGCCTATAAAAGGGCCGCCTCTCATCGTCCCTCTCACACACAAACCCTAGCGCCTCTCTCCCAAACCCTAGCCGCCACCATCTCAACAAGACTCGACGCTATGTCTGGTAGAGGCGGAGGCCGACCTCGCGGCCGTGGTCGTGGTGGTGGCCGCGACAGAGCTGAACGCTCGCCGTCGCCTCCCACGCTGTCGGCTACATCGTCGGAGATGGACGTGGAGCCGGACGTGCTGTTCGAGTTCGTCCTCGTCCTCAAGGGCGACCTGCGCGGCATCCAGAGGCTGCCGGACTCCTTCGCCGACTACGTCGCCGGTGACGACCGCCCGCATGCGATGCATCTACGGGAGGCTGCGTGCGGCTACTACCGGTGGATCGTCGACGTGATCTACGACGCGCGAGGCAAGATGTACCTCAACATCGGCTGGGAGAAGTTCGCGCGGCACCACAGCCTCGAAGCCGGCTTCATCCTCCTGTTCTCCTACTTCGACGACAGGGACATGAGCGTCAAGGTCTTCGACGAGACGCGCTGCCGCCGGGACTACCACGGCGACAGCACCGACGAGGAGGACGACTGATGATTGATACGTCCCAAACGTATCTATAATTTCTTATGTTTCATGCTACTTTTATGATGATACTCACATGTTTTATACACATTATATGTCATATTTATGCATTTTCCGGCACTAACCTATTGACGAGATGCCGAAGAGCCAGTTGTTGTTTTCTGCTGTTTTTGGTTTCAGAAATCCTACAAAGGAAATATTCTCGGAATTGGACGAAATCAACGCCCAGGGTCTTATTTTTCCACGAAGCTTCCAGAAGACCGAAAGGGAAACGAAGTGGGGCGACGAGGCGCCGACACAACAGGGTGGCGCGGCCCAGGTCCTGGCCGTGCGGCCCTGGTGTGTGGGGCCCTCGTGCCGCCCCTAAACCTACCCTTCCGCCTACTTAAAGCCTTCGTCGCGAAACCCCCAGTACCGAGAGCCACGATACGGAAAACCTTCCAAAGACGCCGCCGCCGCCAATCCCATCTCGGGGGATTCGGGGAGATCGCCTCCGGCACCCTGCCGGAGAGGGGAATCATCTCCCGGAGGTCTCTTCATCGCCATGATCGCCTCCAGATCAATGTGTGAGTAGTCCACCCCTAGACTATGGGTCCATAACAGTAGCTAGATGGTTGTCTTTTCCTCATTGTGCTATCATGTTAGATCTTGTGAGCTGCCTATCATGATCAAGATCATCTATTTGTAATGCTACATGTTGTGTTTGTTGGGATCCGATGAATATTGAATACTATGTCAACTTGATTATCAATCTATCATATATGTTGTTTATGTTCTTGCATGCTCTCCGTTGCTAGTAGAGGCTCGGCCAAGTTGATACTTGTGACTCCAAGAGGGAGTATTTATGTTCGATAGTGGGTTCATGCCTCCATTGAATGCGGGATAGTGACGAGAAAGTTCTAAGGTTGTGGATGTCTTGTTGCCACTAGGGATAAAACATCGATGCTTTGTCTAAGGATATTTGTGTTGATTACATTACGCACCATACTTAATGCAATTGTTTGTTGTTTGCAACTTAATACTGGAAGGGGTTCGGATGATAACCTGAAGGTGGACTTTTTAGGCATAGATGCATGCTGGATAGCGGTCTATGTACTTTGTCGTAATTCCCTGATTAAATCTCATAGTACTCATCGTGATATATGTATGTGCATTGTCATGCCTTTTTTATTTGTCAATTGCCCAACTGTAATTCGTTCACCCAACATGCTATTTATCTTATGGGAGAGACACCACTAGTGAACTGTGGACCCCGGTCCATTCTTTACATCTGAAATACAATCTACTGCAATTGTTCTTTACTGTTCTTCACAAACAAACATCATCTTCCACACTATACATCTAATCCTTTGTTTACAGCAAGCCGGTGAGATTGACAACCTCAGCATTACGTTGGGGCAAAGTACTTTGATTGTGTTGTGCAGGTTCCACGTTGGCGCCGGAATCCCTGGTGTTGCGCCGCACTACACTCCGTCACCAACAACCTTCACGTGTTCCTTGACTCCTACTGGTTCGATAACCTTGGTTTCTTACTGAGGAAAAACTTGCTGCTGTACGCATCACACCTTCCTCTTGGGGTTCCCAACGGATGTGTGTCTCACACGCATCAAGCATATTTTCTGGCGCCGTTGCCGGGGAGATCAAGACACGCTGCAAGGGAAGTCTCCCACATCCAATCTCTTTACTTTGTTTTTGTCTTGCTTTACTTTATTTTATTTACTGCTTTGTTTGCTCTTATATCAAAAACACAAAAAATTAGTTGCTAGTTTTACTTTATTTACTGTCTTGTTCTCCATATCAAAAACACAAAAAAATTAGTTACTTGCATTTACTTTATTTTATTATCATGACTAGTCCTGTAGTTGTTACTCTATCACCTGAGGAATCGATCTTCACTTTTAAACAAGGTGGTGAAGAGAGTTTTAAAGAAGCTTGGTCTAGAATTTTTGATTCTTATAGTAAAACTGAACCTAAAATGACCCTAAGTTTGCTTCTTAGTAACTTTTATTTTGGGCTTATTCTTCGCTATAGATATGCCTTGGATGCTGTAGTGGGAGGAGATTTCCTTCACTGTAATGGGGATCAAGCTTTTAATGCCATAAAAAAATTGGTTACATCATCTAGCTCCGCTAATAATTTTGATCCATCTCTTGTTAGCCTTTATAATAGATTAAACACTCTTGAGACAAATGTATCTTGCTTAAAAGAAGGGTATAGTCGGATTCGTGAGCATTTTGATTTTGTTCCTATAAACTCTGAACCTTCAATGTGGGACCCTACTATTAAATTTACTATTGATGGTAAAAAAATTAATGCCCGTTGTGATATTATGACTGAATTTTGCCTTATGCCTGAAAGTATTTATGAATCTTTGACACTTTGGGGACTTACTGAAGGTGGAGAAGGAATAACTCTTCCGATAACTCTGTTATAACTCCTAAGGGAATAGCTGAAGGAGTGTTCACAACCCTTCTTGGAAGAACGGTATCCACTGATTATCTCGTTATTGAATGTGTAGGGACAGGACAAATCACACTTGGAAGATCCCTGCTGAAACTCTTGGGAGCAACCATAGATGTGGGGAAAGGCACTCTAAATTCCTCTGTACCAGGATGTGGTCATATATTCCCTAAACCAAAGAGTAAGAATAAGAGTAAGAAGGGTAGGCGCAAAGCCCCTGGTAAGAATGTTGATGCTTCATCTCTTGATAATACTTGATTCACACTTTCTGCGCCTAGCTGAAAGGCGTTAAAGAAAAGCGCTTGTGGGAGACAACCCATTATTTTACTTATGCACTTTTGTTTTATATTTGAGTCTTGGAAGTTGTTACTACTGTAGCAACCTCTCCTTATCTTTATTTTATTGCATTGTTGTGCCAAGTAAAGTCTTTGATAGTAAAGTCAATACTAGATTTGGATTACTGCACAGAAACAGAATTCTTGCTGTCACGAAATTGAGCCGCCCCGTCTGTAGGTAACTCAGAAAAATCTTCCAATTTACGTGCGTGATCCTCAGATATGTACGCAACTGTCATTCAATTTGAGCATTTTCATCTGAGCAAGTTACGTGCCCCAGAAAAATTCGTCTTTACGGATTGTTCTGTTTTGACAGATTCTGCCTTTTATTTCGCATTGTCTGTTTTGCTATGTTTGATGGATTTCTTTGTTCCATTAACTTTCAGTAGCTTTGTGCAATGTCCATAAGTGTTAAGAATGATTATGTCACCTCTGAATATATGAATTTTCAATTATGCGCTAACCCTCTAATGAGTTTGTTTTGAGTTTGGTGTGGAGGAAGTTTTCAAGGGTCAAGAGAGGAGGATGATACAATATGATCAAGAAGAGTGAAAAGTCTAAGCTTGGGGATGCCCCCGTGGTTCATCCCTCCATATTTTAAGAAGACTCAAGCATCTAAGCTTGGGGATGCCCAAGGCATCCCTTCTTCATCGATAACTTATCAGGTCACCTCTAGTGAAACTATATTTTTATTCCGTCACATCTTATGTGCTTTACTTGGAGCGTCTATTTGTTTTTGTTTTTGTTTTTGTTTGAATAAAATCGGATCCTAGCATTCTTTGTTTGGGAGAGAGACACGCTCCGCTGTTTCGTATGAACACATATGTTCTTAGCTTTATTCTTAATGTTCATGGCGAAGGTTGAAACTGCTTCGTTCATTGTTATATGGTTGGAAACAGAAAACGCTGCATGTGGTAATTGGTATAATGTCTTGAATAATTTGATACTTGGCAATTGTTGTGCTCATATAGATCATGTTTAAGCTCTTGCATCATGTACTTTGCACCCATTAATGAATAACTACATAGAGCTTGTTAAAATTTGGTTTGCATGATTGGTTTCTCTAGAGTCTAGATATTTTCTGGTTAAGGTGTTTGAACAACAAGGAGACAATGTAAAGTCTTATAATACTTACAATATGTTCATGTGTGAGCTTTGCTGCACCATTTTATACTTGAGTTTGCTTCAAACAACCTTGCTAGCCTAGCCTTGTATTGAGAGGAATTCTTCTCGTGCATCCAAATCCTTGAGCCAAAAACTATGCCATTTGTGTCCACCATACCTACCTACTACATGGTATTTCTCTGCCATTCCAAAGTACATTACTTGAGTGATACCTTTAAAATTCTATCCTTTGTCTTTGCAATATATAGCTCATGGGAAAAATAGCCTTAAAAACTATTGTGGTGAAGAATATGTACTTATGTGTCTTATTTCTTAATAAGTTGCTTGTTGAGCGGTAACCATGTTTTTGGGGACGCCATCAACTTTTACCTTTGTTGAATATCATGTGAGTTGCTATGCATGTTCGTCTTGTCTGAAGTAAGGGCGATTTTCATGATCAAATGGTTTGAGTATGCATATTGTTAGAGAAGAACATTGGGCCATGATACGTCTCCAACGTATCTATAATTTCGGATGTTCCATGCTTGTTTTATGACAATACCGACATGTTTTGTTCACACTTTATGTCATTATTATGCGTTTTCCGGAACTAACCTATTGACGAGATGCCGAAAGGCTCCTGTTTTCTGCTGTTTTTGGTTTCAGAAATCCAAGTAAGGAAATATTTTTGGAATCGGACGAAATCAACTCCGGAGATCTTAGAAATACACGAAGCTTCCAGAACACCCGGGAAGGACCAGAGGGGGGCCACAGGCCCACCAGACCATAGGCCGGCGCGGCCCAGGGGTGGCCCGCGCCCCCCTGTGGTGTCGTCGCCCCGTTGACCCTCCGACTCCGACTCTCCGCCTATATATTCGTCCCTGACCTAAAAACATCGACCAGTTCGACGAAAACAGAGAAAACCATCCAGAGCCGCCGCCATCACGAAAGTCCAATTCGGGGGGCAGAACTCTCTGTTCCGGCACCCTGCCGGGACGGGGAATTGCCCCCGGAGCCATCTCCACCGCCGTCTCCACCGCCATCTTCACCGCCATCGCTGCCTCCATGATGAGGAGGGAGTAATTCACCCCGGGGCTGAGGGCTCCGCTGTAGCTATGTGGTTCATCTCTCTCTCTTTGTGATCAAGTTGAATATCATCTATGTGCTACTCTAGTGATGTTATTAAAGTAGTCTATTCCTCCTCCGCGGTGTAATGGTGACAGTGTGTGCACTGCGTAGTACTTGGTTTATGCTATGATTGTGATCTCTTGTAGATTGTGAAGTTAACTATTGCTATGTTAGTATTGATATGATCTATGCCTCCTTCATAGTGTGAAGGTGACGAGTGTGCATGCTATGTTAGTACTTGGTTTAGTCGTGTTGATCTTTCATGCACTCTAAGGTTATTTAAATATGAACATTGAATTGTGGAGCTTGTTAACTCCGGCATTGAGGGTTCGTGTAATCCTACGCAATGGTGTTCATCATCCAACAAGAGAGTGTAGAGTATGCATTTATCTATTCTGTTATGTGATCAATGTTGAGAGTGTCCACTAGTGAAAGTATGATCCCTAGGCCTTGTTCCTAAATATCGCTATCGCTGCTTGTTTCTTGTTTTACTGCATTTATACTGCTCTGCAATATTACTACCATCAACGCACGCCTGACAAGCACTTTTACGGCGCCATTGCTACTGCTCATACTTATTCATACCACCTGTATTTCACTATCTCTTAGCCGAACTAGTGCACCTATTAGGTGTGTTGGGGACACAAGAGACTTGCTTTGTGGTTGCAGGGTTGCATGAGAGGGATATCTTTGACCTCTTCCTCCCTGAGTTCGATAAACCTTGGGTGATCCACTTAAGGGAAACTTGCTTGCTGTTCTACAAACCTCTGCTCTTGGAGGCCCAACACTGTCTACAAGAATAGAAGCACCCGTAGACATCAAGCTATTTTACGGCGCCGTTGCCGGGGAGGAAAGGTAAAAGGCACTCATACTTCGGTTCCGAGTAACATGTACTTTTACGGCGCCATTGTGTTTGTGCTCGAAGCTATTTCCTTTAGATCCTGCAATTGCATCTTTTTGTTTCTTGTTTACACTAGTTTGGCATAATGGACAACAATGAGCTTCTTACTTTATTTCCTGATTTAAGACATGGATGGTTTGATCCGAAAATTAAAAAACCCATGGAACATATTAGTATGAACGCAATCACTGCTAATGCTATGAATAAGTCTAAGCTTAGGGAAGCTAGTTTCTGTGATCTTTTTGGCTTCCCATCTTTAGGGGAGAAAATTTGTTCTGATAATGCTTTATCTCCCATATGCGATAACTCTAATAATGCTTGTGATACTTTAAATCCACCAACTGCAAGAGGTTCATTGTAGAGCTCGGTGTGGTTCCTAGTGCATTGGACCCATTAATCATTTACTGTGATAACATGGGTGCCATCGCCAATGCACAAGAGCCAAGGTCACACAAGAGGCTGAAGCATATCAAGCTGCGTTATCACTCGATTCGCGAGTACATCGAAGATGGAGAAGTAAAGATTTGCAAAGTACACACCGATCTGAATGTAGCAGATCCGTTGACTAAAGCTCTCCCTAGGGCAAAGCATGACCAACACCGGAATGCCATGGGTGTTAGGTATATTACAATGTAATCTAGATTATTGACTCTAGTGCAAGTGGGAGACTGAAGGAGATATGCCCTAGAGGCAATAATAAAGTGGTTATTATTTATATCTTTATGTTTATGATAAATGTTTATATATCATGCTAGAATTGTATTAACCGAAACATTAGTACATGTGTGATATGTAGACAAACAAGAAGTCCCTAGTATGCCTCTTAAACTAGCTTGTTGATTAATGGATGATTAGTTTCATAATCATGAACATTGGATGTTATTAATAACAAGGTTATGTCATTGTGTGAATGATATAATGGACACACCCAATTAAGCGTAGCATAAGATCTCGTCATTAAGTTATTTGCTATAAGCTTTTGATACATAGTTACCTAGTCCTTATGACCATGAGATCATGTAAATCACTTATACCGGAAAGGTACTTTGATTACACCAAACACCACTGCGTAAATGGGTGGCTATAAAGGTGGGATTAAGTATCCGGAAAGTATGAGTTGAGGCATATGGATCAACGGTGGGATTTGTCCATCCCGATGACGGATAGATATACTCCGGGCCCTCTCGGTGGAATGTCGTCTAATGTCTTGCAAGCATATGAAAGAGTTCATAAGAGACCACATACCACGGTACGAGTAAAGAGTACTTGTCAGGAGACGAGGTTGAACAAGGTATAGAGTGATACCGAAGATCAAACCTCGGACAAGTAAAATATCGCGAGACAAAGGGAATTGGTAATGTATGTGAATGGTTCATTCGATCACTAAAGCCATCGTTGAATATGTGGGAGCCATTATGGATCTCCAGATCCCGCTATTGGTTATTGGTCGGAGTGAGTACTCAACCATGTCCGCATAGTTCTCGAACCGTAGGGTGACACACTTAAAGTTGGATGTTGAAATGGTAGCACTTGAATTATGGAATGGAGTTCGAATATTTGTTCGGAGTCCCGGATGAGATCCCGGACATCACGAGGAGTTCCGGAATGGTCCGGAGAATAAGATTCATATATAGGATGTCATTTTATGTGAAATAAAATGTCGCGGAAGGTTCTATGGAAGGTTCTAGAAGGTTCTAGAAAAGTCCGGAAGAAACCACCAAGGAAGGTGGAGTCCACATGGGACTCCACCACCATGGCCGGCCAGCCCTAGATGGGGTGGAGTCCCAAGTGGACTCCACCATAGGGGGCCGGCCACCCTCACATGGGAGGTGGGAATCCCACCTTTGGGTGGGAGTCCTAGTTGGGCTAGGTTTCCCCCCTCCTATGGAAGGTTTTGGTTTCGGGTCTTATTCGAAGACTTGGACACCAACACTTGGGATCCACCTATATAATGAGGGGCCAAGGGAGGGGGCCGGCCACCCCCAAAGACCATAAGCTGGCCGCCCCCCTTGAGTGGCCGGCCACCCCCTCCCAAACCCTAGCTTTGCTCCTCCACTCCATATTGCCCGCGTAGCTTAGCGAAGCTCCGCCGGACTTCTACACCGCCACCGACACCACGCCGTCGTGCTTGTCGGATTCAAGAGGAGCTACTACTTCCGCTGCCCGCTGGAACGGGGAGGTGGACGTCGTCTTCATCAACAACCGAACGTGTGACCGAGTACGGAGGTGTTGCCCGTTCGTGGCGCCGGAACCGATCGTGATCAAGATCTTCTACGCGCTTTTGCAAGTGGCAAGTGATCGTCTACCGCAGCAACAAGAGCCTCCTCTTGTAGGCTTTGGAATCTCTTCAAGGGTGAGACTCGATACCCCCTCGTTGCTACCGTCTTCTAGATTGCATCTTGGCTTGGATTGCGTGTTCGCGGTAGGAAAATTTTTGTTTTCTATGCAACGTTATCCTACAGTGGTATCAGAGCCGTGTCTATGCATAGATGGTTTGCACGAGTAGAACACAATGGTTTGTGGGCGTTGATGCTCTTGTTATCTTTAGTTTGAGTACTTTGCATCTTTATGGCATAGTGGGATGAAGCGGCTCGGACTAACTTTACATGACCGCGTTCATGATACTTGTTCCTCGTTTGACATGCAACTTGTATTGCATAAGAGGCTTTGCGGGTGTCTGTCTCTCCTACTATAGTAGAGATTCAATTTACTCTTCTATTGAAAACATTAGTATCAACGTTGTGGTTCATGTTCGTAGGTAGATTAGATCTCTCTCGAAAACCCTAAACCACGTAAAATATGCAAACCAAATTAGAGACGTCTAACTTGTTTTTGCGGGGTTTGGTGATGTGATATGGCCATAATGTGATGATGAATATGTATGAGATGATCATTATTGTATTGTGGCAACCGGCGAGAGCCTTATGGTTGTCTTTAAATTTCATGTTGAGTAGTATTTCAAAGTAGTTGTAATAGTTGCTACATGGAGGACAATCATGAAGACGGCGCCATTGACCTTGACGCTACGCCGACGATGATGGAGATCATGCCCGAAGATGATGGAGATCATGTCCGTGCTTTGGAGATGAAGATCAAAGGCGCAAGAACAAAAGGGCCATATCATATCACATATGAACTCGCATGTGATGTTAATCCTTTTTATGCATCTTATTTTGCTTAGATCGCGACGGTAGCATTATAAGATGATCCCTCACTAAAATCTCAAGATAATAAAGTGTTCAACCTTAGTAGCACCGTTACCAAGTCTTGTCGTTTCGAAGCACCTCGTGATGATCGGGTGTGATAGATTCAATAAGTACATATGACGGGTGCAAGACAGTTTTGCACATGCGGATACTTAGGTGGCCTTGACGAGCCTAGCATGTACAGACATGGTCTCGGAACACGTGATACCGAAAGGTAGAGCATGAATCATATGGTTGATATGATGAACACTATGAGTGTTCGCCATTGAAATCACACCTTTTCTCGTGATGATCGGGTTTAGGTGCGGTGGATTTGGTTCGTGTGATCACTAAGACAATGCGAGGGATATTGTTTTGAGTGGGAGTTCACCTAGGGTTTTAATTATGTTGAATTAAAATTTGAACTCAATTTGTCATAAACTTAGTCTAAACTATTGCAAATATATGTTGTAGAGATGGCGTCCCCAATCAATTTTAATCAGTTCCTAGAGAAAGAGAAACTTAAGAGCAACGGTAGCAACTTCACCGACTGGTTCCGTCATGTGAGGATCTTCCTCTCGGCGGAAATCTGCATTTTGTGCTTGATGCACCGCTAGGTGACCCTCCTGCAGAAGATGAATCCGATGAAGTAAAAGCTGTTTACGCGACTCGGAAAACTCGGTACTCTCAAGTTCAGTGTGCCATCCTGTGCAGTCTGGAATCCGATCTTCAAAAACGTTTTGAGCACCATGATCCTCATGAGTTGATGAATGAGCTGAAAGCTATATTCGAGACTCATGCGGGCTGTGGAATGCTATGAAGCATCGAAACATTTCTTCGATTGTATGATGGAAGAAGGCAGCTCCGTTAGTGAGCACATGCTCGCCATGACCGGGCATGCGAAGAAACTCGGTGACTTGGGAATAGTGATTCCTAACAGATCGGGGATTAATCGTGTCCTTCAATCACCGCCACCAAGTTACAAGAACTTTGTGATGAACTACAATATGCGGAACATGAACAAGGAGTTACCCGAACTCTTTGGCATGCTAAAAGCTGCCGAGATTGAGATCAAGAAAGAGCACCAAGTGTTGATGGTCAACAAGACCACCAGTTTCAAGAAACAGGGCAAGTCTAAAGGAAAATTCAAGAAGGGTGGCAAGAAAGCTGCCACGCCTCCTATGAAACCTAAGAACGGCCCTAAGCCCGATGCTTGAGTGCTATTATCGCAAGGAGAAGGGACACCTGGAAGCGTAATTGCTCCAAGTATCCGGCTGATCCGAAGAGCGGCCTTGTCAAGAAGAAGAAAGAAGGTATATTTGATATACATGTTATAGATGTTCATTTCACTGGTTCTCGTTCTAGTACACTGGTATTTGATACTCGGTTCGGTTGCTCATATTTGTAACTCGAAACAGGAACTAAAGAATAAACGACAACTCGCTGAAAGATGAAGTGACGATGCGCGTTGGAAACGGATCCAAGGTCAATGTGATCGCAGTCGGCACACTTCCTCTACATCTACCTTCGGGATTAGTTTTAAGCCTAAATAATTGCTATTATGTACCTGCATTGAGCATGAACATTATATCTGGATCTTGTTTAATGCAAGACGGTTATTCATTCAAGTCTGAGAATAATGGTTGTTCTATTTTTATGAATAATATCTTTTATGGTCGAGCGCCACAAAAGAATGGCTTATTTCTGTTAGATCTCGATAGTAGTGATACGCATATACATAACATTGATGCTAAGCGAATTAAACTTAATGATAATTCTACTTATATGTGGCAATCGTCGTCTTGGTCATATTGGAGTGAAACGCATGAAGAAACTCCATACTGATGGATTACTTGAATCACTTGACTTTGAGTCACTTGATAGATGCGAAGCATGTCTAATGGGAAAAATGACAAAGACTCCATTTTCTCGGTATGATGGAGCGAGCTACCGACTTATTGGAAATCATACATACCGATGTATGTGGACCAATGAGCGTAGCATCGCGCGGTGGTTATCGTTATGTTCTAACCTTCACGGATGATCCGAGTAGATATGGGTATATCTATTTCATGAAACATAAATCCGAAACTTTCAGAAGTTTAAGGAATTTCAAAGTGAAGTAGAAAATCAACGTAACAAGAAGATCAAATTTCTACGATCCGATCGTGGAGGTGAATATCTGAGTTATGAGTTTGGCATGCATTTAAAGAAATGCGGAATACTTTCACAATTGACACCGCCGGGAACACCTCAACGAAACGGTGTGTCCGAACGTCGTAATCGAACTCTCTTAGATATGGTTCGTAGTATGATGTCTCTTACTGATTTGCCGTTATCATTTTGGAGTTATGCATTAGAGACAGCCGCATTCACTTTAAATAGAGCACCATCAAAATCCGTAGAAACGACACCGTATGAATTATGGTTTAATAAGAAACCTAAGTCGTCGTTCTCGAAAGTTTGGGGTTGCGAAGCCTATGTAAAGAAGTTACAACCGGACAAGCTAGAACCCAAAGCGGAGAAATGCGTCTTCATAGTATACCCTAAGGAAACTATAGGGTACACTTTCTATCACGGATCCGAAGGCAAAATCTTTGTTGCTAAGAACGGAACCTTTCTTGAGAAAGAATTTCTCACTAAAGAAGTGACTCGGAAGAAAAGTAGAACTCGATGAGATTGATGAATCTATACTCGTTGATCGAGTAGCGCGATGACCGGAAGTTGTACCTGTACCGCCTACACCGGCAACGAGAGGAAGCTAATGATAATGATCATGAAACTTCGAACGAGGAAACTATCGAACCTCGCAGATCGACAAGGGAACGTGCCACTCCTGATTGGTATGATCCTTGTCTAAATGTCATGATTGTAGATAACAATGATGAGGACCCTGCGACGTATGAAGAAGCGATGATGAGCCAAGATTCCAACAAATAGCAAGAAGCCATGAAATCCGAAATGGGATCCATGTATGATAACAAAGTATGGACTTTGGTAGACTTACCTGATAGCCGAAAGGCTGTCGAGAATAAATGGATCTTCAAGAGAAAAACAGATGCTGATGGTAATATTACTGTCTATAAAGCTCGACTTGTCGCAAAGGGTTTCCGACAAATTCAAGGAGTTGACTACGATGAGACTTTCTCACCTGTAGCGAAGCTAAAAT
This sequence comes from Lolium rigidum, assembly GCF_022539505.1. Classification (NCBI taxonomy): domain Eukaryota; kingdom Viridiplantae; phylum Streptophyta; class Magnoliopsida; order Poales; family Poaceae; genus Lolium; species Lolium rigidum. Next base: position 293,119,507 of record NC_061514.1, read on the forward strand.
CTGTAAGGATTTTGTTAGCAATAGCTGCATTTTTCGATTATGAGATTTGGCGGATGGATGTCAAAACGGCGTTCCTTAATGGAGACATTGAGGAAGAGTTGTATATGGTACAACCCAAAGGTTTTGTTGATCCTAAAAATGCTGACAAAGTATGCAAACTTCAGCGTTCAATCTATGGACTGAAGCAAGCATCGAGAAGATGGAACCGACGCTTTGATAAAGTGATCAAAGACTTCGGGTTTATACAGTGTCATGGAGAGGCCTGTATTTACAAGAAAGTGAGTGGGAGCTTCGTAGCATTCCTGATATTATATGTAGATGACATATTATTGATCGGGAATGATATAGAACTATTAAGCAGATGTTAAGGGTTATTTGAATAATAGTTTTTCAATGAAAGACCTTGGTGAAGCATCATATATATTAGGCATCAAGATTTATAGAGATAGATCAAGACGCCTAATAGGGCTATCACAGAGTACATATCCGGACAAGATTCTAAAGAAGTTTAGAATGGACGAAAGTAAGAAAGGGTTCTTACCTATGTTACCGAGGCAAGGTATTGAGTAAAACTCAAGGACCGGCTACGGCAGAAGAAAGAGAAAGGATGAGTAACATCCCCTATGCCTCGAGCAGATAGGATCTATCATGTATGCCATGCTATGTACTAGACCGGATATAGCACATGCTCGTTAGTTTGACTAGCGGATATCAAAGTGATCCAGGAATGGAACACTGGACAGCGGTCAAGAATATCCTGAAGTACTTGAAAAGAACTAAGGATATGTTTCTTTGTTATGGAGGTGACCAAGAGCTCGTTGTAAACGGTTACACCGATGCAAGTTGGAACACCGATCCCGATGACTCTAAGTCACAATCTGGGTACGTGTTTATATTGAATAGTGCTCGCGATAGCAGCTGGGCAAGCTCGAAGCAGGTGCACGGTGGCGAAGTCTTCAACGGAATCGAGTACATAGCGGCTTCGGAGGCTTCATCGAAGCGGTATGGATGAAGAGGTTCATTGTAGAGCTCGGTGTGGTTCCTAGTGCATTGGACCCATTAATCATTTACTCGTGATAACATGGGTGCCATCGCCAATGCACAAGAGCCAAGGTCACACAAGAGGCTGAAGCATATCAAGCTGCGTTATCACTCGATTCGCGAGTACATCGAAGATGGAGAAGTAAAGATTTGCAAAGTACACACTCGATCCGAATGTAGCAGATCCGTTGACTAAAGCTCTCCCTAGGGCAAAGCATGACCAACACCGGAATGCCATGGGTGTTAGGTATATTACAATGTAATCTAGATTATTGACTCTAGTGCAAGTGGGAGACTCGAAGGAGATATGCCCTAGAGGCAATAATAAAGTGGTTATTATTTATATCTTTATGTTTATGATAAATGTTTATATATCATGCTAGAATTGTATTAACCGAAACATTAGTACATGTGTGATATGTAGACAAACAAGAAGTCCCTAGTATGCCTCTTAAACTAGCTTGTTGATTAATGGATGATTAGTTTCATAATCATGAACATTGGATGTTATTAATAACAAGGTTATGTCATTGTGTGAATGATATAATGGACACACCCAATTAAGCGTAGCATAAGATCTCGTCATTAAGTTATTTGCTATAAGCTTTTGATACATAGTTACCTAGTCCTTATGACCATGAGATCATGTAAATCACTTATACCGGAAAGGTACTTTGATTACACCAAACACCACTCGCGTAAATGGGTGGCTATAAAGGTGGGATTAAGTATCCGGAAAGTATGAGTTGAGGCATATGGATCAACAGTGGGATTTGTCCATCCCGATGACGGATAGATATACTCCGGGCCCTCTCGGTGGAATGTCGTCTAATGTCTTGCAAGCATATGAAAGAGTTCATAAGAGACCACATACCACGGTACGAGTAAAGAGTACTTGTCGGGAGACGAGGTTGAACAAGGTATAGAGTGATACCGAAGATCAAACCTCGGACAAGTAAAATATCGCGAGACAAAGGGAATTGGTAATGTATGTGAATGGTTCATTCGATCACTAAAGTCATCGTTGAATATGTGGAAGCCATTATGGATCTCCAGATCCCGCTATTGGTTATTGGTCGGAGTGAGTACTCAACCATGTCCACATAGTTCTCGAACCGTAGGGTGACACACTTAAAGTTGGATGTTGAAATGGTAGCACTTGAATTATGGAATGGAGTTCGAATATTTGTTCGGAGTCCTGGATGAGATCCCGGACATCACGAGGAGTTCCGGAATGGTCCGGAGAATAAGATTCATATATAGGATGTCATTTTATGTGAAATAAAATGTCGCGGAAGGTTCTATGGAAGGTTCTAGAAGGTTCTAGAAAAGTCCGGAAGAAACCACCAAGGAAGGTGGAGTCCACATGGGACTCCACCACCATGGCCGGCCAGCCCTAGATGGGGTGGAGTCCCAAGTGGACTCCACCATAGGGGCCGACCACCCCCACATGGGAGGTGGGAATCCCACCTTTGGGTGGGAGTCCTAGTTGGGCTAGGTTTCCCCTCCTATGGAAGGTTTTGGTTTCGGGTCTTATTCGAAGACTTGGACACCAACACTTGGGATCCACCTATATAATGAGGGGCCAAGGGAGGGGGCCGGCCACCCCCAAAGACCATAAGCTGGCCGCCCCTTGAGTGGCCGGCCACCCCTCCCAAACCCTAGCTTTGCTCCTCCACTCCATATTGCCCGCGTAGCTTAGCGAAGCTCCGCCGGACTTCTACACCGCCACCGACACCACGCCGTCGTGTCTGTCGGATTCAAGAGGAGCTACTACTTCCGCTGCCCGCTGGAACGGGGAGGTGGACGTCGTCTTCATCAACAACCGAACGTGTGACCGAGTACGGAGGTGCTGCCCGTTCGTGGCGCCGGAACCGATCGTGATCAAGATCTTCTACGCGCTTTTGCAAGCGGCAAGTGATCGTCTACCGCAGCAACAAGAGCCTCCTCTTGTAGGCTTTGGAATCTCTTCAAGGGTGAGACTCGATACCCCTCGTTGCTACCGTCTTCTAGATTGCATCTTGGCTTGGATTGCGTGTTCGCGGTAGGAAAATTTTTGTTTTCTATGCAACGTTATCCTACATTTTTATGTGAGGCTTTCAGGACAACACATGGACTATCTGGACGCATGTTCGGAGGGATCTTTCACAAGCAAGGAGGTTGAAGCTAGGTGGGATCTTCTTGATCGGATTGAGGAGAACGCTGAAGGATGGGAGAACAATGAAGGTAAAGAGTCAGGTATAAATTATGATTATGAATGCATTGAAGCTTTTATGGATACCGATAAATTCCGAAATATGAGTGCTACTTATGGTCTTGACTCTCAAGTTGCTGCAAATCTTTATAAAGCCTTTGCTTCTCATTTTGAATTGCCTAAGAAGAATTTTGATAAGTATCATGAACCTTTTAAAGAGGCTTGCATGAAGAATGAAATTGTTGTTAATTATTGCAATAAGCATGCTCAAACTCCTAAAAATGCTATTTACTATAAGCATGTTAATTTTTGTGGAATGCATAGGCCTTGTGGAATTAATCAAGTCAAAGATGAATATTGCATCCATCATATTAATGAAAAAACTAGAAAGTGGCTTAGGCTCTAGATGATCTTGGTAAAAAAGTTTGTGCCCTCTATCCTTTTATTTGTGAAGTTTGCCATGAAGTGGGTCATTTTAATTTTCAATGCTCCTCCAATGATAATTTGAACCCAATGAGTGCTGCAAATTTGTATTGTGATAATGAAATTACTCCTAATCAGCATGATGAGCTTACTTTATTTTTGGGGTGTGAAGAACTGTCGAGAAAAATCTCTTTGTTACATATGAGTGATCTTGATATTGATGATGTCCTGCATGGGTGTTTTTCTTATTGCATTGATAATAGCCATACAAATACTTACATACAAAATATTTTAGAAGATGACACCTTGCCAAAATATGATAGGACCGCTATGTGTTTTGAACTAATTAATGGAAAGGAGGAATCCTCCCAAGTTTCTTCTATTGTTTCTAAAAGTAAATCAGGTTATGCGGACAAGCCACCCTTCAAGCCTCTTCCTCCTAAAGAAGGGAACGAGGAGAAGGAAGAGAAGAAGAAGAAGAAGGGAACGAAGAAGAAGAAGAAGAAGAAGAAGAAGAATAAAAAGAAAGAGGTAACGGCGTATCCCCGCGTGAATGAGATAACACTAGGTAACCGTAAGTATGTTGCTCCTAATGATTATTGTGATAATGAATCTGAATACGATGATCTTCCTATGCTCTCTACATACATTAGTGATCATGATTTGAATGAGTACACTACTTTTGATATTGCAAATCTATGGGAATCCAATTCTGAAAATGATGATGATAATAATTGCCATAGTGTCAGTGCTATCCATGCTTCCTCCCATAATGATATAGAAAGCTCTAAGCTTGGGGAAGAGGTGTTTGAAAATCCTTTTGCTACTGATCATTATGTGTTTGATACATCTCCTTCTAATAACAATGATGGTATGGTCATAGATAAACCGATCTGTGAAAGATAACTATTCTATTTCTTATGATGACACCGTGCCTCCGATCTTTGATGATTATTATAAAGAATGCTATGATATAGGTTATAATTATCCTTATGAAACTTGTCATAGTCATGATTGGATTACCAAAAACAATTCTTTTAATATGCAACTTGTTTACCATGTTCAAATTCTTGATAATAATCTTGCTCTCATTACTATTAATGAGAATAACTCTTCTTATGCCAAAATTAATGATACTTCTATGCATATGAACCATGATAAGAATGTTTTAAGTGATGGGTATATTGTGGATTTCATCAATGATGCTACTGAAAGTTATTATGAGAGAGGGAAATATGGTTATACGCATTTCAATAATATTAAGTTTCCCCTCTCTATGTTGAGAATCTTGAAGTTACTCGTGTTTTATCCTCTTATGCTTGTCACTTTGTTCTTCATAAATTCATTTGTGTACAAGATTCCTCTTCATAGGAAGCATGTTAGACTTAAATGTGTTTTGAATTTGCCTCTTGAAGCTCTCTTTTGCTTCAAATACTATTTCTTGCGAGTGGATCATTAAAACTGCTGAGCCCACCTTAATGGCTATAAAGAAAGAACTTCTTGGGAGATAACCCATGTGTTATTTTGCTACAGTACTTTGTTTTATATTTGTGTCTTGGAAGTTGTTTACTACTGTAGCAACCTCTCCTTATCTTAGTTTTGTGTTTTGTTGTGCCAAGTAAAGTCGTTGATAGTAAGGTTCATACTAGATTTGGATTACTCGCGCTGAGAAACAGATTTCTTTGCTGTCACGAATCTGGGTAAAATTCTCTGTAGGTAACTCAGAAAATTATGCCAATTTACGTAAGTGATCCTCAGATATGTACGCAACTTTCATTCAATTTGAGCATTTTCATTTGAGCAAGTCTGGTGCCTCAATAAAATTCGTCTTTACGGACTGTTCTGTTTTGACAGATTCTGCCTTTTATTTCGCATTGCTTCTTTTGCTATGTGGGATGGATTTCTTTGTTCCATTGACTTCCAGTAGCTTTGAGCAATGTCCAGAAGTGTTAAGAATGATTGTGTCACCTCTGAACATGTGAATTTTTGATTATGCACTAACCCTCTAATGAGTTGTTTTGAGTTTGGTGTGAAGGAAGTTTTCAAGGGTCAAGAGAGGAGGATGATACAATGCGATCAAGAAGAGTAAAAAGCCTAAGCTTGGGGATGCCCCGGTGGTTCACCCCTGCATATTTCAAGAAGACTCAAGCATCTAAGCTTGGGGATGCCCAAGGCATCCCCTTCTTCATCGACAAATTATCAGGTTCCTTCTCTTGAAACTATATTTTTATTCGGTCACATCTTATGTACTTTACTTGGAGCGTCTGTATGTTTCTTGTTTTTGTTTTTGTTTGAATAAATACTTGTGTGGGAGAGAGACACGCTCCGCTGGTTCGTATGAACACATGTGTTCTTAGCTTTTAATGTTCATGGCGAAGGTTGAAACTGCTTCGTTAATTGTTATATGGTTGGAAACGGAAAATGCTACATGTAGTAATTGGTATGATGTCTTGAATAACTTGATACTTGGCAATTGTTGTGCTCTTGTTTAAGCTCTTGCATCATATACTTTGCACCTATTAGTGAAGAAATACATAGAGCTTGTTAAAATTTGGATTGCATGAATGGTTTCTCTAGAGTCTAGATATTTTCTAGTGAGGTGTTTGAACAACAAGGAAGACGATGTATAGTCTTATAATGCTTGTAATATGTCTTTTATGTAAGTTTTGATGTACTAGTTTATGCTTGTGTTTGCTTCAAACAACCTTGCTAGCCTAAGCCTTGTATCGAGAGGGATTACTTCTCATGCATCCGAAACCCTTGAGCCAACCACTATGCCATTCGAGTCCACCATACCTACCTACTACATGGTATTTCTCCGCCATTCCAAAGTAAATTGCTTGAGTGCTACCTTTAAATTTCCATTCTTCACCTTTACAATATATAGCTCATGGGACAAATAGCTTAAAAACTATTGTGGTATTGAATATGTAGTTATGCACTTTATCTCTTATTAAGTTGCTTGTTGTGCGATAACCATGTTCCTGGGGACGCCATCAACTACTCTTTGTTGAATATCATGTGAGTTGCTATGCATGTTCGTCTTGTCTGAAGTAAGGGCGATTTACCACCTTATGGTTAGAGCGTGCATATTGTTAGAGAAGAACATTGGGCCGCTAACTAAAGCCATGATCCATGGTGGAAGTTTCAGCTTTGGACATATATCCTCAATCTCATATGAGAAAATTAATTGTTGCTACATGCTTATGCATAAAAGAGGAGTCCATTATCTCGTTGTCTATGTTGTCCCGGTATGGATGTCTAAGTTGAGAATAATCAATAGCGAGAAATCCAATGCGAGCTTTCTCCTTAGACCTTTGTACAGGCGGCATAGAGGTACCCCTTTGTGACACTTGGTTAAAACATGTGCATTGCGATAATCCCGTAATCCAAGCTAATTAGGACAAGGTACGGGCACTATTAGTATACTATGCATGAGACTTGCAACTTGTAGGATATAATTTACATGATACATATGCTTTATTACTACCGTTGACAAAATTGTTTCTTGCTTTCAAAACCAAAGCTCTAGCACAAATATAGCAATCAATGCTTCCCTCTGCGAAGGGCCTTTTCTTTTACTTTTATGTTGAGTCAGTTTACCCATTTCTCTCTATCTTAGAAGCAAACACTTGTGTTAACTGTGCATTGATTCTTACATACTTGCTTATTCCACTTGTTATATTGCTTTGCATTGACAACTATCCATAAGATATACATGTTACAAGTTGAAAGCAACCGCTAAAACTTAATCTTCCATTGTGTTGCTTCAATGTCTCTACTGTGAATTTATTGCTTTATGAGTTAACCCTTATGCAAGACTTATTGATGCTTGTCTTGAAAGTACTATTCATGAAAAGTCTTTGCTATATGATTCAATTGTTTACTCATTGCATTTACATTGTTTCGAATCGCTGCACTCATCTCATATGCTTTACAATAGTATGATTAAGATTATGTTGGTAGCATGTCACCTCGAAATTATCTTTTATCGTTTACCTACTCGAGGACGAGTAGGAACTAAGCTTGGGGATGCCGATACGTCTCCAACGTATCTATAATTTCTGATGTTCCATGCTTGTTTTATGACAATACCGACATGTTTTGTTCACACTTTATGTCATTATTATGCGTTTTCCGGAACTAACCTATTGACGAGATGCCGAAAGGCCAGTTGCTGTTTTCTGCTGTTTTTGGTTTCAGAAATCCTAGTAAGGAAATATTTTCGGAATCGGACGAAATCAACTCCGGAGATCTTAGAAATACACGAAGCTTCCAGAACACCCGGGAAGGACCAGAGGGGGGCCACAGGCCCACCAGACCATAGGCCGGCGCGGCCTGGGGGTGGCCCGCGCCCCCCTATGGTGTCGTCGCCCCGTTGACCCTCCGACTCCGACTCTCCGCCTATATATTCGTCCCTGACCTAAAAACATCGACCAGTTCGACGAAAACAGAGAAAACCATCCAGAGCCGCCGCCATCTTGAAAGTCCAACTCGGGGGCAGAACTCTCTGTTCCGGCACCCGCCGGACGGGGAATTGCCCCCGGAGCCATCTCCACCGCCGTCTCCACCGCCATCTTCACCGCCATCGCTGCCTCCATGATGAGGAGGGAGTAATTCACCCCCGGGCTGAGGGCTCCGCCGTAGCTATATGGTTCATCTCTCTCTTTGTGATCAAGTTGAATATCATCTATGTGCTACTCTAGTGATGTTATTAAAGTAGTCTATTCCTCCTCCGCGGTGTAATGGTGACAGTGTGTGCACTGCGTAGTACTTGGTTTATGCTATGATTGTGATCTCTTGTAGATTGTGAAGTTAACTATTGCTATGTTAGTATTGATATGATCTATGCCTCCTTCATAGTGTGAAGGTGACAGTGTGCATGCTATGTTAGTACTTGGTTTAGTCGTGTTGATCTTTCATGCACTCTAAGGTTATTTAAATAAGAACATTGAATTGTGGAGCTTGTTAACTCCGGCATTGAGGGTTCGTGTAATCCTACGCAATGGTGTTCATCATCCAACAAGAGAGTGTAGAGTATGCATTTATTTATTCTGTTATGTGATCAATGTTGAGAGTGTCCACTAGTGAAAGTATGATCCCTATGCCTTGTTCCTAAATACTGCTATCGCTGCTTGTTTCTTGTTTTACTTGCATTTATACCGCCTGCAATATTACTACCATCAATCGCACGCCTGACAAGCACTTTTCTGGCGCCATTGCTACTGCTCATACTTATTCATACCACCTGTATTTCACTATCTCTTCGCCGAACTAGTGCACCTATTAGGTGTGTTGGGGACACAAGAGACTTCTTGCTTTGTGGTTGCAGGGTTGCATGAGAGGGATATCTTTGACCTCTTCCTCCCCGAGTTCGATAAACCTTGGGTGATCCACTTAAGGGAAACTTGCTGCTGTTCTACAAACCTCTCGCTCTTGGAGGCCCAACACTCGTCTACAAGAATAGAAGCACCCGTAGACATCGAGGCCGCTAACTAAAGCCATGATCCATGGTGGAAGTTTCGAGTTTGGACAATTAATCCTCAATCTCTTATGAGAATATTATCTGTTGTTGAATGCTTATGCATTAAAGAGGAGTCCATTATCTCGTTGTCTATGTTGTCCCGGTATGGATGTCTAAGTTGAGAATAATCAAAGCGAGAAATCCAATGCGAGCCTTCTCCTTAGACCTTTGTACGAGCGGCATAGAGGTACCCCTTTGTGACACTTGGTTGAAACATATGCTATGCAATGATAATCCATGTTAATCCAAGCTAATTAGGACAAGGTGCGAGCACTATTGGTATACTATGCATGAGGCTTGCAACTTATAAGATGTCTTATACATAACACATATGATTTATTACTACCGTTGACAAAATTGTTTCTATGTTTTCAAAATGAAAAGCTCTAGCACAAAAATAGTAATCCATGCTTCCCTCTACGAAGGGCCATTCTTCTACTTTATTGTTGAGTCAGTTTACCTACTTCTTTCTATCCTAGAAGCAAACAATTGTGTAAACTGTGTGCATTGATTCTTACATGTTTACCTATTGCACTTGTTATATTACTTTGTGTTGACAATTATCCATGAGATAAATATGTGGAAGTTGAAAGCAACCGCTGAAACTTATATCTTCTTTTGTGTTGTTTCAAAGCTTTCTACTAAGAATTTATTGCTTTATGAGTAACTCTTATGCAAGTCTTATTGATGCTTGTCTTGAAAGTATTATTCATGAAAAGTCTTTGCTATATGATTCATTTGTTTACTCATTATCTTCACCATTGCTTTGAATCGCTGCATTCATCTCATATGCTTTACAATAGTATTGATCAAGATTATGATATCATGTCACTTCAGAAATTATCCATGTTATCGTTTACCTACTCGAGGGCGAGTAGGAACTAAGCTTGGGGATGCTTGATACGTCCCAAACGTATCTATAATTTCTTATGTTCCATGCTACTTTTATGATGATACTCACATGTTTTATAAACATTATATGTCATATTTATGCATTTTCCGGCACTAACCTATTGACGAGATGCCGAAGAGCCAGTTGTTGTTTTCTGCTGTTTTTGGTTTCAGACATCCTACAAAAGAAATATTCTCGGAATTGGACGAAATCAACGCCCAGGGTCTTGATTTTCCACGAAGCTTCCAGAAGACCAAAAGGGAAACGAAGTGGGGCGACGAGGCGCCGACACAACAGGGCGGCGCGGCCCAGGTCCTGGCCGCGCGGCCCTGGTGTGTGGGGCCCTCGTGCCGCCCCTAAACCTACCCTTCCGCCTACTTAAATCCTTCGTCGCGAAACCCCCAGTACCGAGAGCCACGATACGGAAAACCTTCCAGAGACGTCGCCGCCGCCAATCCCATCTCGGGGATTCGAGAGATCGCCTCCGGCACCTGCCGGAGAGGGGAATCATCTCCTGGAGGTCTCTTCATCACCATGATCGCCTCCGGATCGATGTGAGAGTAGTCCACCCCTGGACTATGGGTCCATAACAGTAGCTAGATGGTTGTCTTCTCCTCATTGTGCTATCATGTTAGATCTTGTGAGCTGCCTATCATGATCAAGATCTTCTATTTGTAATGCTACATGTTGTGTTTGTTGGGATCCGATGAATATTGAATACTATGTCAAGTTGATTATCAATCTATCATATAAGTTGTTTATGTTCTTGCATGCTCTCCGTTGCTAGTAGAGGCTCTGGCCAAGTTGATACTTGTGACTCCAAGAGGGAGTATTTATGCTCGATAGTGGGTTCATGCCTCCATTAAATGCTGGGACGAGTGACGGAAAGTTCTAAGGTTGTGGATGTGATGTTGTCACTAGGGATAAAACATCGATGCTTTGTCTAAGGATATTTGTGTTGATTACATTACGCACCATACTTAATGCAATTGTCTGTTGTTTGCAACTTAATACTGGAAGGGGTTCGGATGATAACCTGAAGGTGGACTTTTTAGGCATAGATGCATGTTGGATAGCGGCCTATGTACTTTGTCGTAATGCCCTGATTAAATCTCATAGTACTCATCGTGATATATGTATGTGCATTGTTATGCCTTCTTTATTTGTCAATTGCCCAACTGTAATTCGTTCACCCAACATGTTATTTATCTTATGGGAGAGACACCACTAGTGAACTGTGGACCCCGGTCCATTCTTTACATCTGAAATACAATCTACTGCAATTGTTCTTTACTCGTTCTTCGCAAACAAACATCATCTTCCACACTATACATCTAATCCTTTGTTTACAGAGCAAGCCGGTGAGATTGACAACCTCACTGTTACGTTGGGGCAAAGTACTTTGATTGTGTTGTGCAGGTTCCACGTTGGCGCCGGAATCCCTGGTGTTGCGCCGCACTACACTCCGTCACCAACAACCTTCACGTGTTCCTTGACTCCTACTGGTTCGATAACCTTGATTTTTTACTGAGGGAAAACTTGCTGCTGTACGCATCACACCTTCCTCTTGGGGTTCCCAACGGACGTGTGTCTCACGCGCATCAATGATGCAGAGTGTTGTTTCTTCGCAGCGAACACGTGCACGGAAGTTTCTGGATGTTCGCCACATCGGTAGAACCAACAAGGGCACCATCCTCCCGCTGGATTTTCCAGTTTGGGTGACAGGGTGTGCCCTCGAGTGTTCTTTCTTAGCAGCGAACACAGGAAACCTTCGATGCACGGCCTAGTTAGGTTTTGTTTCTTTGCAAAATTTAATATTTGTGTCCACCATGGTTCAAACTATGTATTAGTTTGTGGAAAACCATGTTCCAAATTGTGTCTTCCTGTAAACCACGTTCCCAATTATGTATTAGTTTGTGGAAATTGAAATAAAAAATGCCAAAAAAAAGTATTTTAAATGTTTGGGGGAGGCGTTTAGGGGACGCGGCTGGGGAGCGACGTCCCCCAAACCCGGCACGAACAAAACACGTCCCCCAAACGCTCAATCCGGCGCGGTTTGGGGGACGCGGCTGGAGATGCTCTTAGCCTATCCTAATAGAAGTATGCAGATTCTTGTTACGAGCTCAATCGGCCAGATTCTTGTTATGAGCTCAATCGGCTAGATTCTTGTTACGAGCTCAATTGGCCAGTTTTTGCGTTGGTGTATTTTTTTTCTTTTTTGAGAAGCTCGCTACGTGTTTATAAACAACTAGAAGAGTATAACGTGTACACATGCAGGAAGCATCGAGACAGATCTAGGGTAGACACTTGTCCCGGCACAACAACGCAAAAGAACCCAAAAAAACAAGAAATTACAAACAAATCCCTAGGATCTTTTGCATCGACCAGACCATTCCGTCGCCATCCTCCTTCGCCTCCAGGGCAACTGCCTGAGGCCGCCGAATCGGGATGCCACATCTGCAAGATTGAGAGCAACGCCATTGCGATTAGACGCTTTACGAGCCACCTCACAATAGTCTCCAAGCAAATGCAAGTACGGCTTAGGCTGCTCATAGTGAGAGTAACATAGCTAGTAACATCACACATCTCAAGGCATTTTGGTAACATGGCATGCCAATAAATAAAGAAAAAGAGTGTGGTGGTAACTAGCTATGTTACCATAACATCACACACTCCAAAGTAAAATAAGTCTACAACATAATAAATAACACAATACATGACACCACATATTACTACCCACTATGAAGGTAGTAACCTAGACTAGTAACATGACATATGTTACTACTACCTCCGTTTCGTTTTAACAGGCACGCATGCAGTTCAAGACAAACTTTGACCATTGATTTGGTCAACAAAATATAACTTTTATGTCTATAAAATATATATCGTTAGATTCGTATGCAAAAAAGCTTTCCAATGATATAATTTTTGTGTCATAAATTTCATATTTTATTGACTAAAATAATGATCAAAGCAATTTCTTAAAATACGTGCGCGCCTGTTAATCTGAGACGGAGGGAGTAGTCTAAGTTACTCCCCACTATGACCAACCTTAGATGTGATCAAGTCTCCCGATCGGCTCATTAACTGGACGGTCTTTGTGCGTGAGACAAATTAAACCATTAAGGGCATGCCCAATGCACTGCCCTAGAGGTACTGCCTCACACCTTTAGGTAGGTTCGGGTGGTCCAAAGTAGGTTCGGATGAGGAGACAGCCTCCTCTTCAGGAAGTGGGATCTTAAGCCTTAAAAACATGCTTTTTGGAGAGAGAAAGAGATACATAGTGTCATATTTGTGGGGTTCCTTCTCTCTTTTTTCTAATTAAAGTTGTAGCTTCCATTGAAGAGATAAAATTCACCATGTTACTTCTAACAACTTTTTTACATGGAACAACTAGTTGTGTGTGCCACCATTGCTCATGCCCTAACTACCATTTCATCATCGCATTTAAGGAGTGCCATGTGTGCGCTCAGTTCTTCCTACGCAAGGAGTACGGAAGCTTCATCTTGCCCGCGGCTTTAACCAAAGACTATCATCAGAGTAGTACATACACGGGGCTAATTGAATCGAGTGCTTAACGATAATAGCCGCAGCGAACAAAGCTAAGACACGATTCGTTAAATAAGAAAGCTACCGTACGTACTTGCCCATATATGAGATTCTTAAAAAAAATATCTCCAGATGCATTAAGTGGCGTTATTATGGTAGACATGAGTAGAGTTATTTGTTTTATGCCAACCAAATCATGACTGCTGATTAGAGTATTTGGTATGTCCCATACGTACTACCTTTGTTTAATCAACTCTGAGAATGACCTTACATACTTAATCAGTGGCACCTACTTGGCCACTGTCTCCACAAATTTGGCAGAAAGATAAAACTTTACGAGCAAAAAAATTAGCACCTAGTTAGCCTTGAACAAAGTCTTCGCGGCCTAACCAGCGAACACAAATATAGCGTGGTACAACACTTCGGTTCACTCTCCCATACCTGATGTCTTGTCAGTTTGTCAGCATCCGAAATGAGATATACAGTAAACAAGATCCTAAATTATTTGCGGGACCTGGTGGCCAAGCTTAATTAGTGAGTTCTCGAGTTTGCACTATTTAGCTAGCCGTGATATGCGCATAAATCATTAGAGAATGCCTATGCTACTTGCTAGACATACTGTATGCACTTATTATACTACTACTTCGTGGGATCTGGAGACTCATTTTCATTTATTTGGCACATCTAATTAAAATTGTAATCATGTCCCAACCTTTGATCTAATAAACATTACAATCATGTTCCAACGGAATTCGCGTGGTTTAAAATGCTTCCAGTTGAAATCAAACATAGTTGCCGGAGCTCACCATAAAATGAGAAGGTGCATTTTGTCCCTCGTGGAGACAAGGTCTCTTGAGAACTGACGCGTGCGAACCAGGAAAAGGAAGATCTTAGAGCATCTCATCTATTAGGGCATCTCCAACGGGGCGATCCATCCCGCGCCCGCGCGTCCGGATGGATCGAGCCGGACAAAAATACGGTCCAACGCGGGGACGCACCGCAAAAGTGGATGGCCACGGCGTCCGGAACGACGCAAATCCGGCCCAAATCTGGACCAGGTTTGCGTGACCGCGGATGGCACGCGGCATCCTCGCGTGTCCGCCTGGTCCGCGTGGCTGGCCCACATGTCGGTGCAGCAGTCCTATTAAATGTGGACTGGGGAGGGGGACTGTCCCTATCCAGTCCCCACTATCCACTCCGGCCGCACGCGCGAACTCGAAGCTTCCGCGCCGCCATGGCCCCGAAGCGTGAGTTCGCGCCGTCTGCCAACGACCACGAGGCCGGCAGCAGCCGGCCAGTCGCGCCGCCGGCGTTCGCCATGGGCCGCCGGCGACGCCCAGACGCGACCGGATCTACGTCACCGTAGCGGTGGCGCAGATGTTCTGGGACGCCGGCGTCCCAATGCCGTGGGGGGGCGTGCACCTCCCCACGGCTGGCACCTGAGCCCAGATCGGGTTCCGGTGCCGCCCATCCCGGCGTCCGGCCGCGCCCGCGTCGCGGAGATCCGGAGGCGCCGCGCGCAGCTGCCGGTAGACCTCTAGGAGGACCCCGCGTACGCCGACGCAAGTCCCAACTGGGACTTGTGGTTCGAGGTGGAGCACGATGCGCGTCGGCACACGTGCTTCACGTCGGCGACGGCGCGGCCTCGCGCGCAGCCGCGCACACCTGCATGGCGGGCAGGCCGCCGCCTCGGCGGGCTGTACATCGACGAGCCCCAGCCCCAACAGCAGCCCCTGCCGCAGGCCCAGCAACAGGAGGACGAGGACGACCCGGAGCTGCAGGCGGCGCTCGCGGCGTCCCGCGAGCGATGCGACTCTCGACGAGCCGGCCAAATGGCCGCACCTCGCCGAGACGGCTCGCGCGCCTCCGCCTCGGCGGAGAAGGCCAGGAAGGCCCAGGAGAACGCCCAGGCGGAGGCGTGGGCCTTCCTAGAGATGGCGCGCCGGCAGGAGGAGGACACGCGCCAGGCGACGCTCCGGGAGGAGGAGGAGCGCTGTGCCGCGCTCCGGACGGAGGAGGAGGAGCGCTGTGCCGCGCTCCGGACGGAGGAGGAGGAGCAGCTCCGCAAGGAGTCCGCACGGAGGGCACGACTGCGCAGGCCGGCGAGCCCGCCGAACCCGCACTCCGCCTGGGAAAGGGCGCAGTGGTCGCCCTGGCCAGAGTCCCCGCCGCCCTCCGGCGTTTCTAGCCGGAACAGCGCTTCGCCGCCGGGGGGCGTCATCGTCATCGACGCCGACGACGACGAGTACTACTGGGGGTAGTACTGCCGGTGGCCACCGCGTGCTCGCAAACCATGGCTAGGGTTTGCTTTTTTTTTAGTTTAAAGCCCATATAGGGCTTTCTTTTGTGTAAAAATTGCCCAAAATAGAGCTAAGTTTAATTACCAACTAGTGTAAATTTATGTTTTGTTGTTTTGCTTTTTCATTTTGATTTTTGTTTTATTTATTACATATGTGCTGCGTCCGCGCGTTGGGCGCAGCGCGCGATTCAAACGGACACGCGGATGCGGGCCGCTGTCCGCGTGTCCGCTCGGCCACCCAAACGGCCCAAAACGGACGGTCCAGCGTGTCCGTTTAGGTCGCGCGGTTGGAGATGCCCTTACCCATACGGTGTTCAACGGAGTCATTTTACCAGCCTTTTGGGAGGGGGTGGGTAGGTATGGGTGGGCCACTGCTCCCATCTGCACCCCCGTTACAATATATTTTAAAACCACAAAACATCACGGACATAGATGAAGTTCATTAAAAGTTGGCTAGGGTTTTTCGGCGTCTCCACTGTGGAGGATGAAGACTTCAACGAGGAGGACGGCGCCGATGCCATCGTACGAGGCGCCCACTGACGTGCGGGTCCTCGCGGCGATCAGGTCGAGCACCGTGGCGAGTGTGTGCCACACCATAGACTGCGGTCTGTCGTGTTCTTGCTCGCCGATGGTGGTTCGTCGCCGTAGCGCTACACCGGTGTGAGATTTCCCTAGTAGTGCTGGTGGATGGCCACCACCGTGTCGCGCCACATGGCGGTCTATCGCTGTCGTAGCGCGCTGCAGCGGTGTGAGCTTGCACTTGTAGTGCTGGCCTCCAGCGGGATAGGCGTGGTGTGAACACATGGGAAGGCGCGTGGTGGCATGCAATAAGAAAAATAACGCCCCGTGTGCCCTCGATTGGATATCGTGTGCCATCACGTGAAAGGCTGGCCGACGTTTATAGCGCAATGAAAAATCAAAAGTTATTTCAATTTTAGAAAAAAATCTAAAAAAATGTAGATATAGAAAAATATTATGTTCTAACAATGGGAATTATTACTTGAAATACCCTGTGTTGATGGCCAAGTAAAAATGCCAATTTTTTCTCAAAAAATCTGCCAGATCTTTACTAATCGTCATTTTGCCGCGTCACAAATATTACAGGCAGGAAAAAGAAATGGAAGAATCAACCTTTGCTAAAACAGATAGTTAGTCTAGAAAATGACAAAGCAGAGAGTATCAACTTGAGTTAAAAAAAATTAGAGATAGATCCAGGCACGACCGCACAATTACACTGCACTGCGCACATGCGCGGCTCTGGGCGATTTACACACAAATAACCTTTTTCTGAAAGTATAGCACAGACTGATCCTCCGGGGAAACTATTTCACCCATCTAACCCTTTTGTGTGGCGCCCCTCACATCGGCGCCACATCTCACTGTGTGGCGCCCGTGCGGGTGGCGCCACTCGCCCATCCGACGTGGCGCGGTCGACGCTGATGTGTGCTCCACTCCGACGTGGTAGGATGTGTGGTGTCGCTCCCATCGGCGTCACACAGTGAAACTGTGGCGCCGCTCAGAAGGGCGCCACACATCCAATTATGTGTGGCGTCCGCGCCCGTCCCAGCCCGAGCCTCTTCTTTCTCCCCTCTTCTCTTTTCTCTGCTCACCCGGAACCACCACCGCCAGCCGCCTCTCCTCCGCCCCCCCCCCCCACCAAATCCTCCACGGATTCGACAGATCTGGCCAGCCAAATCGATCCCCATCCAATCCTCGAGGTATTCCCCTTTGTTGCCCTTTGATTCATCCAAGATTTGCTTCGATTTATTTTGATTTATACATGGAACCTAGATTGGAAATGTTGGTTGTTGGAATCTATATTGATGTGTATGTGTTGAAATTGATAGCCTCATGTATGCATGTGTTTGAACCATAGATTTGTTGGAACCATGGATGTGAAATTTTACATGTATGTATGTATGTGTTGAAATGGCTATGTATGTTGAAATGACTAATTTTTTGCTTAGCAAATACATTCAAATTTGTTACATATGCCTAGTATTTGCGATGGAATAACTCATATTTGTTAGGAATGGCTCATAATATGGTGTTTTATGTAAACATGTAGGATGGTGTATCTCATAGATAATGAGTATGACAAGGATCACCGGGCTTTTCATATGACGGAGAAGAGAACGGTTCTTCACCCTTTGAAGATTCGTTACCATGGCACATTAGATATGGCGTATGACGAGAGGTACACGGAGTTCATCCAGCCTACCGGTCTTCTCCCGTTCATCACGCTTGTAAGATGGGGGGGGGGGGCGAACATGAACGCCGCGGCACTCACCGCCCTTGTCGACCGGTGGAGGCCGGAGACGCACACCTTCCACTTGAGGGCTGGCGAGATGACCCCTACTCTTCAGGATGTTTTCATGATACTAGGACTTCCTATTCAGGGCGACCCACTATGTATGAACACAACTTCTGATGGGTGGCGCGGACGGATGGAGGACCTTATTGGCATGGCTCCTCAGCCGCCAGAAGATCCAAAGGAGAGAGCTCCCGCCGACGCATCTTTCTCTTGTATGAGGACTAACTTTGGAGAATGCCCGCAAGGGGCCAACGAGGACACTATCAGGATGTACACCCGTGTGTACTTGTGGTACATACTTTAGAGGACTCTCTTTGCTGACAGTGGTGGGAAGTTGGCCCATTGGTGTTGGCTCAAGGCGCTTACGGTGTTGGAACACCGGTGGAGTTGGGGAACAGCGGCACTTGCCTACCTCTACCGGCAGGTGATGATTTGTTGTATGTACTATTTTTCTATAGTAGTCTGCTAGACAAAGTACTAACCAAATGTCTTATTTTCGCAGTTGTACGAAGCTTGTCGCAGGACAGGGAAGGGCGGTATTGGTGGAGGCTTGCTCCTACTTTTCGTATGGAGTTGGGACCGCCTATCAGTTGGGCGGCCCAGGATACTCAACGAGAGGCCATGGCCTCATTACCGGAACAACCCTGATCGGGAGCCCACTTTGGCATACCTTTGGGACAATGTCTCGGAGATAACGAGCGATCCAATGGTCATGTACAAGCACTACACTGAGGAGTTGGACACTCTTACCTCTGAGTAACCGATTTTAAGCCATCACTCTTTTGCTATCCTATTTCATAAGTTTCATTGAAATATTTGTATGCTGGAGGTGGATTGGGAGCCATATGGTACCTACTACCGTATTGGCTCGGCGATGCCTGATACGTCTCAAACGTATCTATAATTTCTTATGTTCCATGCTACTTTTATGATTATACTCACATGTTTTATACACACTTTATGTCATTATTATGCATTTTCCGGCACTAACCTATTGACGAGATGCCGAAGAGCCAGTTGTTGTTTTCTGCTGTTTTTGGTTTCAGAAATCCTACAAAGGAAATATTCTCGGAATTGGACGAAATCAACGCCCAGGGTCTTATTTTTCCACGGAGATTCCAGAAGACCGAAGAGCATACGAAGTGGGGCCACGAGGGCCTGTAACCATAGGGCGGCGCGGCCTGCTTGGGGCCCGCGCTGGCCTATGGTGTGGGGCCCCTGCGCCGCCTCCAACCCTGCCCTTCCGCCTACATATACTCTCCGTCGCGAAAACCCTATTACCGAGGGCCACGATACGGAAAACCTTCCAGAGACGCCGCCACCGTCAATCCCATCTCGGGGAATTCAGGAGATCGCCTCCGGCACCCTGCCGGAGAGGGGAATCATCTCCCGGAGGACTCTACATCACCATGATCGCCTCCGGATTGATGTGTGAGTAGTTCACCCCTGGACTATGGGTCCATAGCAGTAGCTAGATGGTTGTCTTCTCCTCTTGTGCTATCATGTTAGATCTTGTGAGCTGCCTATCATGATCAAGATCATCTATTTGTAATGCTACATGTTGTGTTTGTTGGGATCCGATGAATATGGAATACTATGTCAAGTTGATTATCAATCTATCATATATGTGTTGTTTATGTTCTTGCATGCTCTCCGTTGCTAGTAGAGGCTCTGGCCAAGTTGATACTTGTAACTCCAAGAGGGGGTATTTATGCTCGATAGTGGGTTCATGTCTCCATTGAATTTGGGGGAGTGACAAGAACCCCTAAGGTTGTGGATGTGCTTGTTGCCACTAGGGATAAAACATCAATGCTTTGTCTAAGGATATTTGTGTTGATTACATTACGCACCATACTTAATGCAATTGTCTGTTGTTTGCAACTTAATACTGGAAGGGGTGCGGCTGCTAACTTGAAGGTGGACTTTTTAGGCATAGATGCATGCTGGATGGCGGTCTATGTACTTTGTCGTAATGCCCTGATTAAATCTCATAGTAGTCATCGTGATATGTATGTGCATTGTTATGCCCTCTCTATTTGTCAATTGCCCAACTGTAATTTGTTCACCCAACATGCTATTTATCTTATTGGAGAGACACCACTAGTGAACTGTGGACCCCGGTCCATTCTTTTACATCTGAAATACAATCTACTGCAATACTTGTTCTTTACTCGTTCTTCGCAAACAAACATCATCTTCCACACTATACATTTAATCCTTTGTTTACAGACATGCCGGTGAGATTGACAACCTCATCTGTTACGTTGGGGCAAAGTACTTTGATTGTGTTGTGCAGGTTCCACGTTGGCGCCGGAATCCCTGATGTTGCGCCGCACTACACTCCGTCACCAACGACCTTCACGTGATCCTTAACTCCTACTGGTTCGATAACCTTGGTTTCTTACTGAGGGAAAACTTGCTGCTGTACGCATCACACCTTCCTCTTGGGGTTCCCAACGGACGTGTGTTTCACGCGTATCAAGCTCTTTTTCTGGCGCCGTTGCCGGGGAGATCAAGACACGCTGCAAGGGGAGTCTCCCACATCCAATCTCTTTACTTTGTTTTTGTCTTGCTTTACTTTATTTACTGCTTTGTTTGCTCTCTATATCAAAAATACAAAAAAATAGTTACTTGCTTTACTTTATTTACTGTCTTGTTTGCATTCTCTATATTAAAAATACAAAAAAATTAGTTACTTGCATTTACTTTATTTAGTTTGCTTTATTTACTACTGCTAAAATGGGTACTCCTAAGAATACTAAGTTGTGTGATTTCACTAGCACAAATAATAATGATTTCGTATGCACACTTATTGCTCCACCTGCTACTACAGCAGAATTTTATGAAATTAAACCTGCTTTACTAAATCTTGTTATGAGAGAACAATTTTCTGGTGTTAGTTCTGATGATGCTGCTGCCCATCTTAATAATTTTGTTGAACTTTGTGAAATACAAAAGTATAAGGATGTAGATGGTGACATTATAAAATTGAATTTGTTTCCTTTCTCTTTAAGAGGAAGAGCTAAAGATTGGTTTCTATCTTTGCCTAAGAATAGTATTGATTCATGGACTAAATGTAAAGATGCTTTCATTGGTAGATATTATCCTCCCGCTAAAATTATATCTTTGAGAAGTAGCATTATGAATTTTAAGCAATTGGATAATGAACATGTTGCTCAATCATGGGAAAGAAAGAAATCATTGGTAAAGAATTGCCCTACCCATGGACTAACTACTTGGATGATCATCCAAACCTTCTATGCAGGATTGAATTTTTCTTCGAGAAACCTATTGGATTCAGATGCTGGAGGTACTTTTATGTCCATAACCTTGGGGGCGGCAACAAAGCTTCTTGATGATACGATGATCAACTACTCTGAATGGTACACTGAAAGGACTCCACAAGGTAAGAAGGTAAATTCTGTTGAAGAAACCTCCTCCTTGAGTGATAAGATTGATGCTATTATGTCTATGCTTGTGAATGGTAGATCTAATGTTGATCCTAATAATGTTCCTTTAGCTTCATTGGTTGCTCAAGAAGAGCATGTTGATGTGAACTTCATTAAAAATAATAATTTCAACAACAATGCTTATAGGAATAATTCTGGTAACAACTATAGGTCATATCCTTCTAATAATGGTAATGGTTATGGTAATTATTATGGTAATTCTTACACTAATAATAGGAGTGTGCCCTCTGGTCTTGAAGTCATGATTAAAGAATTCATTAGTACACAAACTGCTTTTAACAAATCTGTTGAAGAAAAGCTGGGTAAAATTGATATTCTTGCTTCTAAGGTTGATAGTCTTGCTGCTGATGTTGATCTTTTAAAATTAAAAGTTATGCCTAATGAAGATAAAGATATTAAGTCATTTGCTACAACAAACGCCATACAAGTTCGAATTAATGAGAATATTAGATTGATGGCTGAATTGCATGCTAGGTGGGAAAAAGAAGAAAAATTTGCTAAAGAGAATAATGTAGCTATAGTTTGGACTATTACCACCACTAGTAATGTTGATGCTTCACATGTTGCTAAACCTCCTACTATCAATGGTAAAATAATTGGTGTTGGCAATGTTTCTACTCCTAGTGCAAAGCGTGCAAAATTGCACTGAAACTCGCTAAAACTGCTGAAACTGCTTGTGATAAAACTGCTGAAATTTTTCAAAATATTGGGGACAATGATCCCATTGCTGTAGATCATAATGGTTTAGATTTTTGATGATTGTCATATCTCTGAAGTTATTAAGTTCTTACAAAAACTTTCTAGAAGTCCTAATGCTAGTGCTATAAATTTGGCCTTCACAAAACATATTACAAATGCTCTCATAAAAGCTATAGAAGATAAATTAAAACTTGAAACTTCTATTCCTAGGAAGTTAGAAGATGGTTGGGAGCCCATCATTAAGATGAAGGTAAATGATTTTGATTGTAATGCTTTATGTGATCTTGGTGCAAGTATTTCTGTTATGCCTAAGAAAATCTATGATATGCTTGACTTGCCACCATTGAAAAATTGTTATTTGGATGTTAATCTTGCTGATAATGCTATAAAGAAACCTTTGGGGAGGATTGATAATGTTCGCATTATGGTTAACAATAACCTTGTCCCCGTTGACTTTGTTGTCTTGGATATTGAATGCAATGCATCTTGTCCCATTATTTTGGGAAGACCTTTTCTTCGAACTGTTGGTGCTATTATTGATATGAAGGAAGGTAATATTAAGTATCAATTTCCTCTCAAGAAAGGTATGGAACACTTCCCTAGAAAGAGAATGAAGTTACCTTATAATTCTATTATTAGAACAAATTATGATGTTGATGCTTCATCTCTTGATAATACTTGATTCACACT
This sequence comes from Lolium rigidum, assembly GCF_022539505.1. Taxonomy (NCBI): domain Eukaryota; kingdom Viridiplantae; phylum Streptophyta; class Magnoliopsida; order Poales; family Poaceae; genus Lolium; species Lolium rigidum. Next base: position 293,142,602 of record NC_061514.1, read on the forward strand.
TTCTGCGCCTAGCTGAAAGGCGTTAAAGAAAAGCGCTTATGGGAGACAACCCATTATTTTACTTCTGCACTTTTGTTTTATATTTGAGTCTTGGAAGTTGTTACTACTGTAGCAACATCTCCTTATCTTTATTTATTGCATTGTTGTGCCAAGTAAAGTCTTTGATAGTAGGGTTGATACTAGATTTGGATTACTGCGCAGAAACAGATTTCTTACTGTCACGAAATTGAGCAGCCCCGTCTGTAGGTAACTCAGAAAAATCTGCCAATTTACGTGCGTAATCCTCAGATATGTACGCAACTTTCATTCAATTTGAGCATTTTCATCTGAGCAAGTTAAGTGCCCCAGAAAAATTCGTCTTGACGGACTGTTCTGTTTTGACAGATTCTGCCTTTTATTTCGCATTGCTTATTTTGCTATGTTTGATGGATTTCTTTGTTCCATTAACTTTCAGTAGCTTTGTGCAATGTCCAAAAGTGTTAAGAATGATTATGTCACCTCTGAATATGTGAATTTTTGATTATGCACTAACCCTCTAATGAGTTTGTTTTGAGTTTGGTGTGGAGGAAGTTTTCAAGGGTCAAGAGAGGAGGATGATACAATATGATCAAGAAGAGTGAAAAGTCTAAGCTTGGGGATGCCCCCGTGGTTCATCCCTGCATATTTTAAGAAGAATCAAGCATCTAAACTTGGGGATGCCCAAGGCATCCCTTCTTCATCGACAACTTATCAGGTCACCTCTAGTGAAACTATATTTTTATTCCGTCACATCTTATGTGCTTTACTTGGAGCGTCTTTATGTTTTTGTTTTTGTTTGTGTTTGAATAAAATCTGATCCATCATGCTTATGTGGGAGAGAGACACGCTCCGCTTGTTCATATGAACACTGGTGTTCTTAGCTTTACTTTTAATGTTCATGGCTAAAGTTAAAAGCTGCTGCATTTATTGCTATTCGGTTGGAACAGAAAATGCTTCATGTGGTAATTGGTATATGGTCTTGAATAATTTGATACTTGGCAATTGTTGTGCTCAAATAGATCATGTTTAAGCTCTTGCATCATGTACTTTGCACTTATTAATGAAGAACTACCATAGAGCTTGTTGAAATTTGGTTTGCATGATTGGTCTCTCTAAAGTCTAGATATTTTCACGGTGAAGTGTTTGAACAACAAGGAGACAGTGTAGAGTCTTATAATGCTTGCAATATGTTCTTATGTAAGTTTTGCTGTACCGGTTCATACTTGTGTTTGCTTCAAACAACCTTGCTAGCCAAAGCCTTGTACTGAGAGGGAATTTTTCTCGTGCATCCAAATCCTTGAGCCAAAAACTAGGCCATTTGTGTCCACCATACCTACCTACTATGTGGTATTTCTCTACCATTCCAAAGTAAATTACTTGAGTGCTACCTTTAATATTTCATTCCTTGTCTTTGCAATATATAGCTCATGGGAAAATAGCCTTAAAAACTATTGTGGTATTGAATATGTTACTTATGTATCTTATTTCTTATAAGTTGCTTGTTGAGCGGTAACCATGTTTCGGGGACGCCATCAACTATTACACCTTTGTTGAATATCATGTGAGTTGCTATGCATGTTCGTCTTGTCTGAAGTAAAGGTGATTTATCATGATCAAATGGTTTGAGTATGCATATTGTTAGAGAAGAACATTGGGCCGCTAACTAAAGCCATGAATCATGGTGGAAGTTTCAGTTTGGACATTAATCCTCAATCTCTTATGAGAATATTATCTGTTGTTGAATGCTTATGCATTAAAGAGGAGTCCATTATCTGTTGTCTATGTTGTCCCGGTATGGATGTCCTAAGTTGAGATTTATCAAAAACGAGAAATCAAATACGATCTATCTCCTTGGACCTTTGTACAGGCGACATAGAGGTACCCCTTTGTGACACTTGGTTGAAACATATGTAATGCAATGATAATCCATGTAAATCGAAGCTAATTAGGACAAGGTGCGAGCACTATTGGTATTCTATGCATGAGGCTTGCAACTTATAGGATGTCTTATGCATAACACATATGAATTATTACTACCGTTGACAAAAAAAATTCTATGATTTCAAAATAAAAGCTCTAGCACAAAAATAGTAATCCATGCTTCCCTCTGCGAAGGGCCTTTCTTTTACTTTATGTTGAGTCAGTTTACCTACTTCCTTCTATCTTAGAAGAAAACACTTGTGTCAACTATGTGCATTGATTCCTACACATACTTGCTTATTTGCATTCATCATATTACTTTGTGTTGACAATCATCCATGAGATATACATCCATGAGATATACATGTTGAAGTTGAAAGCAACTGCTGAAACTTATATCTTCCTTTGTGTTGCTTCAAAACCTTCTACTAAGAATCTATTGCTTTATGAGTTAACTCTTATGCAAGTCTTATTGATGCTTGTCTTGAAAGTACTATTCATGAAAAGTCTTTGCTATATGATTCAGCTTGTTTAATCATTGTCTTTACCATTGCTTCGAATCACCGCATTCATCTCATATGCTTTACAATAGTATTGATCAAGATTATGATAGCATGTCACTTCAGAAATTATCTTTGTTATCGTTTACCTACTCGAGGGCGAGTAGGAACTAAGCTTGGGGATGCTTGATACGTCTCAAATGTATCTATAATTTCTTATGTTCCATGCTACTTTTATGATGATACTCACATGTTTTATACACACTTTATGTCATTATTATGCATTTTCCGGCACTAACCTATTGACGAGATGCCGAAGAGCCGCTTGTCGTTTTCTGCTGTTTTTGGTTTCGTAAATCCTACAAAGGAAATATTCTCGGAATTGGACGAAATCAACGCCTGTGGTCTTATTTTTCCACGGAGATTCCAGAAGACCGAAGAGCATACGTAGTGGGGCCACGAGGGCCCGTAACCATAGGGCGGCGCGGCCTGCATGGGGCCCGCGCCGGCCTATGGTGTGGGGCCCCTGCGCCGCCTCCAACCCTGCCCTTCCGCCTACATATTCTCTCCGTCGCGAAAACCCTATTACCGAGAGCCACGATACGGAAAACCATCCAGAGACGCCACCGCCGCCAACCCCATCTCGGGGGATTCAGGAGATCGCCTCCGGCACCCTGCCGGAGGGGGGAATCATCTCCCGGAGGACTTTACATCACCATGATCGCCTCCGGATTGATGTGTGAGTAGTTCACCCCTGGACTATGGGTCCATAGCAGTAGCTAGATGGTTGTCTTCTCCTCTTGTGCTATCATGTTAGATCTTGTGAGCTGCCTATCATGATCAAGATCATCTATTTGTAATGCTACATGTTGTGTTTGTTGGGATCCGATGAATATGGAATACTATGTCAAGTTGATTACCAATCTATCATATATGTGTTGTTTATGTTCTTGCATGCTCTCCGTTGCTAGTAGAGGCTCTGGCCAAGTTGATACTTGTAACTCCAAGAGGGGGTATTTATGCTCGATAGTGGGTTCATGTCTCCATTGAATCTGGGGGAGTGACAGCAACCCCTAAGGTTGTGGATGTGCTGTTGCCACTAGGGATAAAACATCAATGCTTTGTCTAAGGATATTTGTGTTGATTACATTATGCACCATACTTAATGCAATTGTCTCTTGTTTGCAACTTAATACTGGAAGGGGTGCGGATGCTAACCTGAAGGTGGACTTTTTAGGCATAGATGCATGCTGGATGACGGTCTATGTACTTTTTCATAATGCCCTGATTAAATCTCATAGTAGTCATCGTGATATGTATGTGCATTATTATGCCCTCTCTATTTGTCAATTGCCCAACTGTAATTTGTTCACCCAACATGCTATTTATCTTATTGGAGAGACACCACTAGTGAACTCGTGGACCCCGGTCCATTCTTTTACATCTGAAATACAATCTACTGCAATACTTGTTCTTTACTGTTCTTCGCAAACAAACATCATCTTCCACACTATACATTTAATCTTTTGTTTACAGCAAGCCGGTGAGATTGACAACCTCACTGTTACGTTGGGGCAAAGTACTTTGATTGTGTTGTGCATGTTCCACGTTGGTGCCGGAATCCCTGGTGTTGCGCCGCACTACACTCCGTCACCAACGACCTTCACGTGATCCTTGACTCCTACTGGTTCGATAACCTTGGTTTCTTACTGAGGGAAAACTTGCTGCTGTACGCATCACACCTTCCTCTTGGGGTTCCCAACGGACGTGTGCTTCACGCGTATCAATGCCTGACCTCAACCCCAAGTGCTTGGAGGAGGCGCGTTTCTGGCGTATGCGGTGCCCACTCGTATGCATGTGGCTTGTTGAATACCACCAGCCGCACAGAGTGATAAGACAGTCCGGGTTGCACCAGGAGTGCCCACCTCAGTGGCAAGACACGGACCACGCGCTCCATAGGTAAACTTCTTGAATCATGCGATGGAAACTTGTTGATCATAGGTAGTGATAGAACCTAAGTTTATCCGTTGTGCTCAATATCTTGCAGGCTTGATAGGCAGTGGCAGAGGAAGATCACGAATTGGCCTGTCCATCATAGGATTCACGTGACAGCGTTCCAACACTGTTTGGAAGCAACACGGAATGCAGGACATGTAGAGATTGTCCCTCACGAGTTGGCCGCTTTCAACAACTATCTCCAATGGTTTCATGGAAGCACACGTGAACCACGCGTATGATGACGACATCTTGGACGACCCCATCGCATTCGATGAGGTTACGCAAAGCCAGTATGACAGGACTGCTCGACAGGGGAGATCGACTTCTATTGCTTCCTCTCTGAACTTCGTGGTAAGTCATTCTCTCATTAGCTAGTACATCATCTATATTGACATGTGCTCTCTTAAATTGTGTATAATATGTTTGTCACATCGGACCGAGATCTAAAAAACAGCTGAGGAGTGCGAGGTTGTTTGGGATCAGAGCCATAGAGATGAAAAGCCTATCGGACCGATGCGGCATTTCATTAAGGTATGATCACCAACTTTGAATGTAAGCTATTATGTTCGGGTGGCTTTGTAACCATTACTTCCATGACGCAGAACACTGCACGGAAAATGCGGCGGTTAGCCAACTTGCTAGGTTGCCGCGAAGGCGAAATTGTGTCATCCTCTTCTGAAGAGTCGGAGGTTAGGACTATTTTGTTACCCTCAAACATGTGCATAGTAATTTCAAATTTTGCAATCTCATGTGTTCATGTTTGTGCAGATTCCTGACGACACCATTCTGAGTCAAAGCATTAGTCGAGGCAAGAAGCAAAGCACACGATCTGCGTACCAGCTGAAGCCGAGGGGCAAGGCTCCAAACCGTTACACTCCGGACGATTATGTCAACCGAGGAAAGAAGGTTGTGGTTGAGTCCGATGAGGAGCCGGCGTGGAGATCCGATTTGAGGAGGATGAGGAACGATGAGCCGTCATCTTCAGAGGAGGAGGAGCAGGAGGTGCAGCAGCAACAAGAGCAACGGCATCGGACGAAAAGGATGGTCGTCCGGAAGCAGCCCGTGAGGAGGGGACGTCGAGGATAGATGGATTTGTGTTGTGAACTCTATCTTCATTGCTACGTGTTGTGAACTCTATGTCATTGCTACGTGTTGTGAACTCTTTGTCATTTCGAACCATGTCGTCATTGCTACGTGTTGTTTGAATCTATGTGCTATGATGTGAGCTATCATGTGTGCTATGTGTATGATGTGTGTATGAATTGCTATTGAAATTGCTATTGTTGTATTGAAAAAGTTGAAATAAGGTAGGAATTTTCATGGTTTAGCAAAAGTCACAGTGTGGCGCCGACGACACGGGCGCCACATATTGTAACTTATATGTCGAAAACATCCAGGGGCTCCGGACGCTTAGTCCTTAGCCGTTTTGGCTAAGTCACAGGCGAGTTGTCTTACAGTATGTTGTGAGCAATTATATGTGGATGTGTGGCGCCGATGGGAACGGCGCCACACATCCTACCACGTCGGAGTGGAGCACACATCAGCGTCGACCACGCCACGTCGGATGGGCGAGTGGCGCCGCTCGTATGGACGCCACACAGTGAGTTGTGGCGCCGATGTGAGGGGTGTTACACAAAAGGGGTATATGGGTGGAGGCAAGCTGTACTTCTAGAAAAGAATTATTTTTGTGTAAATCGCCGGCGGCTCTGATTAAAGCCCCTGCGCACACGCACGGGCGTACGACGACGGTACGGGCGATGCGATGGCGCCCCAGGTAAAGGTGAAACGAGCCTAGCCGACGGAAGGCAAGCAGCAGCGCGCAATCCTGTGTCGTTTCCATGGCGTCAAGCGGGAAAGCCGCCCGTTCTACCAGCTCTGGAGGGAGCGGAGGCACACGACTGCCGACTGGGTCTCCAGTTCGTCGGATCCAACGGACGGAGGGAGGGATGGAGAGCTGCAACATGGCCGCTGCAGCGGTGTTTTTTTTTTTTTTTGAAACGGAGGCAAAAGCTTTGCCTCATTCATTTATTAAGAAGAAGGTGCCCGATTTTTAGGAGAAAATCGGGCAAAAACCAACAACAACAGTGCCAAAACACACCCAAGACCACACACCCCGCCACAAGGGCACACCCAGCCATCCTGGCTACCCACAAAAGCTAAGAAGCTCAAGTCGGCCTATGCCAAACAGATGACTCCTCGAAGAGAGACCGGCAGCTTCGCTTCTGGCAATGAGCCTCGGAGAGGAGATGCGCAGGACAAGCGTCGAATAGGACCTTCACCGGACCGCCCCTCGAAGATCATCGTACACCGCCCGAGGGTGACTTCGACTTCACATCAAGAAGAGACCACCGCGAAGACATTCGAACACGCCGGTGTGGGTCTCGCTGATTCAGCACCATGTGCAGCCTGCCCTTGCACAGTCAGATCAGATGGCAATCATCAACCTAAAGTTATTGTTGCTACTCATAGTACCAGTGTGCTGTGCTGCTATTGCTATGCTACATCGACCCCAGAGCTCACCATATTTACAGGTTGCCGCCAGATTCCAAAGATCGGAGGAACGGCTGCTTGACTGAATATCGGATGATATGCAGCAATACGCGGCCTGGAGGAGGGAGACGTGTTGGACTGTTGGTTGGAGTAGTAGATTTTCGTCTACCGGCTGCACAGACCGGTATGGTAGTAAGGGCATCTCCAACCCCGCGACCCAAACGGATGCGCTGGGCCGTTCGTTTTGGGCCGTTTGGGTGGCCGAACGGACATCCGGACAGCGGCCCGCGTCCGCGTGTCCGTTTGGGTCGCACGCTGTGCCGAACGCGCGGACGCACCGCATATGTAATTAAAAAAAGAAAAATAAAAATAAAAATAAAAAGGAAAACAGCCAAAAATAACATTAAACTAGTGGTTTATTATACTTAGCCCTATTTTGGGCAATTTTTACACAAAAGAAAGCCCTATATGGGCTTTAAACTAAAAAAAAAAACCCTAGACAGGGTTTGCGAGCACGGTGGCCGCCGGCAGTACTACCCCCAGTAGTACTCGTCATCGTCGGCGTCGATGACGACGACGCCCCCCGGCGGCGACGCGCTGTTCCGGCTCGACACGCCGGAGGGCACCGGGGACTCCGGCCAGGGCTCTGTTGCGGTCAAAACCCACCGACGGGCAGCGACGGGCAACACAGTAGAGCCGGGAACAACCTATGGCTGCGGCTGGCCGAGGTCCCTCCGAGCGACGGCCCGCAAAGCCTCTGGTACACACGTCCGATGCTGATGCAAGGGCGTGCCACCTGACCTATACCCGGTCAGGAAGGTGATGGAGATGCCTCGCTTAGTTTCCTGCATGGCATACACGTAAACATTAAATATGAGCCTCGATCGGCTCTCGGGTTATCCCGTGAATCGGCTCAAGGAGCCGATCCACCCATGATTCGTACGAGGTGCACGAATATATGGTGGTCCTGCTTGATCAAGATAAAGCTAATGCGATCTACGACGATTTAGGGTTTTTACCGCATAATCGGATCATCCTACTCACGATTGGGCCTCGCGGCCACGCACGGTGATCGTAAACCGATCCTAGGTAGGGCCTAAAAACCAACACGAGGTTGATCCCCGGAACATCCTGCCTAGGACTAGCGAACGACACCCTACGTGCCGCTGGATCCTCCAACCCTTTGTAAGGCCTAACTATTGCAGATATTAAACTAATCCTTGTAGAACAAGGAGCAACCGTAACGGATCGGATCTACTAAATAATGATCAAGCGGGGTGCCGTCCCTACACCTAAGATAGGTGTAAGGGCGGCTAGACATGCAAGGGTTGCACTACGATAGCATGTTATACGAAGAACTATGCTAACCCTAACACATCTATGATAACTACGTTGCTCGCCATCAAAAAGGCTTCAGTACGAGCAACGCATGAACAACATGAAGCTTATGCTGCCTAGATCGCAAGATGCGATCTAGGCAGCATGATGCTTACCGGTAGAAACCCTCGAGACGAAGGAGTTGGCGATGCGCCGAGATTGATTTGTTGGTTGAACGTTGGTTGTTGTTTATTTCATAAACCCTAGATACATATTTATAGTCCAGGGGACTTTCTAATTTAGGCGTGCACCTAACCATGCACGGGTGAAACTCTATCTAAGATGCGATCTACTATATTACAGATACATGGGCGATCTAGCCCAACTTCGCATATAAGGCCGATTCACGTACTTCTTCAGTATATAATCTTAAAACCCATCTTGATCGCGGCCCACCTCTGACTTGGTCAAATTCCGGTGATAACACATGCCCCCCTGGTTTTGGAATTGATAATTCCAAAATCACTCTGTTTTTTCTTCGTCGGGTCATGTCATGGAAGAGCAGAACCGTCGCAGCATTCTTCAATCATAATGCCCTATCCTCTCAACTTTCTGAAAAATTTGATAGCTTCAGCACTACTTCCTTGGAAACTGCAAAGGCATTAAATCCCTATCAGGCTCCTCTTTATTTAACTGTGCCGACTGACTCGCTTTTCATTCCCCTCCTTGGGTCTTGCTATCAGCACCAAAAAACCCTCTTCCCCTGTAGCAATGTCTTCTTCTTCATCCATCTCCTCTGGCCTCTCTTTCCAATCTTCTTCCTTGAGCGAGCCGATGTCGGAGTCCGAGTGGGATTTTGACTTCCTGTCAGATGGCGACATGCCCCTGACTGATGAGGATGGCAACCTCCAGTTTCTCAGGGAAGGGGAACTGAAGAGCGAAAGCGAGGATGACCTCCACTCATGGAGGAACTCCACTTCCTCTGATAATGGGGAGGAAGAGGAGGACGAGGAGGTAAAAGAAGAAGAAGCAGAAGACAATTCCTCTTCCTCCGCTGGGTACCCGCCGGCGAAGCGCCTCCGTGCTTGGGCAGTCAGTGAAGACGATGATGACGACGAGAAGGAAGAAGCTCCGGTCGAAGGTTGGGGCAGCGGCGACGAGGAGTTCTCCGGAAGTAGCGTCGGTGGTAGCTACGACGCCGACGATGAGGGCGGCGAGGATTAGTGACATAGGATCCGTAGTATGCGAGCAATCGGCTCTTCTTTTGTTCCTCTTTCCTTGAGCAATCGGCTCTTCATTGTAAAAACTCTCCTTTATTAATGAAGAAGTATTTCCAGTCAACTTTTTCGCCGATCGTCAAAGTCAAATAATCTCCGAAAAGAGCCGATGGCATCGCACCGGTCTCTATCATAAAAACACGAGTAAGGTCGACCTAGCCGCCCCTCCAAACGGTAACTTGCAACCTCCATCCGAGAAAGCAAACTCGGATCCCCAAATCGCCGCCTGAGCAGTTCCAACTCAAGACCGACTACATCACAGATCTCAACCGCGCCGCCCCCAACTCCTTCAACGCATCCCATGGCGGAATCATCCAACACCGACGCCACGGCTTCTGGTCTGAAGGTAATCCTCAACCTCCTCTCGCCATTCGACTTGACATGGGATTAATGGCAAACACCTGGATTAATGTTCCATTCCGCTATTAATTTAGGTTTCAGACATTCTTCTGCCACATCCTTCTCTCGCAAATTCGATGTGCCTCGGTCCTCGTTCTTCCGAGAGCCCCGCCCTGTTAATTTCGTGCGAAGCTAACAGAATCCCCTTCGTGAGTCAGAACCTAGATCTGACTTCCTGGGCCGACTGCTTGCGAGCCTGGCCTAATCCTCCTGAGGGTTGGGTGGCATGGTACAATAGAGTATCCAAAACCCATTATGCCACTTGGGAAACCATAGGGATAGCCGATGCCTTGTCATTATCATTGTCTCCTCTTGAGAAGAATGAGAACATCCTGAAAACCATCGGCTACTTCTGGTCTGATGCACTGAACTGCTTCATGTTTGGTCATGGCCCTATGACACCGACTCTGCTGGATGTGGCCATGATCACAGGCCTAGACATTGCATCCCCCAGCCTTTCTGCATTCAAACTGCCAAAAGTCCCTTTCACTCTTTCCTCTAAAAAAGAGTGTACCAGTGGGCGCCTATCTCAATCATTATATGAAAAACAAAGGCCCCGTGACGGAGAGGGAACACACGGCCTTCCCGAACTTCTGGTTGGAGCACTTCATATTCTGTGGCCCATCACTTGCCCCTACCAAGAATTACCTCTCCCTGGCCTATGAACTTGCTAAAGGCACCCAACTCGGCCTAGGCAAACTGTTTCTTGGAGAGGTCTATCGATCCCTTCAACTGATGTCTGTCAAACTGTTCTCTCAAAAGACAGTCAAAACTGGCGGCCCCTGGTGGTTTATTCAGTTGTGGGCCCAACTATACTTCCAAAACCAAATCCCAGACTTCCCACCGCTGACCACATGCACCTTTCCAGATGTTAATGGAAAGGAAATTCGATGCACCAGCTATGGCCAAGCCCTGTATGGTCTCCCGAGCAGCGGGCTGATCCCTAAGGAAGCAACGAGGGTGGTTTAAGATTTTCTTCCAAGGTTTGGACAACCCCCGTTCCACCCTTATACTCGAATCGGCAAATTTTGAAAACCCAGTCTCTTTCCGATTGGATGACTTTGCCGATGACGCCAAGGCACCCCAGCATTTGTACTCCATCATGATTCGTCCTTGCTTCCTCCCTGTTGGCATGAGTACCTCGAACCGGATCATCAAGCCCGGTTATGAGTGTTATCAACCGGTAGTAGCAGCCCGACAGCTTGGTCTCGGACAGGTGCCTCCACACTTCTTCTTGCATCACCTGACAGCAAGTAGAGCTGAACTGCCTGACATCCTTACTGCTCAAAGGTGTTATACCTTCTTTGACGCTTTGGCCATTCCAATTCCCCGCGACCTCCGTTTCTCCTTCACTACCGACGGTTTCGAAACTTGGTGGTCCATGTGGAAGACCCACGTTTTCAGGAGGGCTCTAGGACCGTTGCTGAGAGAACTTGATGCCGAGTATGACATCCCTGCAGACCAGGTACCATCACTTAAACATTTCTTGTAACAGCATTATGGTGATTGTTTGTGACCTGACTCCATCTCCTGTCAGCAACAAGATGGTCCGGCTCCCACACAAGCCGACGGTTCCCCTTTCGAATTCCTTCCTCCGGCACCAGTGGTTCTCTTCTGCCAGAGCTCGCCACCCCTGAAGAAAGTCATAATGCAGAGTCAGCCGATTTCACCGAAATCGGCTCCCAAAAGTAAAGCATCTCCGGGGCCAGTTGCCCCCCGAGCCTCGACTCAGGCGAGGACGGCAGTGAGGAAGGTGGCTGCCAGGAAAACCCTGAAGCGTAAAGCTCCTGCACAAGAAAGCTTGCGTGTAAGTTGGTTCAGGCCCTGTCCACGTTTATTCACTTTCCAAATCCTTTACAATACGCTCGTATTCTTTCCGACAGCCTTCCATCGAAGAAACCTCCAGCGGGGCCGAAGAATCCAGTCAGGGGGACTCGAGCACGGGCAATTCCGAGAGGTCTACCACCCAAAGCCAGACGGCTTCACGAGCGCCGGCTTCTAAGAAAAGGTCGATCCCTAAACCTCCTGCTCCCCAAGCCCCGACCAGATCGGGGTCACGCACGAAGCGCCGCTGCGTCAAAAGGGCTCGTAAGAACCCACGAGCCTCTTCATCAAGCCAGGAGGTCTCAAATGTAATTATCTCCCTAGTCACACTTCATGCTAACCCGTTGTCATTTGGATCGGCTAATCACTTCCTCCTGCAGACCGAAGAAACTTCTAGCGGAGATGTTGAGGAGGTACCGATACCGTCCGCCACCCTGGACCTAGCCACCTCGACGATCGCGGCTGCCCAAGTGGCTGACCAATCCAAGTCCACAGAAAAGCCGATCGTAACTACATCGGCTGTTCCTCCTACCCTGGGAGAGGTATGCCCCTCCTCCTTGGCTTCATCAATTTCTTCATTGCATGCTAAACTCACTTTGTTTGCCCTATCAGGGTTGTGATCTCTCGAGCTTGCTGACGTTCGATCCAGAATCCATCGAACCAACTTCTTCCAAGGCAAGTGGAGAGCCGAGTCCTAGTACGGTCCATGGTCCACTCCAGCGTCTCAAAGACTTGCTTTCTTCCTCAACTGAGACCCTGATTGAAAATTCCGAGGAAGTCAAAGGCATCCTCGAGGATATCCAGCCCCATCTCCCTATGACACTGCAAGTGAAGCTCTGGCCCGCTGTTACCCTGTCGGTCTTTAAGTCAAGGGTGCAATCGGCTCGACAAAGGATTACTCTTCGCCACACCCAGCTTCCACTGAGAGCCGATATTGCCGAAAAGTGTCGACGGCTCAACGAGAAGAAGGCTGCTCTGGACGCCAAGACGGACACTTCTGCCAATCGTGCCGAACTCGAGGCCCTGCGCAAGGAGCTGGAGAGCCTTGAAGAGAGGGTCAGGGTGACCAAGCAGCTCATCCAAGAAAAGGAAGCTCTTATTGCCCGTTCTCAAGATGAAGCAAAAGGCCTCACGGCCCGATCCGAAGACCGATCTCGGCTGAAATTCGTACCACGAGCAGCCAGCTGGTGACGGGTAAAGACAAGGACGACGAGGCTGAGATCGCTGAGGTAGATCGCATCCGAGTTGACGCCCTTCACGCCCTCGACGCGTTTCTTCGGTAGGGCCCCCAGAGACAAATGTTTCGTTGAACTTGAGAAGTACCGATGCATCTACTTCGGCTGTACTTGCTACATTTTTTTTTACTAGCCGATTTTCCATTGGCTCCTAATATTTCATTGCCTATGCGTCTGTCTGCCTGATCATGTGCCCCCCGAGCCGAATCTGTCAGGTCACTGCAGATATCGGTTCTGCGGTTATCGGTAGGATTATTCCTGAACATCGGCTCTGCAGTCAGGACCAATGCTGATTTCCCTGGACTTGCCAGCCGATGTAACCCCCATACTCCAGTCCTCCGTCACCCGCTAGATCGACGCTGAATGCAGGCGAAGCGTATGGCAAAGATAATACGGGGCAGCTGCTGAATTAGCCCCTATCTTGGTTGTATGGCTCAAAAGAGGCTTACATCTCGTCGTGTCAGCCGATGTCTCATCACCGGCTTTCCTTCGTTTGGGGCGCCATACTCTCCTTTTATGGTCGACCCTCGTGCGTGACTGGCGTGCCGTCCGCCATCTCAGATGTAGATGGCGAGGTGGTTGATGTCGAAGCTGGTCCCACCGGGCGTGCCAGAATGTGTTGCGGTCAAAACCCACCGGCGGGCAGCGACGGGCAACACAGTAGAGCCGGGAACAACCTAGGGCTGCGGCTGGCCGAGGTCCCTCCGAGCGACGGCCCGCAAAGCCCCTGGTACACACGTCCGATGCTGATGCAAGGGCGTGCCACCTGACCTATACCCGGTCAGGAAGGTGATGGAGATGCCTCGCTTAGTTTCCTGCATGGCATATACGTAAACATTAAATACGAGCCTCGATCGGCTCTCGGGTTATCTCGTGAATCGGCTCAAGGAGCCGATCCTCCCATGATTCGTACGAGGTGCACGAATATATGGTGGTCCCGCTTGATCAAGATAAAGCTAATGCGATCTACGACGATTTAGGGTTTTCACCGCATAATCGGATCATCCTACTCACGATTGGGCCTCGCGGCCACGCACGGTGATCGTAAGCCGATCCTAGGTAGGGCCTAAAAACCAACACGAGGTTGATCCCCGGAACATCCTGCCTAGGACTAGCGAACGACACCCTACGTGCCGCTGGATCCTCCAACCCTTTGTAAGGCCTAACTATTGCAGATATTAAACTAATCCTTGTAGAACAAGGAGCAACCGTAACGGATCGGATCTACTAAATAATGATCAAGCGGGGTGCCGTCCCTACACCTAAGATAGGTGTAAGGGCGGCTAGACATGCAAGGGTTGCACTACGATAGCATGTTATACGAAGAACTATGCTAACCCTAACACATCTATGATAACTACGTTGCTCGCCATCAAAAAGGCTTCGATACGAGCAACGCATGAACAACATGAAGCTTATGCTGCCTAGATCGCAAGATGCGACTAGGCATGATGCTTACCGGTAGAAACCCTCGAGACGAAGGAGTTGGCGATGCGCCGAGATTGATTTGTTGGTTGAACGTTGGTTGTTGTTTATTTCATAAACCCTAGATACATATTTATATTCCAGGGGACTTTCTAATTTAGGCGTGCACCTAACCATGCACGGGTGAAACTCTATCTAAGATGCGATCTACTATATTACAGATACATGGGCGATCTAGCCCAACTTCGCATATAAGGCCGATTCACGTACTTCTTCAGTATATAATCTTAAAACCCATCTTGATCGCGGCCCACCTCTGACTTGGTCAAATTCCGGTGATAACAGGCTCCCACTGCGCCCTTTCCCAGGCGGAGTGCGGGTTCGGCGGGGACGCCGGCCTGCGCAGCCGTGCCCTCCGCGCGGACTCCTGCCGGAGAGCTGCTCCTCCGTTGCGGCCTGCGCGCTCCGCCTCGTAGCCGGAGCGTGGCCGGGCGCTCCTCCTCCGCCGGGCGCGCGGCCCGGCGCTCCTCCTCCTCCCGGAGCGCCGCCCGACGCGTAGCCTCCTCCCGACGGCGCGCCGGCCTCGAGGAAGGCCCACGCCTCCGCCCGGGCGTCCTCCCGGGCCTTCCCCGGCCGCCTCCTCCCGCCGCGGAGGTGCGCAGCGTCTCGGCGAGGTGCGGCCATTTGGCCAGCCCGTCGAGGTCGCCCTGCTCGCGGGACGCCGCGAGCGCCGCCTGCAGCTCCGGGTCGTCCTCCTCCTCCTGGGGCTGCGGCTGGGGCGCGGGCTCGTTGATGTAAAGGCCGCCGGGGCGGCGGCCAGCCCGCCTAGCAGGTGTGCGCGGCTGCACGCGAGGCCGCGCCGTCGCGGATGTGAAGCACGTGCGCCGGCGCGCATCATGCTCCACCTCGAACCACAAGTCCCGGCTTGGGATTTGCGTCGGCCGTACGCGGGGTCTCCGCCGGAGGTCCGCCGGCAGTTGAGCGCGGCGCCTCCGGATCTCGGCGTAGCGGGCGCGGCCGGAGCTCGGGATGGGCGGCACCGGAACCCGATCTGGGCTCAGGTGCCAGCCGTGGGGGAGGTGCACGTCCCCCCACGGCATTGGGACGCCGGCGTCCCAGAGCATCCGCGCCACCGCTACGGTGACGTAGATCCGGTCGCGTCCGGGCGTCGCCGGCGGCCCCATGGCGAACGGCGCGGCGCGCGACCGGCCGACCGCCGCCGGCCTCGTGGTCGTTGGCGGATGGCGAGAACTCACGCTTCGGGGCCATGGCGGCGCGGAAGCTTCGAGCTCGCGCGTGCGGCCGGAGTGGAAAGCTGGGGACCGGATAGGGACAGGCTCTCTTCCCCGATCCACATTTAATGGGACCGGGGCACCGACAGTGTGGGCCAGCCACGCGGACAGGCGGACACGCGAGGACGCCGCGTGCCATCCGCGGCCACGCAAACCCGGCCCAGATTTGGGCCGGGTTTGCGTCGTTCCGGACGCCGCGGCCGTTTGCGGATGCCAACTGAATAGGGCTCGGCTACACAACTGCTAATGCTACTGTGTTATTTTGTTTTGGTTTGATCGGCCACTGATTCGTTGCGGCGAGGGGTCGGGTCTCTATCATGTAAACAACAGGAAATGGAGCAAAATACTAGTAGTACCCCCTATCGGGCAGGGGCACCCACCCCATGTGAGCACCGATTGGACTCTTGCTGGAACACGGCCGAAATTTTCGGGATGCGACCGCCGCACTGTGGAGTGGAGTGTGGAGATCTGTCTCGCTCCCGTACATGCTGCTGCTACTCGGTACCAGTTCGTCTCTCGACGTGTTTTGTAAACACTCAAAAAGTACGCGTCTTCTACACAAACAAATGAAACTACTACGCACCTATCTTAGGAAGCTACAAGGAAGCAACAAGTCTGTCGCATGTAAATCACCTACATAACCTATTCCAGAGGTTAAAGGGTACAGCAGTGCGCCGGCAGAACCCACCAATGCGGCGGGGCCGCACGGGCACTGAATTCACGTGGCCCTGCCCGTGCATGCCATCGACGAGTAGAATGACTTCCAGCCAATCCGACTCCGGCCGGAGTAGTCATGGCGCGCGAGCGACGCGCCTGGACGAAATCCGACGGGACATGAACCAAACAAGCCGATCCATGGCAGTTGTAATGTAATTTGTCTTTGTCAAGTCTCCATGGGGTAACCAGGTCCATAATCTGCCATCTATCTATATATACATATCTACGGAGTAGCTGAGGCAGTGGTACCTTCTCCCTGTTGGGGGCGGCAGCTGCCACTGTGTGCTCCCTAAACTTCTTTGAGATCCTGCCTTGTCCATTTAGCGCAATGGCGACAGACGTGGCTGGCCTAGCTACCAGCGCAGCAAAAGAATTTGGAATCGACAATGTCCAGTGAAGAGATACAGTGCTACCAGGCCCAGCGGGCAGCGGTTTAAGCGTGCGTTTGGTTGATGGCTTCATAGGGATGGGATGGGATCATCCACACCTTCAGGATGGGAATCTTGGATGATCCATTTTTTGGCTTTTGTTTGGTTCGGAAGGACCAGGACGCGGTTAGAACCAGCTGCAATCAACTTAGATGGTCAGCAGCAAGGCTAAGAATTATCTTAAGAGTAATTAACAACAATTAGCAGAGTTCTGGGTGGCATAAGGAGCAGCGACCGTCGTCGCCGGTCTGGGTGGCTGCCAGCCTACCAATCTTGGACGGATTGCCGGTCGCACCCAGGCGAGCAGCCACAAGCTTGAGGCGGGCGGATTTGCGTGGCGGCACTCCGGCAGGTCCGTGGTCTCGGCCGGCCGTGGCTCCCCTAAAATCGGCTGGCGGCCACGAAAGTTGAGGCAGCGGGCGAGCTTGAGGCAAGCGCCTTCGCGTGGCGGCACTCCAATTCCCAGCTGCCGCCGGCTTCCTAGTCTCGGCCGGCTGTAGCTCCCCTAAATCGGTCGGCGGCCACGGAGGTTGACGCGAGCAGGCTTGGGGTGGCGGCTCGGCGAGCGGCGGCCTAGACAGGGGAGTTCGGACTTGGACGGGGTGGTGGCTTTGGGCAGAAGCGGTGAGATCCGATGGGGCGGCGAGCCGGCGACCGTGTGCTCCGATGGAGCGGCTCATGTTGTTGATTAGCGCCAGGGAGAAAAAGATTAGGAACGGTCCACCGATTGGAAAAATGTGGATGAGGAGGTCCGGTCAATTTGGAGGGATCACTTGAGTCAGCATCTTTGTGGTATATTCTGTTAGGTGGATGGTACCATCCCTCTTGATTTACAACCAAACACATGCAAAATTAGGACCATCCCATCCCATCCCTCCTTTGGTCTGGAACCAAACGTTACCTAAAGGAACCCGTGAAGAAAAGGGTAGATGTAAGGGCATGTCCAACCGGGACCCAAACTGCACCCGCGCGTCCGGATGGGTCGAGCCGGACAAAAACGCGGTCCATCGCGCGGATCCATCCCTAAAACGGATGGCCGCGGCGTCCGGGATGACCCAAACCCGATCCAAATCTGGGGCGAGTTTGCGTGGCCGCGGACGCTGAATGCTGGTCGCTCGCGTCCGCCCCTTGTCCGCCCATGGCCCGCGTGTCATAGAAATAGAAATTTGTTTTCATTCAAAGGAACCATTACAATTTTTTATAGCCTACTAGTTCTATCCTAATACGTACGGGGCCGGCGGCCTCGCCGGCGACTCCCTCGCCGGCTCGCCGTCGGGGCCGTAGATTTCACTCGACGCGGGCGGCTTGTACGCGTGAGGATTCCACTCCAGCTTATGAGTTGGGTGGCGCGGCGGAGGACTTCATCCTCCTCCTTTCCGCTCACGCGCCTCGGGCGCGCTCGCGCTCCGCCTCCTGAGGCGGCACCATCCGCTTCCCGCATAGCTCCAGTTCCGCGCGGCGTCGCGTTCCACGGCGGTGCGCGACTCCGGCGGACGCGGCCGGCGGCCCGGGCCTCGTGGGTCCCGTTCCGCCGCCACATGCGCTCTTGTCGGCCGCGCTCCGCCGGCCGCAGCGGCCCTCCCGGGCGCGCCGCTCGGCGAGGGCATCCGGATGAGGTGGCGGGATGCTCGCATAGCGAGCAGCTCGTTCTTCTGCCCGAGGAGGTCGCCTAATCGGCGGCGACCGGCCCGACAGGTCGCCTCGTGCTCCTTCGTCACGCGCGTGAGGTCGGCGAGGCGTTCCCCGATGGCGGCGTTGATGTTGGCCAGCGCGAGGTCCTCCTCGTTCACGGGCTCCTCCTCCGCGGCGTCCGCGGCCTCGTACCAGCCGTCCGCGATCTCGTGCCAGCCGTCCGCGGCCGCCTCCACCATCTGCGCGTCCCCTTCCTTCTTCGCCGCCGCCTCGGCAGCGACGCGGAGCGCGTCGTCGTCGGCGACCCACCGCGCGTCCGCGTGCTCCTCCTCCTCCGTCCGCGGGAACCTAGCCCGGGCGGCGAGGGAGAGCTTGGCCCACGTGGCTGCCGGTGGTGCGCGGCATGGCGCCGGAGAAGGTGGAGGGGGAGAGGACGGCGGAGAGGGTGTGATGCGGTCTCTGGCCGCCGCCGTCTTTTATAGCCGGCGGCCTGGCGGGAAACTTGGGTGCGAGCGTGCGCCAAAGGGCTTTTCGCGCGCGCGGGAACATTGGTGCGCGCGGGAACTTTCCCGCGCGTTCCACCGTCCACCATTGATGTCCCGTCGAGGCCTGCCATGGCGCAGCGCCGCGCAAGGAAGACGAACCACGTGGCGTCTGTTTGGGTCGCCGCGTTGGGCGCAGCGTGCGACCCAAACGGACACGCGGACGCGGGCCGCTGTCCACGTGTCCACTCGGCCACCTAAACTGTCCAAACCGGACGGCCCAGCGCGTCCATTTGGGTCGCCCGGTTGCAGATGCCCTAAATCAGACAGATGCAATGGAGTATTTTGTTTTGGTTTGATCGGCCACTGATTCGTTGCGGCGAGGGGTCGGGTCTCTATCATGTAAACAACAGGAAATGGAGCAAAATACTAGTAGTGCCCCTATCGGGCAGGGGCACCCACCCCATGTGATGTGAGCACCGATTGGACTCCTGCTGGAACACGGCCGAAATTTTCGGGATGCGACCGCCGCACTGTGGAGTGGAGTGTGGAGATCTGTCTCGCTCCCGTACATGCTGCTGCTACCCGGTACCAGTTCGTCTCTCCACGTGTCTTGTAAACACTCAAAAAGTACGCGTCTTCTGCACAAACAAATGAAACTACTACGCACCTATCTTAGGAGGCTACTCAGAACCAACAAGTCTGTCGCATGTAAATCACCTACATAACCTATTCCAGAGGTTTTTTCTAATGACAAGTCAATCAGAAAAAAAAAAACTCGAAAAACAGTAGTTCAAGTTCATGTTCAGATAACGTATAATTCCATCCCTGAATGTGAACCAATTGTCTTTCTTGTTAATTTTTGTCAGCTGCTGAGGGAAAAGGCGAATGGCAAGTAAACGCAGGTAATTAAAGCTTTGTAGATGTACGTATCGCCGAGAAGAGTAACAAATACTGCATTACACTTGTTTAAACTCGGACAGGTCGCTGCCACGGTAGCTGTAGAGGCTTTCAGTCTCAGGTGGATGAGGCCATGCCTTGTTTGCATTTCTATATTGCTATATTTGGTTAGCCCCCCTCTCCGTTCAAACGACAACTTCGGTCCATCTGCATAAACTATACACAAGAATTGGTCAAGTAGCTTGAGGGATCTGATCAGAGAATCATCACATCGTATGGCCCTATCCGTTTAATAATTCGCCTTGTCTTCGCGCAATTATCTACCATAACCGGTTAGCCTGGTGTCAGTGCATCACCTGTTATAGCATCGCCACGTCAGCTTTTATTCTCACTCTCACCCTACTCTCACCCCACTCTCACCCCACGGTGCCAGTGCACGGGCTATAGTGCCAGCTCTCGCTTCTCTCTCCTCCACATCATCATTTCGTTTTTAGATTAAGACATTCAAAATAATGCAAGAAAATTACCCCCTCCCTCTCGCCCCCGCTCTCGCCCCGACCCGCCAGCGCCACCGCCTCGCTCTCGCCCCCCTCTCGACGCCTGCGCGGGCGGCAGCCGGGCGGTAGCGGGCGCTACCGCCGGGCGGTGGATCCACTGCCCCGCGCCGCCGTCTCGCCTCCCTACCGTCTCCCTATCGCCTCCCGGCGGGCGGTACCGCCCGCGCTGCCGCCCGCGTTGGCACCAGCCTTATGAGAGCTCAATACCAGAGAGACTGAGTGAGACTATGATGTTTAAACTGCTTGTGGGTTCAAATCGTACCGGACTCAGCTTCAGTAACTTCGAGAAGCAAATTCACCAAGCCTTTCGATTTAGATCCGACATACTAGATAGAGCCAGATTTGTAGCTACAAGTTTTACATTAAATTAACAAATGTTTGTTGCGTATTCTCTAAAAGCTTCAATACATAAAAAGTTAGTTAATCATAAACCACTTATTCAAGTTGACTGAAAATTT
The DNA here is from genome assembly GCF_022539505.1 of Lolium rigidum. Classification (NCBI taxonomy): domain Eukaryota; kingdom Viridiplantae; phylum Streptophyta; class Magnoliopsida; order Poales; family Poaceae; genus Lolium; species Lolium rigidum. The sequence goes on from NC_061514.1 coordinate 293,163,471, forward strand.
CGCAGAATATACAAGGAGATATTTCAATTTACTGGAACTTTTTTTAAAAAAAATTGAACACCTTGATTTTTTTTCTTCAACGAATCCAAGTCAATCTAGTACATCGGATCTCAGAGTGGTGGCTTTGCTTACTGAAGCTGAGTCCTGGATTACCCAGATAAGTATTTAGACCGAATCGTTTGTATAACAAGAACAACCATGCTTCCACATAATAAAACAAAGAACAAATACGTTTTGAGTTATAGGCAACAGAATTGCACCATGAGTAAAATTATCTTCCCGGATGTAAGGGCATCTCCAGCGGTGCGACGCATTTTAGCGTCCGCGCGCGTCCGTTTGCGTCGGCCCTTTTGGTCGAAATCGACCGCGCATCCGTTTGCGTCGGGGGTGGCTCCAGCGACACGACGCATTTTTTTAGGATGAATCATTTTTTTAAAACATGAAGCATAATTTACATACTTAAAACATTTAAAAAAACCTAAACGCCTACTGCTGCTCATCGTCGATGTGCTGCTCCTCGTCGCTGTCGACCAGGATGAGCTCCGGTATGACCCACGACCAGTTGCCATCCGGGGGAGCGTACGCCGGGCGCGCCGCCGGTGCTCGAGGTTGAGGAGGCTGCGGCTGTGGCGGCGGTGGAGGCGCCCAGGGCTGCGGCTGTGGCGGCGGTTGAGGCGCCCAGACATAAGGTTGTGGCGGCGGTGGAGGAGGCGCCCAGGGATAAAGCTGTGGCGGCGGTGGAGGAGGCGCCCAGACATAAGGCTGTGGCGGCGGTGGAGAAGGCGCCGCCGACTCCAGGAGCGCCTGTCGAAGTGCTTCATCCGCCGACAGACCCGGCGGCATGACAACGGTGGCGTAGCAGGACAGCGGCGGCTCCACAGGCGCGTTGTACTCGGAGACGAGGACGGCAACCTTCGCCATCTCGTCGTCCGTCATGTTCTCCGGGAAGTCGAAGTTCCGGCCCTCCGCCATGGCCTGCTGCCTTTCGTGGAAGACGACAGCGACGTAGTCGTCATTGTCGTCCTTCACCTCCTCGCTATGGTACGCGAGCGCCTCGACGTAGTCGTCGTACGCGGCGTAGGCTTCATCGTCATCGTCGTCCTCGCGGTCATCGGCGTCGTTGTGCTGCGTCTGCTGACGTCGCGTCGGCGCCTGCTCACGTCGCGTCGGCATCTGCTGACGACGCGTCGGCGCCTGCTGTCGACGAGCCGGCGGTGCAGGGCCGAAGGGATAATCCATGTCGCCCATGAAGCCTGCCCTTCGTCTCATGTCCGTCTCCGTGGACAGGTACGTACGCCAAAGCTCTGAGTCGATGGCGTACGCCGGATCGGCGCGGAGGTCCGCCGGCAGATACCGCCTCCTACGCCGGATCTCCGCGGTTCGCTCAGGCTCACGCGCAGGTACTGGAGGGATGGGCACCCGGCGGCAGCTGAGCCGCCAGGCAGCTGCACGCCGGACCACGCGTTGTCGCACGGCATCCATTTACCGTGCATGAGCCTCCCCACCGTGACGGGGAGCGGGATCTTCTTGGTGCCGCTGCCGGAGGCCTCGAAGTCGTTTTTCTTCCCCATGGCGCTGCGGCGGTGGTGGTGCGAGTGGAGGTATGGTGTGGGCGAACGAGCGACGCGGCCGGTGGACTTTTAAGGGCGGCCGCGTGCGGGATACGATGACATTGAAGGCGGCACAGAAGCCCAGCCGCCGCCCGCCAGTGCGCGCGCAGAACAGGCAGCCGCTTCATTGATGGCGAAGACTGTGGCGCAGACGCGGAAGCGCTGACCGCCGAAGCGGTGCCGTCGGTGCAGACTCGCTGCCAGGCGGGCCCAATGGAGACGCGAGGGGACACTTTGCGCGTCCGCGCAACGTCCGGAGAGACGCAAACCTGGCGCATATTTGGGCCAGGTTTGCGTCTCCGCGGACGGCCCGATCACTTTGCGTCGCGCCGCTGGAGAGGGTGCCAGACGCATTTTCGGTCAAAGCGGACGCAAACGGTCGCGTCGCGCCGCTGGAGATGCCCTAAGCATACGTTATGTCTATGCACCTAGATATCTGAAATTCACCTGGTTAGAGCATCTCCAGCCGCGTCCCCCAAAGCGTCCCCCAAACCGCGCCGGATTGAGCGTTTGGGGGACGTGTTTTGTTCGTGCCGCCTTTGGGGGACGTCGCTCCCCAGCCGCGTCCCCCAAACGCCGCCCCCAAACATTTAAATTACTTTATTTTAACACAGAACCATTTATCAAATATAGCATATGAATAAAAATGTTTGCGAGGATTGTTTTCAAATTAAATTACAACAAATAATAAAACAAGTAAACAAATATAATAAATAGGGGTAGATGCTACATCAAGGTGCCACGGTATTTCCTTTGATCCTCCACAAATGCTCAACGAGATCAGCTTGACGGATCTCTGTGTGCATGGCGGGAAAATTAGCAAAATCTGCAGGCAACTCATGATCAACCTCCGCAAGAGGGCCTTGACACTCATAGGGACCAACATGTGACCTAGCATGATTCTTGCGGTCATCCTCGATGATCATGTTGTGCATGATCACACAAGCCTGCATCACCTCCCACATTTGGTCGTGAGACCAGCTTAGAGCAGGGTATCGGACAATGGCAAATTGTGCTTGAAGCACACCAGATGCCCGCTCGACATCCTTCCGGCAAGCCTCCTGTCGCGTAGCAAAGTGAGAATTCTTCAGACCTGATGGATTCGAGATTGTTTTGATAAAAGTGGCCCATTTTCGATATATACCATCGGCTAGATAATAGCCTTTGGTATATTCGTGGCCATTGATCTCATAGTTGCATGGTGGAGCATGCCCTTCCACTAGTCTCGCCGAACACGGAGACTGCTGCAACACGTTGATGTTATTGTGTGATCCCGCCATGCCAAAGAAAGAATGCCAAATCCACAGGTCATAATCTGCCACAGCTTCAAGCACCACACTACAATATCCATGACGGCCTTTGTATATACCTTGCCAAGCAAACGGGCAGTTCTTCCATGCCCAGTGTGATGGGGTTCGTAGCATAGAAAACAAAAAATTTCCTACCGCAAGACGAATAAATCCAAGATCTAATCTATGGAACACCCAAGATCTAATCTACAAGATCGAAGCAACGAGATTGATATGAGACTAACCCTCGAAGATTTCCAAAGCCTACGAGATTAGATCTCGTTGTTGGTGTAGAAGATCGTCCCCGGTGCTGCAATCCGGCAGCACTTCCGTACTCGGTCGCGCGTACGGTGTCGATGAAGCCCATCCTCTCCCCGTTCCAGCGGGTAGCGGAGGTGTGGTAGATCCCCTCGGAATCCCAGCAGCACGACGGCGTGGTGGTGGAGGTGGAGGAGAAATTCCTGCAGGGCTTCGCCAAGCCTGCGCAGGAAGGAGGAGGGAGAGAGGGGCGGCTAGGGCTTGGGGGGATGATGTGCTGCGCCCCAGCCCTCCCCTCCCTCTTATATAGGCATGGGGGGGCTGCCTTGGCCCCTCCTCCAAGCCTTTGGGTCGGCCAAAACAAGGGGGAACTTCCCCCCAAGTTAAGTCCCTATTTTCATGGGATTTGATCTTATCCACTTGGTACAGCCACATGGGCCTTGGGGGGCTGGTGTGCATGGCCCATGTGGGACTATGCGACCCCTCCGGTCCATGTTGGTCGTCCGGGATAGGTGGGCCCCACTATGGTACCCTCCAGAATCTTCTAGAACCTCCGGTACAATACCGAAAAATCCTGAACTTTTCCGGTAACCCTGAAAATGACTTCCCATATATGAATCTTATTCTCCGGACCATTCCGCACCTCCTCGTGATGCCCCGGATCCCATCCGAGACTCCGAACAAACTTCGGTCTCCATCTCATATTCCGAATCTACTTATGCGACATCGAACATTAAGCGCGTCACCCTACGGTTCGCGAACTATGCAGACATGGTCGAGACTCCTCTCCGAGCCAATAACCAATAGCGGGATCTGGTGATCCATAATGGCCCCCACATATTCAACGATGACTTAGTGATCGATTGAACCATTTACATACGATGCCGATTCACTTTGTCACGCGATATTTTACTTGTCCGAGGTTCGATCATCGGTATCTCCATACCTTGTTCAACCACGTTACCGACAAGTACTCTTTACTCGTACCGTGGTATGTCATCTCTTATGATCCAATCATATGCTTGCAAGCTAATCAGACGATATTCCACCGAGAGGGTCCAGAGATATCTATCCGTCATCAGGATGGACAAATCCCACTATTGATCCATATGCCTCAACTCATACTTTCCGAATACTTAATCCCATCTTTATAACCACCCATTTACGCAATGGCGTTTGATGTAATCAAAGTACCCTTCCGGTGTAAGTGATTTACATGATCTCATGGTCGAAGGACTAGGTAACTATGTATCGAAAGCTTATAGCAAGTTGAACTTAATGACTTGATCACATACTACGCTTATTTGGGTGTATGTCCATTATATCATTCACCCAATGACATAACCTTGTTATTAACAACATCCAATGTTCATGATCACGAAACCATGATCATCTGTTAATCAACAAGCTAGTTATACAGGAGGCTTACTAGGGACTCCTTTTTGTTTACATAACACACATGTATCAATGTTTCGGTTAATACAATTATAGCATGGGATGTAAACATTTATCATGAACACCAAGATATAACAATAACTAATTTATTATTGCCTCTTGGGCATATCTCCAACAGTCTCCCACTTGCACTAGAGTCAATAATCTAGTTTACATTTATAAAGATATAACACCTTGGCCTTCTGGTGCTTATCATGTTTTGCTCACGGGAGAGGTTTTAGTCAACGGATCTGACATGCTCAGAAACATATGTATTTTGCAATTCATTTGCGTCTCAACGCATCACTCATTTTCCAAATGAGTCGGCATCTATGCTTAGACCTCTGGTGGAACCTTAATTCCGTGGTCTGAAATATGTCACTAATATTGCCACACACAATATAGCTTCAAAGTTCTGACATTATCGGAACTACACCAAGTTCTCAAAGAACTCCTCGACTTAAACATCCTCAGTCATTGTCAAAACAATGTCATACTCTGCCTTTGTTTGTAGAATCCATCACAACATTTAGAACTCATCTAAATCTAGCATAGACATATTCTAGCTCATTGTGCTACCCTTTTAAATAACACTTAGCCTAATTGAGATTGAAATTTTACTTTTATATGTGACCAAACTAATATCGGTGCAACACTTTACAGCGATTTGTTTGTCATTACCCATATAAAAATATATATATATCCTTGGTTCTTCTAAAGCACTCAGGGATATTCTTACTGTTGTCCAATGATCATTACATGAATCATTCTGATATATGCTCGTAACACTTTAGAGCACAGGACATCTGAGTTTGTACATATTATTCGTGATCTAAAATCACTCACGTGTTTTTACTCATCGAGTGTCAAATACACTCAAGTCTTGTTAAACCTTCACATGGAAAAGAACACCTTCTTAATATTTTTATATTGAACTACTTCAATATTCATTCTATGTACTTCGACTTAAACTTATTATGTTTTTCAATCTATCTTCATAGATCTTGACACTAAATATGTTTCAGTCCATATCCTTTTATTGAAATTAATTCTCAATGAAACCTTTTAATCAAGTATATAATTACATCATTTATAACCAACTATATGTCATCTACATAAAATATTATAAATATGTCTCAGCGCTCCCACTTAATTTCTTGCAAATGCAAGCATCTTCATCGTTTCTCATGAAATCAAAAACTCTTTGACTATTTCATCCGGTGAAGATTCCAACTCCGTGATACTCACTTCATCCAATTGAAGTTTGTATACCTATCTAGTATTCCACGGACCAACAAAACTCTTGGTTGTATCTAGTATACATCCTTCATACACACTTACGGTAAGGAATGTATTTCTGCCATCCTACTATCATATCTCATAAAAGAAATATGTAGCGATTACTAGAATAATCCACATAAACTATAAGCATTGCCACGGAAGATCTAATCTTATCGTAGTCAACTCTTTGAACTTTGTCGTAAACAACTTTTCGATAAGTCAAGTTTCTTTAAGGATATTCCATCCAAGTCCATCTATTTTATAGATCCATTTACTTTCAAAAAGTATTCATCTATCTTGGATTTCATGGCGCATAGCCATTTTAACGGAGTCAGGGCCCACCATAACTTCTTTGTTTGCAGTTGGTTTATCATTGTTCAAAATCAATCCTTTGTCCACAAATCATTTATTTGATCACAAAGTAAACCATACATACAAGGTTCAATAAGTACTTCGATCTCCATGACTATATCTCTTTGTAGACATGGGAGCTATGATCTTCGTGGCCGCTTCCGGAACCATTTCCAATGCTGCGCTTGACATGGGCATAACCCATCGGGCACTCGACATTGCCATACCCGGTGCAAACTATGAAGCTGGACCAACACGAGGACTCAACAAGCTGGACCTGCACGCGCCTAAACTTGGACTACAAGGAAAGAAGACTCCAATATGAATCCTACTAGGACTCTTGTAAACCCTAGCTTGGCTGATATATAAAGCCAGGCAGGGGCACCCCTTAGACAGCACAATCGAAACATAATCATAGAGGCGACACGCCTAGAAACCGCAACCCGCGGATTAGAACTAGACTAGATACAACTACTCCGCCTATGGCGGCCCCCGTACACCTATATTCATATACTTGGATTGCTAGCGGGACGTAGCGATCCTCCACCGCGAGGACGTGAACCCGGGTACGTCGTGTACCGCCTCGCTCCCGGAACTTCCGTCGTCGCCTTTCTCTAAAACCCAAGCCCCTCATGGTGGGCATTGCCGAGGAACCGCCTCGTCAATTGGCGCCGTCCGTGGGAAGCGCGACGACTGATCTTGTCATCCGGGCGGGATCCTCCAACTTCATCATCACTGGTTTCTTCATGATCAACTGCGTTTTCGTCGTGGCAGAGCCGACGAAATCTGCGGACGTAAGCAGCCAAGTTCGTGTTGCGCTCCGTGCGCCCATCGCGGAAAATCAAAAAAGAAAAGGAATTCGGCGACATGATCAAGCCAGCAGCTTTGAGTAATAGAGCCGGACCAAGTTTCGAATGAAAAATCAAACACAAAACAGGAGGCGTCAAATCAGGGGCCATACGCATGAATCTTGCCGTGGTCAAGCTACAGCACAAACTGCAATCAGAAAGAGAGCTCACGTGAGACGTGATGACGAGATGGATTCTGAAGCTTACATCAAACAACACGGGATCTAGCTCCAAGAAGAAGAAGAAAAGGAGTCGTATGCGCGCTCAAAATCGACTGTAGATCGGCCCGTTCGTCGACTGCACCGTGCGAATATCCAAGAGGATATAACTGTTCAGTTAGCTGGATCGAGTACCGGAAAAAGAAGCAACCAGCGCGATCAGCGCGTGCACTTGGAATCAGCTGTTACTAGCTCTCGTAAACCATTCAACTGGTGCATCATCGACTGCCACGCGCAGCTACGGATCGTAATCCGCTCCATCTTGGGCAAATCTTCGCGCGACTGCACGATGGGGGACAGGGTCACGAGGACTTTGGGAATCGGCTGGAGTTGCTCACGCTCTGGTATCTGATAGTACACCCGTGATCGCTAGTTTGCCGTACAAAAACCATCAGCCAAACAAGTTCATCAGCGATGCAAAAACTATCATGTGCTATACTTCTAATTACGCAGAATTTACTTCGCAGAATATTTTTTGGGCTAGTACTATTATTTGTGCACAGTTTTTTGCGCTGTAATATGACTGCAGATCGGAACAAGCTTCGACTGCTCCACCGCGCATAGTCGCCATGCTCGGGGCTCGCTCGTTGCATCACGGACTTGACATATTCGGGAGCTCGCCCGTCGACTGCCCTGCTCGGCTGACCGCGCCCGCCATCGCGCACTCTTCTTACTCGGGGGCTCGCCTGCCGCGGACCTGATATTACGGACCCGATATATTCGGATGCTCACCCACAGCGGATCGGCTATGTCAACAGCGTCCTCTTCATCGGCCACGTCGGCCCGGGCGCCGCGTGGACTATCTCTGTCCGCGGAATTATTTTGACTGCGCCTGCTGCATGGACTATCTCTGGCTGCGGAATTATTTCGGCTGCGCTTACCGCATGGACTATCTCTGGTTGCGGAATTATTTCAGCTGCGCTTACCGCATGGACTATCTCTGGCTGCGGAATTATTTCAGCTGCGCTTACCGCATGGACTATCTCTGGCTGCGGAATTATTTCGGCTGCGCCTACCGCATGGACTGTCTCTGTCCGCGGAATTATTTCGGCTGCGTCTGCGGCATGGACTATCTCTGGCTGCGGAATTATTTCGGCTGCGCCCGCCGCACGGACTATCTTTGGCCGTGCAACTATTTCGATCGCGCCGCGGAACTAAGTGTTCCTCTTTCTTTCGCCACACCCAATGATTGGGGAGGCGCCATTACATCGTTACCTCCAGTACTCTCGATTACTCGGTGGATTTATTTTCCCCGAATCAGTGGATTTATTTTCTCCATCATTTATGATTACTCGATGGACTTATCTTCTTCGACTCTGGATATATCTTCTCCCGATGCACTCTCGGGTTGGTGGATTCATCATCTGGAATATTCAATGGATGTCATCTTATTTAATATCGACCCGATGCGATCCCATCGGGAGCGCTGGAATTACTCGGGGGCTCCTGGAATATCTTCGAGCTATTGCGGTTACTCCCATCGGGAGCGCCGGTTCGCTGGAACCCAAGAAGATATGAAGACTATTACTCCCATCGGGAGCGCCGGTTCGCTGGAACCCAAGAAGATATGAAGACTATTACTCCCATCGGGAGCGCCGTCCATTGAAGATTTGACTGGGCTAACAGTCCCTTGAAGATTTGACTGTGCTTACAGTCCCTTGAAGATTCGATTGGGCTCACAGTCCCTTGAAGATTCGACTGGGCTCACGGTCCCCTGAAGATTATTTCGAGGACCTTGCTCTTGTCCTTTGCTATAGATGCCTCAAAGAGTGCTGCAGATAGCAAGGATCATGAAGCAACAGGGACCTTGCTCTTGTCCTTTGCTATAGATGCCTCAAAAAGTACCGCAGATAGAAAGGATAATGAAAAAGCCTCTGAAATTATGAGTGCTATGATGTAAAATCAACGAAGACCTTGCTCTTGTCCCTTGCTATAGATGCCTCAAAGAGTGCCGCAAATAGCAAGGATTATGAAGCAACATGGACCTTTCTGTTTTCCTTTGCTATAGATGCCTCAAAGAGTGCCGCAGATAGCAAGGATCATGAAACACGTACAAAAACGACCCACGTTCGGTACTTTACTTATGGAAGTATCAAAGAACAACGGAGTCATCGGCAGAGCTAGTGCTTCCGATACATTCGGGAGCTGCTATCAGAATATACATCGGTTGAAAGCAAAGTTGCACATACAACAGGTTTAGCAAGACCTGCAACACGAGCTGATCACTCAAAATTTGCCGACCAACGAATACACATACGTCTAAACGGGCAATTAAGATTTGCTCCTTCAAAATTTGCCAACGGCATTAACACGGTAAAAGTACATATACATGTATCTACCGAACAAAAGGTCTCGACTACGCAATCCAAACACTTGGATGAAGTAGCCAAAATACCTATTTCGACTTGAGTTTATTCACGGTTGCAAGCATCAGTGCCCACACTCGGGGGCTACTTCCATCGGGAGCACTGGACGCGCACTCGATAAAAATCATCGGCTCCTATGGGCCATCATCCCAATCATTGGCTCCTATGGGCCATCATCCCAATCATCGGCTCTTCTGGGCTATCATCTGAATCATCGGCTCCTCTGGGCCATCATCCCAATCATCGGCTCTTCTGGGCTATCATCTGAATCATCGGCTCTTCTGGGCTATCATCCCAATCATCGGCTCTTCTGGGCTATCATCTGAATCATCGGCTCCTATGGGCCAAATCATCAACTCCTCTATCGATGACATCATCAGAGTCATCAGCATCATGTTCTCGGAACTCGAGGATGTGTACGGTATTTAACTTAGCATTTTTTACACCCTATACATAACTATTTCATATTTATCTACAGGCTCGGGGGCTACTCCCATCGGGAGCGCTTTTTGCGCACCCGATAAAAAATATGGCAACTTCGCCAACAAAGAAGAATAAAGTTGAAGACATCACCAATCAAGATCTTCGAGTAGTACAACTTGAGTCTATGCGTGGCTGCAAGCACCCGCCCATAGACTCGGGGGCTACTCCCATTGGGACCGCTTCGCGCACCCGACAGAAAGCAACTTCGACTCAACGCCAAGCACAAGATTCAACAGATGATCAAGACATTCGGCGAAGACAACTTTAGTCCCTGCCCGAAGCTTCACTTCGGCCAGACACTCGGGGGCTACTGACGTGGGCATAACCCATCGGGCACTCGACATTGCCATACCCGGTGCAAACTATGAAGCTGGACCAACACGAGGACTCAACAAGCTGGACCTGCACGCGCCTCAACTTGGACTACAAGGAAAGAAGACTCCAATATGAATCCTACTAGGACTCTTGTAAACCCTAGCTTGGCTGATATATAAAGCCAGGCAGGGGCACCCCTTAGACAGACAATCAGAAACATAATCATAGAGGCGACACGCCTAGAAACCGCAACCCGCGGATTAGAACTAGACTAGATACAACTACTCCGCCTATGGCGGCCCCCTGTACACCTATATTCATATACTGGATTGCTAGCAGGACGTAGCGATCCTCCACCGCGGGGACGTGAACCTGGGTACGTCGTGTACCGCCTCGCTCCCGGAACTTCCGTCATCGCCTTTCTCTAAAACCCAAGCCCCTCATGGTGGGCATTGCCGAGGAACCGCCTCGTCAGCGCTACTCTGATCATCATGCTCAGGTTCATAAACCTTATCAAGTTCCATTGTCCTCCCACTCAAATACTTCGCTAGAAAACAATTTCTTGGAAATAAGCAAGTAACATTAACAAACACTTTTGTCTTTTACTTCATAGTGGGAAGAATTCCCAATCCATTCTCTTGGGATAACCAACAAAGACATTCATCCGGTTTTGGTTGTAAACTTTTTTACTTATACCAAAATTTTAAGAAAGGACTATTAGGGTTTATACCCATGCCATAACTTGTATGGTGTCATTTCAACGGATCATGATGATGCTCTATTTAGTGTAAAAGCGGAAGTCACTAAAGCATAATCCACAAAAATATAATGGCATCAATATTTTATCTCATCTTTGATCCAACAAGGTTTGGATACGTATCTCGGATACTTCATCATCACTATGATACTCCAAGAAACGTGAGTTGTAGAACAACTTCATAACTCTCTTAGATGTTTGCTAAAACTTGTAATTCAAATATTTTCACTATGATCCAATCATAGATATTTGACTTTTCTATTACGATGATTTCCACTTCATGCGGAAATTTATTTGAATCCATTCAAAATGTTTCAAACTTCTTCCTTATCGAATATATCCACATATATATACTCAAGTCATTGTTGGAAGTTTTCATGAAGTAGAAGAATCTCCCGCACACAACTATTCCCAGTGAACCACATATATCATCATGTATGTTTCCACTAAGTTAGTTGCCCGTTCAACTCTTGGCCTATGAACGGTATTTAGTCATTCTCTTTAGAAAAGATTTGCAAGCGCCAAACGATTCAAAAATCAAATGACTCCAAAAATCCATTTGCATGGAGTTCCTTCATGCGTTCCTTTCTAACATAACCTAAATGGCGGTTCCACTAATGAGTGGAATTAAAATCATTTGCCTTATGGCATTTTAGCGTCAGTGTTATGTATGTGTGTTTCACCATTAAGATTTATAATAACTTATCCATCGTACATGGAGCAATGTCATAATTTGAACAACTCATTGTTTTCATTTGACCAGAGCAAAATAACAATTTGTTAAGTTCTTTATTATAAATTCTAAGGGCTAGGTAGAATGCCAACGACAAACATAATAACACTTTATTATGTTCCAGACGTGCATTATTACCATATTCCTTATCAGTCACTTAGGCCATCGTATTCTTGTATTGCGTTGTATTGTATGACATCTCATACCAACCAATCTGGTACAAATACCCAAGAATTTTATTATGTGACCAAACAGGGAATACATCCATAACATGTATATCATCTCTATACACCTGAGCTAGACTTTCTAGTCTTTTTTCTATCTTTCTGCCAAAATATCTTTTGTGGTTTCTCTTTTAGCTTTCCCCATTCTCAGAAAACACTTCACCTTCAATAACTTTTAGGTCCATTGGTAAAATACCAATAACCTCGAGGTTCTTACTTTGAAGTTGGTCATCACATGACAAGTGTTCTAGATTTCACTATTAGTAACCTTTTAATGTGATGAACAATTTCACTCATAATTTTATCCATCAAATCATGACGACTTTCCGAGACCATGTCTGTACATGCTAGGCTCGTAAAGTTTAACCTTAGTATTCGCATGTGCAAATCTGGCTTGCACCCGTTGTATGCACACGTAGAATCTATAACACCCGATCATCACGTGATGCTTCGAAACGACGAGTCTTAGCAACGGTGCATACTAAGGACGATCACTTCATGGATATGCGAATATCGTTAGTGCCCAACTAGTTGGAGGATCGGGACGCCTAGCGTCTTCAACCTTCGTACATTCCCATAAAACTTATGAGTTTATGTAGTCTCACTAGATTATATTCTATTATCTTGCAATAGGGTCTTAGATATCACACATATCTCATACCTTGCTTGTTTCTGAAAACAAAATTTCCAGCTCCTTACTTTTCAAACGGATTTGAACTTCAAGTTTCACAGAGACAAGATGATTTGGTACTAATTGAAACCATTGCTCTTTGAATCATCAATGTGAGGTTTACTAAAAGTTTGCATTAGGACTTAATCATATCTTGATTCTTTAACAATACGGTACCAGTTGATGTCTACTTCCCCCTCCTTTTCCTGTAGACAGTGTTGGGCCTCCAAGAGCAGAGGTTTGTAGAACAGCAGCAATTTTCCCTTAAGTGGATCACCCAAGGTTTATCGAACTCAGGGAGGAAGAGGTCAAAGATATCCCTCTCATGCAACCCTGCAACCACAAAGCAAGAAGTCTCTTGTGTCCCCAACACACCAAATAGGTGCACTAGTTCGGCGAAGAGATAGTGAAATACGGGTGGTATAAATAAGTAGTAGCAACAACACCCAGAAAAGTGCTTTGCCCAGGACAGTAAACAAGCAGTAGTAACGCAGCAGTAGTAACACAGCAGTAGTAACGCAGCAGTAGTGAACAAGTAGCGATAGCAGTATTTAGGAACAAGGCCTAGGGATTATACTTTCACTAGTGGACACTCTCAACATGGATCGCATAATAAATAACTCTTTCTCATGTGTGCTACATACACTCTTTTGTTGGATGATGAACACATTGCGTAGGATTACACGAACCCTCAATGCCGGAGTTAACAAGCTCCACAATTCAATGTTCATATTTAAATAACCTTAGAGCATAATAGATCATTGCAAAATAAACCAAGAACTAACATAGTGCACACACTGTCCACATTACACTATGAAGGAGGAATAGATCACATCAATACTATCATAATGATAATTAACTCCACAATCTACAAGAGATCATGATCGTAGCATACGACAAGAACCACATGGTGCACACACTAGTCACCTTTACACCATGCAGGAGGAATAGACTACTTTAATAACATCACATGAGTAGCACACAACTAGTAGCGATACAAAGCTCATCATATGGATCTCAATCATGTAAAGCAGCTCATGAGATCATTGTACTGAAGTACATAGGAGAGAGATTAACCACATAGCTACCGGTACAGCCCCGAGCCTCGATGGAGAACTACTCCCTCCTCATGGGAGCAGCAGCGGTGATGAAGATGGCGGTGGAGATGGCAGCGATGTCGATGGAGAAGCCTTCCGGGGGCACTTCCCCGTCCCGGCGGCGTGTCGGAACAGAGACTCCTGTCCCCCAGATCATGGCTTCGCGATGGCGGCGGCTCTGGAAGGTTTCTGTGGGTTTCGTCGAACGTGTCGATGTTTTTAGGTCAGGGACGAATATATAGGCGGAGAGGCGGCGCAAGGAGGCGGCTGGGGCCCCCACACCATAGGCTGGCGCGGCCAGGGGGCCACCCGCGCCGCCTTATGGTGTGGGCCCCCTGCTGCCCGCCTCCGACTCTCCTTCGGTGTTCCGGAAGCTTCCCGAAATTATAAGATCTCCGGAGTTGATTTCGTCCGATTCCGAAAATATTTCCTTACTAGGATTTCTGAAACCAAAAACAGCAGAAAACAACAACTGGCCTTTCGGCATCTCGTCAATAGGTTAGTTCCGGAAAACGCATAAAAATGATATAAAGTGTGAACAAAACATGTTGGTATTGTCATAAAACAAGCATGGAACATCGAAATTATAGATACGTTGGAGACGTATCGGCATCCCCAAGCTTAGTTCCTACTCGTCCTCGAGTAGGTAAACGATAAAAGATAATTTCGAGGTGACATGCTACCAACATAATCTTAATCATACCATTGTAAAGCTTATGAGATGAATGCAGCGATTTGAAACAATGTAAATGCAATGAGTAAACAAGTGAATCATACAGCAAAGACTTTTCATGAATAGTACTTTCAAGACAAGCATCAATGAGTCTTGCATAAGAGTTACTCATAAAGCAATAAATTCTTAGTAAAGACATTGAAGCAACACAATGGAAGATTAAGTTTCAGCGGTTGCTTTCAACTTGTAACATGTATATCTCATGGATATTGTCAACATAGAGTAATATAATAAGTGCAATAAGCAAATATGTAGGAATCAATGCACAGTTCACACAAGTGTTTGCTTCTTGAGGTGGAGAGAAATAGGTGAACTGACTCAACATTGAAAGTAAAAGAATGGTCCTCCATAGAGGAAAAGCATCGATTGCTATATTTGTGCTAGAGCTTTGATTTTGAAAACATGAAACAATTTTGTCAACGGTAGTAATAAAGCATATGTATCATGTAAATTATATCTTACAAGTTGCAAGCCTCATGCATAGTATACTAATAGTGCCCGCACCTTGTCCTAATTAGCTTGGACTACCGGATCATCACAATGCACATGTTTTAACCAAGTGTCACAAAGGGGTACCTCTATGCCGCTTGTACAAAGGTCTAAGGAGAAAGCTCGCATTGGATTTCTCGCTATTGATTATTCTCAACTTAGACATCCATACCGGGACAACATAGACAACGAGATAATGGACTCCTCTTTTATGCATAAGCATGTGACAACAATTAATAATTTTCTCATATGAGATTGAGGATATTGTCCAAAACTGAAACTTCCACCATGGATCATGGCTTTAGTTAGCGGCCCAATGTTCTTCTCTAACAATATGCATGCTTAACCATAAGGTGGTAGATCTCTCTTACTTCGGACAAGACGAACATGCATAGCAACTCACATGAAATTCAACAAAGAGTAGTTGATGGCGTCCCAGGTGAACATGGTTATCGCACAACAAGCAACTTAATAAGAGATAAAGTGCATAAGTACATATTCGATACCACAATAGTTTTTAAGCTATTTGTCCCATGAGCTATATATTGCAAAGGTGAATGATGGAATTTTAAAGGTAGCACTCAAGCAATTTACTTTGGAATGGCGGAAAATACCATGTAGTAGGTAGGTATGGTGGACACAAATGGCATAGTGGTTGGCTCAAGTATTTTGGATGCATGAGAGGTATTCCCTCTCGATACAAGGCTTAGGCTAGCAAGGTTATTTGAAACAAACACAAGGATGAACCGGTGCAGCAAAACTCACATAAAAGACATATTGTAAACATTATAAGACTCTACACCGTCTTCCTTGTTGTTCAAACTCAATACTAGAAATTATCTAGACCTTAGAGAGACCAAATATGCAAACCAAATTTTCGCATGCTCTATGTATTTCTTCATTAATGGGTGGAAAGCATATGATGCAAGAGCTTAAACATGAGCACAACAATTGCCAAGTATCACATTACCCAAGACATTTATAGCAATTACTACATGTATCATTTTCCAATTCCAACCATATAACAATTTAACGAAGAAGAAACTTCGCCATGAAAATTAAAAGCTAAGAACACATGTGTTCATATGAACCAGCGGAGCGTGTCTCTCTCCCACACAAGCATTTATTCAAACAAAAACAAAAACAAAAACAAACAGACGCTCCAAGTAAAGCACATAAGATGTGACCGAATAAAAATATAGTTTCAGGGGAGGAACTCGATAATGTTGTCGATGAAGAAGGGGATGCCTTGGGCATCCCCAAGCTTAGACGCTTGAGTCTTCTTGATATATGCAGGGGTGAACCACCGGAGCATCCCCAAGCTTAGAGCTTTCACTCTTCTTGATCATAGTATATCATCCTCCTCTCTTGACCCTTGAAAACTTCCTTCACACCAAACTTCTCATAAACTTCATTAGAGGGGTTAGTACATAATCAAAAACTCACATGTTCAGAGGTGACACAATCATTCTTAACACTTCTGGACATTGCTCAAAGCTACTTGGAAGGTAATGGAACAAAGAAATCCACCCAACACAGCGAAAGAAGCAATGCGAAATAAAAGGCAGAATCTGTCAAAACAGAACAGTCCGTAAATACGAATTTCTAATAAATACTTCCGTTGCTCAGATCAGAAAACTCAAAACTAATGAAAGTTGCGTACATATCTGAGGAACACGCACGTAAATTGGCATATTTTTCTGATTTTTCTACAGAGAAAACAGCCCAGATTCGTGACAGATAGAAATCTGTTTCTGCGCAGAAATCCAAATCTA
The DNA here is from genome assembly GCF_022539505.1 of Lolium rigidum. Taxonomy (NCBI): domain Eukaryota; kingdom Viridiplantae; phylum Streptophyta; class Magnoliopsida; order Poales; family Poaceae; genus Lolium; species Lolium rigidum. The sequence goes on from NC_061514.1 coordinate 293,180,402, forward strand.
GTATCAACCTTCGATTAGAGGCTTCACTTGGCACAACAAAACACAAAACTAAGATAAGGAGAGGTTGCTACAGTAGTAAACAACTTCCAAGACACAAATATAAAACAAAGTACTGTAGCAAAATAACACATGGGTTATCTCCCAAGAAGTTCTTTCTTTATAGCCATTAAGATGGGCTCAGCGAGTTTTAATGATGCACTCGCAAGAAATAGTATTTGAAGCAAAAGAGAGCATCAAGAGGCAAATTCAAAATACATTTAAGTCTAACATGCTTCCTATGCATAGGAATCTTGTAACTAAACAAGTTCATGAAGAGCAAAGTGACAAGCATAGGAAGATAAAACAAGTATAGCTTCAAAAATTTCAGCACATAGAGAGGTATTTTAGTAACATGAAAATTTCTACAACCATATTTTCCTCTCTCATAATAACTTTCAGTAGCAACATGAGCAAACTCAATAATATAACTATCACATAAAGCATTCTTATCATGAGTCTCATGCATAAAATTATTACTACTCCCAACATAAGCATAATCAATTTTATTAGTTGTAGTGGGAGCAAATTGAACAAAGTAGCTATCAAACATAGGAGGTATATTGTAATTATAATCAATTTCATCCTCCATAACAGGTGGTACCAAAAGACTACTATCATTATAATCATCATATATAGGAGGCAAAGTATCATCAAAGAAAATTTTCTCCTCAATGCTTGGGGGACTAAAAAGATCATGAAAACCAGCTTCCCCAAGCTTAGAACTTTCTATATCATTATCAACAATGGTGTTCAAAGCGTTCATACTAATATTACTACCAGCATGCAAATAAGATTCCATAGGTTTTTTAATTTTCACATCAAACAATCCATGTTTTAAATCAGGAAATAGCATAAGAAGCTCATTCTTGTCCATTATGCCAAACTAGTGTAAACAAGAAACAAAAAGATGCAATTGCGGGATCTAAAGGAAATAGCTTCGAGTACTTACAATGCGCCGGAAAATAGCTTAGTAGCCGAGCTCCGGAGTGTGAGTACCTTTTACCTTTCCTCCCCGACAACGGCGCCGAGAAAATAGCTTGATGTCTACTTCCCCCTCCTTTCCTGTAGACGGTGTTGGGCCTCCAAGAGCGAGAGGTTTGTAGAACATCAGCAAGTTTTACCTTAAGTGGATCACCCAAGGTTTATCGAACTCAGGGAGGAAGAGGTCAAAGATATCCCTCTCATGCAACCCTGCAACCACAAAGCAAGAAGTCTCTTGTGTCCCCAACACACCAAATAGGTGCACTAGTTCGGCGAAGAGATAGTGAAATACAGGTGGTATAAATAAGTAGTAGCAACAACACCAGAAAAGTGCTTTGCCCAGGACAGTAAACAAGCAGTAGTAACGCAGCAGTAGTAACACAGCAGTAGTAACGCAGCAGTAGTAAACAAGTAGCGATAGCAGTATTTAGGAACAAGGCCTAGGGATTATACTTTCACTAGTGGACACTCTCAACATGGATCGCATAATAAATAACTCTTTCTCATGTGTGCTACATACACTCTTTTGTAGGATGATGAACACATTGCGTAGGATTACACGAACCCTCAATGCCGGAGTTAACAAGCTCCACAATTCAATGCTCATATTTAAATAACCTTAGAGCATAATAGATCATTGCAAAATAAACCAAAAACTAACATAGTGCACACACTGTCCACATTACACTATGAAGGAGGAATAGATCACATCAATACTATCATAATGATAATTAACTCCACAATCTACAAGAGATCATGATCGTAGCATACGACAAGAACCACATGGTGCACACACTAGTCACCTTTACACCATGCAGGAGGAATAGACTACTTTAATAACATCACATGAGTAGCACACAACTAGTAGCGATACAAAGCTCATCATATGGATCTCAATCATGTAAAGCAGCTCATGAGATCATTGTATTGAAGTACATAGGAGAGAGATTAACCACATAGCTACCGGTACAGCCCCGAGCCTCGATGGAGAACTACTCCCTCCTCATGGGAGCGAGCAGCGGTGATGAAGATGGCGGTGGAGATGGCAGCGGTGTCGATGGAGAAGCCTTCCGGGGGCACTTCCCCGTCCCGGCGGCGTGCCGGAATAGAGACTCCTGTCCCCCAGATCTTGGCTTCGCGATGGCGGCGGCTCTGGAAGGTTTCTGTGGGTTTCGTCGAACGTGTCGATGTTTTTAGGTCAGGGACGAATATATAGGCGGAGAGGCGGCGCAAGGAGGCGGCTGGGGCCCCCACACCATAGGCTGGCGCGGCCAGGGGGCCACCCGCGCCGCCTTATGGTGTGGGCCCCCTGCTGCCCGCCTCCGACTCTCCTTCGGTGTTCCGGAAGCTTCCCAAAATTATAAGATCTCCGGAGTTGATTTCGTCCGATTCCGAAAATATTTCCTTACTAGGATTTCTGAAACCAAAAACAGCGAGAAAACGACAGCGGCCTTTCGGCATCTCGTCAATAGGTTAGTTCCGGAAAACGCATAAAAATGATATAAAGTGTGAACAAAACATGTTGGTATTGTCATAAAACAAGCATGGAACATCAGAAATTATAGATACGTTGGAGACGTATCACCAGTCCGTAAAGTTACTTGTCAGACTTAACATTATTTATATCTCAATTACAAGACTAGCGCATGGTAGAAAACGGATGCCAATTCTACAAACTTTTAATTCAAAATACTATTCGGACTATGTTCATGATAATTAATTCATGTTTTAATCTAATTACTAATGAACTCCCACTTAATACAACATCCCTCATGGTTGTTAAGTGGTACACGATCCAAATCCACTACACCAAAACCGATCATCACGTGAGATGATTTAGCTTCAATGGTGAACATCAACATGTTGATCATATCATCCATATGACTCATGTTCAACCTTTCGGTTTCCTGTGTCCCAAGGCCATGTCTGTACATGCTAGGCTCGCCAAGCAAACCCAAGTATTCCACGTGTGCAAACATGGCTTACACCCGTTGTATGTGAACGTAGAATCTATCACATCCGATCATCACGAGATGCTTCAAAACGACGAACTGTAGCAACGGTGCATACGAGGGGAGAACACTTTATTATCTTGATATTAATGTGAGGGATCATCTTATAATGCTACCGTCGCGATCTAAGCAAGATAAGATGCATAAAGGATTAACATCACATGCAATTCATAATATGTGATATGATATGGCCTTTCTTCTTGTGCTTTTGATCTCCATCTCCAAAGCACATGATCATGATCTCCATCATCACCAGCATTGCACCAAGGTCCATGGCGCCGCTTCATGGTTGTCCATCACTAATAGCTACTATAACAACTACTTGAAATAAAGCTATTACATGATGAATAGACACGCAGGTCTTAACAAATTTAAAGACAACCATTAGGCTCCTGCCGGTTGCCATAATACAATAATGAACATCTCATACATCGAATATAATCATCATCACATCATGGCCATATCACATCACCAAACCCTGCATAAACAAGTTAGACGCCTCTAATTTGGTTTGCATATTTTACGTGGTTTAGGGTTTTCGAGTAAGATCCAATCTACCTACGAACATGAACCACAACGGTGATACTAGCGTTGACAATAGAAAGTGCAAATTGGAATCTTCACTATGGTGGGAGAGACAGACACCCGCAAAGCCACTTATGCAATACAAGTTGCATGTCAAGCGTGGAGCAAGTCTCATGAGACGCGGTCATGTAAAGTTAGCCCGGGCCGCTTCATCCCACCATCCCGCCAGATGCAAAGTACACAAACTAAAGCAACAAAAGCATCAACGCCCACAAAATCATTGTGTTCTACTCGTGCAACAGATCTATGCATAGACATGGCTCGATACCAGCGATGGGGTTCGTAGCATAGAAAACAAAAAATTTCCTACCGCAAGACGAATAAATCCAAGATCTAATCTATGGAACACCCAAGATCTAATCTACAAGATCGAAGCAACGAGATTGATATGAGACTAACCCTCGAAGATTTCCAAGGCCTACGAGATCAGATCTCGTTGTTGGTGTAGACGATCGTCCCCGGTGCTGCAATCCGGCAGCACTTCCGTACTCGGTCGCGCGTACGGTGTCGATGAAGCCCATCCTCTCCCCGTTCCAGCGGGCAGCGGAGGTGTGGTAGATCCCCTCGAAATCCCAGCAACACGACGGCGTGGTGGTGGAGGTGGAGGAGAAATTCTGCAGGGGCTTCGCCAAGCTCGCGCGAGGAAGAAGGAGGAGGGAGAGAGGGGCGGCTAGGGCTTGGGGGGATGATGTGCTGCGCCCCAGCCCTCCCCTCCCTCTTATATAGGCGTGGGGGGGCTGCCTTGGCCCCTCCTCCAAGCCTTTGGGTCGGCCAAAACAAGGGGGGGAACTTCCCCCCCAAGTTAAGTCCCTATTTTCATGGGATTTGATCTTATCCACTTGGTACAGCCACATGGGCCTTGGGGGGCTGGTGTGCATGGCCCATGTGGGCCTATGCGACCCCTCCGGTCCATGTTGGTCGTCCGGGATAGGTGGGCCCCACTATGGTACCCTCCGGAACCTTCTAGAACCTCCGGTACAATACCGAAAAATCCTGAACTTTTCCGGTAACCACGAAAATGACTTCCCATATATGAATCTTATTCTCCGGACCATTCCGGACCTCCTCGTGATGCCCCAGATCCCATCCGAGACTCCGAACAAACTTCGGTCTCCATCTCATATTCCGAATCTACTTATGTGACATCGAACCTTAAGCGCGTCACCCTACGGTTCGCGAACTATGCAGACATGGTCGAGACTCCTCTCCGAGCCAATAACCAATAGCGGGATCTGGAGATCCATAATGGCTCCCACATATTCAACGATGACTTAGTGATCGATTGAACCATTTACATACGATGCCGATTCCCTTTGTCACGCGATATTTTACTTGTCCGAGGTTCGATCATCGGTATCTCCATACCTTGTTCAACCTCGTTACCGACAAGTACTCTTTACTCGTACCGTGGTATGTCATCTCTTATGATCCAATCATATGCTTGCAAGCTAATCGGACGACATTCCACCGAGAGGGCCCGGAGTATATCTATCCGTCATCAGGATGGACAAATCCCACTATTGATCCATATGCCTCAACTCATACTTTCCGAATACTTAATCCCATCTTTATAACCACCCATTTACGCAATGGCGTTTGATGTAATCAAAGTACCCTTCCGGTGTAAGTGATTTACATGATCTCATGGTCGAAGGACTAGGTAACTATGTATCGAAAGCTTATAGCAAGTTGAACTTAATGACTTGATCACATGCTACGCTTATTTGGGTGTATGTCCATTATATCATTCACCCAATGACATAACCTTGTTATTAACAACATCCAATGTTCATGATCACGAAACCATGATCATCTCGTTAATCAACAAGCTAGTTATACAAGAGGCTTACTAGGGACTCCTTGTTGTTTACATAACACGGATGTATCAATGTTTCGGTTAATACAATTATAGCATGGGATGTAAACATTTATCATGAACACCAAGATATAACAATAACTAATTTATTATTGCCTCTTGGGCATATCTCCAACACAGTGCATGCAATCGATGCTTCCAAGCATTCCAGGAAATCCTCTAGCAGCATTTTGTGCCATGATCCTTGCAGTCTCTTCCTCAGTTGGCCCTCTCAAATAGTATTTGCCAAACTTTCCCACCACAGCTCGGCAAAACTTGTACATGCACTCAATTGCAGTAGACTCACTCATGCGAAGGTAGTCGTCCTGTGTATCGGCAGGTGCTCCGTATGCAAGCATCCTCACGGCGGTGGTGCACTTCTGAATCGACGAGAACCCGAGGACGCCTACAGCGTCGAGCTTGAGCTTGAAGTAGGGGTCGAACTCTCGAATGCCGTGGAGGATATTCATGAACAGCCCCTTGCTCATCCTGTACCGGCGCCAAAAATTGTCGGCATGTGTTGCGTCGTCGGCGAAGTAGTCGTTGTGCAGCATGGCATGCCCCTCCATCCTCTGCCGGGGCTTCGACTTCTTTCTTCCCGGCCTTGATCCTCCGCGGCGCGGCCTCTTCCTCTTCTCCGCCTCAGCGTCGAGCAATTCCTGGAGGGACGCGATGATCAGCAAATGGTCCCGCAGGTCGTCGTCGAAGGCTTGCTCGTCCTCCGAGCAGCGGGGCAACCATCTCATCGTCGCTGTCCATGGCTGAAGCAAAATCAATGGTTAAATTTGCGCCGAGGCAGACGACGCAAAAAACAGCGGCCAATCGCGCCTACCTGGCAAGTCGTCGAGCACCTTCTGTGCGCGGAGGTGGGGCGGATTTGACGGCGAGTTCAGGGACGCGCTGGCGACGCGGCGGCGGCACGACCGGCGGGATCCCCAGCCGCGACAACGGTTACGACTCTCAGCAGAGATCAGACGCCCAACCGGCCGGGAAATCCAGCGGCGGCGGTGGGGTGGGAGGCGGGGAAACGAAGGAGCGACGAGAAAAGAGGCGCGAACCAACGGTTTATGCAAATAGTCGCCGACATGTGGGAGCCCGTCTCGCTTTTCGTTGTGTCCGGCGTCCCCGGTGCGTCCCCTGTGGGACGGGGACGGGCTCTGGGCGCCGGACACCGTATCGGGCCGCGCCGGACAAAAATGGGTTTTGGGGGACGCGGCTGAAACGTATTTTTTGTCCGGCGCGACCCAAAAACCTTTGAGGGACGCTTTGGGGACGCGGCTGGAGATGCTCTTGGTCTTAGATATGCAAAACATATAAGCAGCACACGTACACACCACTGGGTGGCAGACTGACAGTACTGGAAAGTGGTTAGTTAATCATAGAAACGAAATGGTATTTTGGTTCCTATCGGGAAGGACAATATAACCAGTTAGTATATATTATTTGCACTTACTTTTGGCTTTCGTACCTTGGTACCATACTTTCTTGTTGGCATTCTCTTTTACCTTATATAGGACATTTGCCCGTGCTTCGCTACGGGTTAATAGTTTGTAGGTCATTAAAAATTCATGTTCCAAAGGCAACAACTATGTTGATTTGCCGCACCATGAGCGGAACCACTAAGTACTGGTGTTGATTTGATATTCTAGATATTTATATTTTTTTGTATAAGCTTGGTCTAATTTTACATGGTTTGACTTAAAAAGAACCTAATATGCACCATATTTCGGCATTGAGGGAGTAACCGGGAAGTTTTTAAGTATATATAGGAAAATTGCCCGTGCGTTGCAACGGAACGGAAAATTCAGAAACACACGACACCACATATAATACAACATTAATCTTAAAAGTATGAGGATAATGCATGCCGCCGGCCCCTGCCACGGTGGCGGCGGGCCTTCTGTCCCAAAGGGGGGCGGGGACCTTGCACGCCCGCGCAGCAGAACCAACAAGTTGGGTCGGTGGCACCGGACCTCATTGTCGCGCGACGCGCTGCGGTACGTCGCCAGCGAGTCGTGGAGGCGGAGGATGTGGTGAGGAGGTCGAGGTGGTGAGTGTTGGGCGGAGGTGAAGGCGGATGTCTGCCATGTGCGGCGACGGCAACCAGATCTGCGGCTTCTGCGGAGAGCGCCGCTGGCTACTCCGGTGGTCAGCGTTCTCCTTCTGCGACGTAGGTGATGGGCCATGCTGGTCCAACAGGTGGTGGGCGCGCGGATGTGCCCTGGCCCTGGTCGAGTGTGTTGGCTGCGCTGCTCCGTTGGCCGGGGTGGCGCCCTGGTAGGCTGCAGGGTGCGGCTCTCCTTCAAGCATGTGTGCATAGAGGATGCCAGGGCGGAGGCCCCGGGTTGTGGTCGGTGGTCTCATCGGCGAGGCACCCATGGTGGGTCGATTTGGCATCACGCCGATCTTCTGCCCATGGGGATGTGGTTTCTCTTGTTGTGGCAGGAGGTGCTGCAGTTGGTGAATCACAAGGTGGAGCTTTTGGCAGTCGTCTGTGGAGCGAGTTCCTGCTGATTGCTACATGCTTTGGTGCCGACGATCTGCCCAGACTTTCACCCCATCGGCGAGGGCGTGGAGGAGCTCTAGGAGAAAGCTCAACCTCGGCCTTTGGTTGGGTCTGATAACGATGGTGCCTCGGCATCGTTTACCTTCTTGGAGGCATTGCTGTTGAGCTTTTTTTCTCTCCCTCGTGGGGTTGTGGCTCTCCGGGAGAAACCCTAGCTTTGGTTTGCCAAAGCGGGCAATAGTGACAGATAGCCACTACCTCGTTGGAGGTATCTCCTTGGAGAGTCAGCATGTGGCCGCTCGCTTGGTCTCGCTTGTCGACGAGGTGGTGGACATCGGGGCAGAGGCCCCGAGAGGTTGTGCTTGTGCGCCAAGGCGGCGGCCTTCGGAATCACCGCGAGTGGTAGCCCTATGAGGTTGGGTCGCGGTTCGTCATGGCTTGGGTGGCAATGTTCTGCGGCTAGTGCGGCAGCATTGTCGGCTCAGTCGACGCGTCCCAAAGGGGGTGGGACTTTATGTCGGGGCGGTGGCCCCGGATGAGTTGGTGTGATGGTCGTGGTCTACGGTCACCTACCATGAGTAGCTTGGGATACGGGTTATTGGTTCGTGCGGCATTGCAGCTCGAGAGCAAGCGGTGGTACGTCGTGTCAGCGGCCCCGGAAGGTGGTTGTCATGGTTAGCCGCGCAGGACGTGGCGGGGCAACGGAATGTCGGGGCGACGGGTCCGAGTGATCGTCAACTTTGAGGGTGTTCGACCTTGTGTCGTGTGGGTGATAAGGTGACTCTCAGTGTTGGTCATCGGTGTTTCGGGCACTACTTTCGGCGCATGGTCTCGTGAAGAAGGCTTCTTCACCTTTGTCGGACGTCCTAGGTCTACTCCTCCCATAGCAGATGTGGCTTCTTCTCTTCAACAATGGTGGGAGTTTTGCTAGTTTAGTGGAGCGGTTCGTCGTTGGTTGTGTTTGTGTGATTGGCATTCTTTTGTGGTATCTGATGTGTCGTCGGTGAGGGTGGGCATGGCTCTATGGAGTTGTTGTTGGGTGGACTTGGCCATGTCTATATCGGGTTTTACCCAGTTTCCCTTAAAAACTGGGCATCTTATTCTTAATTAGTAGATAAGGTAAATCTTTTACATTCGTGTAAAAAAATTAAATATAATAATATCTGAACATAGAGAGATTATCTGAACACACAAACACAGTTAAACTGGCAACCAGCGATGACATATTAGCCCTGCACGTAGGTGGACTGTGAAGCCATGATGAACCAGATCAATCGTAGCACCACTTGGTTGATGCAAACGATTTCAGTTGATCGTTCTGGAAGAAACATACATATAGCTAGCAGTAGACCTTTGTGAGCCTTTGGAAACGGAAACACCAAGGAGATCTGCTGCCCATCCCATGCACAGAGATCGGCTGTTTGCCGCAGAGACCGAGAAGTCCTCAAGGCAGCCAAAGTCGGCGCACTCATCGACGCACGAACCAACCCCTCCCGCCCCTTCTCAATCAGCGCTGACGTTGATCCTCTTGATGGAGGACCTCGGCTCCGATGCTTCTGCTGCTAATTTTGCCGTCTAGCATCGTGGAGACGAAAAACAAACTTGCCTCTATTGCCTGGAACACGTGGCCTGTATGTTTATACTCATGAAGCCTAATCAGTTCGAGTAGGACACTGCCGACTCAGTTCGAGTAGGACACGGTTTACTCCAAACACTGCGGCACGGCAGGGAGACCTACGAAGGCGAAGGCGTCTTTTCGGACGGACGAAAGCATAATATGACGGACAAAACCACGGACGAAGGCGCACTTTGCGGCGGACGAAAGCGTAAAGTAGCGGACCAAACCAAGGAAACCTTATTTTCTTTATTATTAGGTATAGATAAGGCCTTCGTTCAGATTCGCTTTTGGCTAGATATAAGCTTGGTGCAAACTGAGATGTGATGAAAATCTCGCAATTTCAACTGCATGAAGGCTTCATGTGTGTCTTAATGTCTTCCTGCATCGCTACTTCGAAGCCAGTCATTACTTGCATAATAGTACTACTCAGAAGTAGTAGTACCTGCTCAAAACATAAATGATCATGACAAAAATTAGTGCTGTATTTGACTCAACTTTTTTTTAATGAAAATTCCACCGTTTTATTAATAATCATCAACATCAGTACAAAGATGACAAAAAGTAATAAACATTACAAATAGGTCGGTGGACCATCTAGCAACGACTAAAACACTAGCGCAAGCTGAAGACGTGCCGCCATGCATCCTCACCCCTGCATCACCAGAGCCATGCAAAACTTGTTGTAGTAGAGCTTGTTGTAGTAGATAGACGGGAAGTCGTCGTGCTAAGGTCCCAATGGATTAGCGCACCAGAGTAATAACTATCGTCAATGATGATAACCGTAGATCGGAAGAAACTGATCTGAAACCACACAATTGAACACAAAATACGGCCAGATCTCGAGAGATCCGCCGGAAGTACAACTCCACGCGTCCTCCACCGATGATAGATGCACCACTATACTGAGGATAGGATGGAGAGGACCATATTCCGACTTCAGGACGTAGCCACCGACTCAACCTTTTTTGACAGTCTTCTTTTACTGGCAGTTGGAAAGTACAAAGTTCTGTCAATAGGGAGTAGTGCAAAATGCACTCATTCTTCAACTGTTCAGAAACAACTTTCTGGCAACCTCAACAACTCAACTAGGGGGCATAAGATTAAATCAAGAGTTATGATGGTCTAAAGATCCATCGGTATCTTTCTGTTTTTCTATGTCCTATCCTTTTACTTTTCCGAGGGCAAGGTAATCTTATTTAAAAGATCATGATTCAAGAAAAGCAAGGGGTATCCAAAATATATCTATCTCCGATGAGTGGGTCTGCCATTCCTACGACAACAAAGTTGTTTCAAGGCATATTGTAAAATATAATTTTGAACAAGGCAGAAGACTTGTTTGTTTATCGCCATAAAATATCAACTGAATAGGCTCAAAGATTATATATATGAAAAGTGGAGCCTGTGCTAATAGCCACTCTAATATTACTCTACTGGTTTGGTTTGTTTGACTCACTCTACAAGAATAAATTGGAATTCACGACTCAAGCTCACATAGTGATATTCAAGGCCCTTACGGAAGGACTAACTGGGCCAGATCAAGTAGGCCCAAAATAGTGCAAAGATTTGACCTGAAAATTGGAAGCCAGTTAGGCTTTTTTTTTTGCAACACAGTCGCTAGTGTTAAGTGTTAACCATAATAGGTATCCTGCTAGACACTATAACGAATTAGTTAGTATATGTAATTTGCAGTTTTGGTTTCCATACCTTGGCACCATACTTCCTTGTTGGCATTCATTTTTTACCTTATAAGTGCATCTTTAAGAGCCTTTGTATATTTAGCTAGAATTGCTATAAATTGAAAATATAGCAATTTAGATCAAAAATGTATACCCGGTTTTTGGCAATCCATTATAGGAATATTATTGGAGATGCTCTAAGGCATTCATTCAGATTCCCTGTAGCCAATAATGTATCCCAGAAACGAAATGTTATGTGTTTTGCGTGACACAGAACTGACGAAGGTGTGGATCTAAGTACAGTGATTTCAAATTATCAAAACTTAAAAATTTATCATTTTTGTGTAGCTCAGAATACAGAAAATTTTGAACTGATATTTTGCAAGTTTGTGGGATATATTATTATCTACTCTTAGGATTTTGTTGCACGATTTTTTGAAACTTGTAAATATAATTGTCGATTTTTTTTAATATGCAAGAGCACTAGAGCTCGAGATCCAAAAGGACTTTTCGGCATATCAAATGATCTTAACGAAGCTGCTTAGAAACAAGAAATCAAAACTATCACCTGGATGACCTATTCCGGAGATTTTTTCTAATGAAAAGTCAACCAAAGAAACTCTAAACAAAATTTCAAGCTGATGTTGAGATTAAGTGTATGCTATCCCTGATTATGGACTAAATATTTATGTTGTTAGATCGGCATGTTTCTTTGTCAGCAGAAAGGGAAAGCGCGAGTAGCAAGTAAACGCTGTTAAGGCTTCAGAGATGTACAGATATTTGAGAAGGGTAAGAAACATACTTTGTTTAACACAGAGCGGTTCCTGTCATGGTACCTCTTGACGTGTTCAGTTTCAGGTGGACGACACCATGCCTTGTTGCATTTATATAAAACTAGATTTAGATGTGCGCCTTGGCGCACGATCCTGTGAAATTTGCTTCAATATACAGTTTATATATAAGAATGATGAAAAATCAGGTGAAAAATTAAAATATGATTTTTTGATTTTACATAACAAAGTTGATATGAAAATAGGGCAAAGCACACGAGATCACGAATGGAGTAGCACACACTTATATACAATCAAGAAAAGAGGAAATAGGGCAATATTTTGGGGCTTGCCATGGCCTGCTGTCCAGTGAACAGTTTCTAAATTGCTATATTAAGCATATATAGATATCAATGGTAATAAAACATCAAATGAAAAAAAACTATTCGATAAGTGAAACACTATGTAAACTATCATTAATACAACATGTCAATTGTTGTTGGTTGTACAGTCGGACTTCTCCATCAGAATGATGTTTATGACATGCTATCGGAGAGAATGGCACTGTCACTTCTCCCTTTGCCCTTGGTGGGTATGGTTCTCTTATGGCTTTGGAAATTGGGGACGGTGAGCTCCGCCTGATCATGACCCTAGTCCCTAGATGGAATATCACCGATATCCATTGCTTAAACCTGGTAAGAAGGATGGGAGATCACATTACCATTGGTAAAAGTTATCAACATTGACATGTACATAGAGAACGTTTGTGAATCAGGAGCCCGACTTGGCATTTGTTCCCCATCTTTGGTAAATGATTTGGCAATCGCTATATTAATCAGGTATAAAAATATATAACTAACTAAGCTATAAATGAAGTAAACAAAATATAGAAATAACCAGTATCCTTGGATTCAATTCTTAAATGGTAATTAGAAAACGAAATGTACATGAAAATGGTACACTCTTATGTTCGAGATAGACATGTAACAATGTGTTTGAGGCTGTGTTTCTAAAACTATTAATTTCTCCTACGCATTGTTTGTGTGGCGATGGAACAAATAGATATGGCATACTTCGTCGGAGCATACTTCAATTCCCAAAAAAACAATACAAGACGGATAGAATATGGCATTTCTATAGTTTCGAGTCAAATAATAAACACTAAGATCTCTAGCTTTTCTTGTTTCAAGTGAGCAAGATATTAATAAAATTATGTAGTCTCAAGCACACAACTAAGTGACCTGAACACAACGTGGATTATATTCTATGTCAAAAGTCGGAGAGAACGTGGTAATAATACCCTAATACTAAAGATTTTGCAGTATCTTCTTGCGCGGACTTTCTATAGTTTCGAGACAAATAATGAACACTAATATCTATGGTATTTGTTTTTTCAAGTAAGCAAGAAACTAATCAAACTATATAGTCTCAAGCTAACAACAAAGGGACCTGACCACAACGTGGATGACACTGTCCATAAAAATCAGAGAGAATGTGGTAATAATATCTTAATGCCACAGTAGCATCTTGCACAACCTTTCCCAATCTCTATGTATATAAATTCATGTAGAATTCCATTATTAGCAAATGATTTGCATTACCTATATATAGAACATCCAGGATTCAAGAATTTATTTGCATTGGTGAGATACATGAGCTCACCAAACATTTTCGGACAACAATAACTGTAAAATATATATGTTTAAGAATTTATGAAAGCCATTTGCTCTATTATTTAAGAAATCAAGCATGCAATTTTCACACAACATTAAGCATGGGGAATCAACAGCATCTACCTTATCCATCAAATGAAGAGAATCTCCAGGACCAGGATATTAGTGTCTTCCATCACTGTGAGAAGTCTGAAATTTCTTAGTAAGTTCACTGTGCTGCGTAGGGAAAGCTGATGCGGCAGATGATTTCTGAATCTTGTAAAAAGATATTTAGGTTACTGCACCAAAATAGATTAACCGATCACTCATTTGCTTGTTCCAGGATCTGTTCATAAAACTGTTCATAAAACTGCAGAGTACTCCAAAAAAGAGACAAACTTGTCTTTTAAAACCCAGCTTTAGTATTACCAATTTTCCTTAGACCCAGGTTTGTAATGGTGGTGGCCATGTTTTTGTTCCAAAAAAAACTTAAACAATGTTAACTGGTACACCATTAGGATGTTTTTCTTCAACGTCTAGTGCCACACACAACAAAAGTATGTCTTAATTATAATTTGGGCCTTTTATTGGTCTGATAAATACCAAAATTGTAAATTAAGTGGACATATAAAGTTAAACTCAAAAGGACACATTGATATATCACAATATTTGAAGCGGGCATGTGTAATGATAATCAAGCAACAAAATTGATAGGTTCTCACTCTAATTATCTTTGGATACTTTTGTGTTCAAAAGGGATCCTTAGGCACCAACCTACCCAAATGCTTCTAGCTAGCAAGTTCAATATCCCTGTACCCACAAGGTAAAACACATTTAGAACTTCATCGAAAATGCTAGGTGAGCAATTTGGTGGTGCCAAAATAACATTGATAGGAAAATGATTCGGGAAGAAAAACCCACATAAATGCACGGCAAGGAAGGAGGCCTTTACAACACCTGCTCCTCGTCGCCATTGATATCCAGGGCGTAGCCACCTAGGTGCCATACTCCATGCCAACAGATCAAAGTCACGGATGTTGCCACCTCTGCCAGGAAAAAAACTTGATTGCGTCATATATCTTTTGGAGGACAAAATAAGCCCAAAGGTTGATTCCATCACTAAAATAAAAGTGAGATGAGAAAAATAAACTCTTATAGCTTTCTTATTTTAGCATTTCCATAAACCAAATGCAAAAGCTAGATTACACAGAATAACCATCATAAATGCAAATCACCCAATTTCACCTAGCATGAGCATGGTTAACTGATTGAAAGTGACATAAATCTCATGTTACAGTGAACGGACTCAAAACCTTCTAATTGCAACAAACAAAAACACAAAACCTCAATCTAGAAAGTGGTAGTCCAGCCACATCAGATTCCTTTTGACTACCAAATTGTCTCAAATAACCATGGCGCTCTTTTTATATAACATGCAACCTCAAATTTATATCAGGCGAGGGTAAAAGATGCTACATTTGAACACAACAAATCATCGTTCTGGAACTAAGTCCGTACTAAACAAAAGTCATGATATCAAGTAATTTACCTTTTCTTCTTTTTGCAGAAAGGACAAAAGCTTATCACTCATCACTCGGTAGTAATTCAGATATCCAGCAAGACCATCAGAAAAGCTCCATCAAGGCAACCGCTGAACAGAGCCACATACTCCAATTTTAGTATACGTACAAGTGGATAGTAAGCAAGCATATTATTTAGACCCTTATTCTGATCTCCTCAAACCATTGGAATGCAAGTGATTGGTATGATATAACACTATCCCCAAAAATGGTTGACTGACCATAGTTTAATAAGATACTAATACACCATTAGTTTCAATCACAATGTCTGATTCTGAGTTTCATGAAACACCAACCTACATCCTATAACATGTAGGACAAAGTATAAACAACATGTCTGTGAATTCCCGAAAAACCAACCACAACTGTATTCAGAGGATCCATATTTCCTGATATGGACCAACATTTAAGGAGGTAAAAAATGTACACTAAATTTAGGAAAGAATAACACCCCAAGAAATAAAATTTAAACCTCTTTAAGTGCTTCACGGTATATAATTATGTAGAGCGGAATGGCGAAGAGAGATATTAGATATCACCAACAACGGCTGGACACAACTAAATAGAGTTATTTGGTGGAGATGCATAGAACAAAATACCAATGGAATACACGTCAGGATGGCTTGTTGAGATATTCCCACCTCATTTTCACTTAAGCGCACAACATTTGAAGAAGTTGGAGAAGGTGACCAGCCTGTAGTGCAAATTGAGATCCTGTCATCACTTGTTGCTTGTTTAGGGACTTTTGCTTCAATCCATACCTTGCTTGTACACGCTGTAATAGTCAAAAGGGGAATAATAAAGTATGATTTAAACAACAAGCAATGAATCATCACTATGTATACTCAGTATTCCGACGGAACAAAGATCTAAAAACCATATTGAATCTCTAATCAAGAAATGTTTCTCAACAATATTACCAGTGCATAGTGCTAGGCCGACTATTCAAGCTCGCCGTCGAGCTGGGGATCCTGGAATAGCTGCACCCTTTCACTGATAAATTCATGTCAGCAAGAGAAAAATATAGAAAAAATTTGTTAAAAGAAATAGAGAAGTGCGAAAGAAAAAAAAAGAAACTCGGATAACTACTTGATATATTACAGCACCTCCCGCACACAGTAAACGAATAACAGCAAGAGCAAAACACGACTACAATCTGCAAAACAAAGGCAAGGCAAACTGAAGCCATCACAAGTAGGAGCAAAAATAGTACGCAACACCAAAGGACCTCTTTTTCTGAATAAGAAAACTTCATTGGATGGGCTAGGACGTATTCAGTTATGCATACCAGACAACTCTTATCGATTCTTACCCAATAAATCGCAGATAGAAATCAAATCTCGACAAAAGTATACTAAGATGTTGCGGGATAATTAGAGTTTCCTTGTAGCATAAATTTTCCTTTGTATATATATATTGTAAGGTAGACATCTTATCCGAGTTTTCAAATCAGTCCTAACAAATAGAAGGTTTAGATCTTTTTCTTCTTAGATGAGCGATGGAATTGTACATGAGTAGCTACTTAATATTGGAAAAATGCAAACAGTGCAAATTTTAGGCAAGTTCTATATATAATTCTTCATGGACAAAACAACTACAAAATCCAGTCTTAAGAAACAATATATACCTATCGCTCAAGAATTTCATTTTATTGTAGGAACCGTTTTCCTTAGAAGACTGCAACTATCTAGCATCTGATTCAAGCAACCCTTCCACCATCAACTTTCTGAGCCTGTCATCAAGAAGGAAAACAGGTTGTAACTCAGTTTAGATACAAAATATTTATATTGCACGGTGAACTTAGTAATCTGTAGATAGAAATAAGATTGTTTAAAAAATTAACACCTCTCCTGTGGGCACATCATTAATCATGTGGAAGCATACGTATGTAATTGATTCTGAAGCAGTTCAGCAGTTGATTCTGAAGCAATTCAGCAGCAACCTGTGCATAACAAAAAGAGCACCAAATTAAACAAGAAAAAGTGGGCATTCCCAAGAGAATGAAGAGAAGTGGATAAAAATGCATGCAACTGTTTACATAAAATCGCCAACCAACTACAACAGAAACACCTTCATGCTATAAATAAAACTTCAAAGATGCAGAAAAGCACACAGATAACTGAGCCAATACGCATCATAACATATCTGAGCTCAAGATTGCAAGTTATAAACTTGTTTTCATCTCTGCAGCTAAACCATTGAACCAAACCGAGTGAATGACCACTCGAAACGATCGCAGGAACGAGATCTAAAAATCACTCCAAACAAGTTTCCTCCAATTCGGTCATCTGGGTAGTCGAAAATGACGATCTATGAACATGTATATCCAGAAACGGGAATATAGAAACATGATTCCTCTAATTTCTACTTGATCTTGCTAATCCCCTGCCATAAGCACCTAGGGACCACTATTTACAAAACCTAGGAGGATAATGGGGATAGGAAAACTCACCCTTGGAGCTGGATCAAGAGGAATCGGACAGGGAAGGTGTTGATATTCTATCCTTCATTCTTCCTTCTCCTCCTCTTGCTCCTCTTCTTGCCAAGATGCAGCAGCTCCTCCCAACGCAGCACGACGCATGGCGGCGGCTGCGCTGCTCCCGCCGGCCACCACCTACTCGTCCGGCAACGCGATGCGCGCAGGGCTGCACTTCTCCCGCCGGCCATCCCCTGCTGCTCTCTTTGTGTGGCACAAGAATGTCCAGAGAAGGTGGGAGGAGGAGAGAGGTTGGAGGACGAGGTGGAGATGGAGGGGATTGGAGGAGGAGTGAACCAAGGGGATTGGGGAGGAGCCAACGCGGGCGCAGCGATTAGCCTCTGGCGGCTAGGGTTTTCACCTGTGGCTGCTCCTTTTATACCACGCAGTCAAAGCAATTGGATGGACGAGATCCACTGTGTGAGAGCTATTGGCAAGATCCGATGGTCCAGAAGTGCTAATCGTTGTGAGACCCCCTATGAGGGGCATCAATTATACCTTTAGACTACCTTCATACAAAAAATTTACACAATTCTTTAATTAAAATAACAAATTCATTTGGGTCCAGTTCTAAAATATATCAAACATCCATCAAAATATTAGCTAGTGTAGCAACTTCGTCAAAATGCTCTTTCTCTCAAAAAAAAATTTTAAAAAAGAAAATAAGAGGCAAATGCAAATAGTGGTAGAAATCTATCAAAACAGAACAGCAGGTAAAGATCGATTTTTTCGAAAAACCTCTGTTAGCTCAGATCGAAAAGTGCAAAACTAATAAAAGTTAGATAATAACCCAGAGCATATTCTCAAAAATTGGCTGCTTAAAATTACGTACTGGCTGGGAGTACGAATGTTTACTGTAACAACACAGAATCTATTTTTGGACAACAACTTTTCCAAATCTTACTTTCTTCCTATTAGAGGCTACTCTTGGCATAAAAACGAAATAAAAATGATAAGAAGAGATTGTTACAGAGGCAACAACTTCCAAGAATCAACAACAGAAAAATTACAGAAAATAAACATGGATTGCCTCCTATAAATGATTTTCTTTAACGCATTTCGGCTAGGCCCAGAAAGTGTTTGCATCAAGTATTATCAAAATAAGAAGCATAAACATCATAACTTGTCATAACAATAGAATCAAAAGGTGACTTCTTTATTTTTCTAGGGAAGTGTTCCATACCTTTGTTGAGTGGAAATTGATATCTAATAATTCCATCTCTCATATCAATAATAGCACAAACAGTTCTAAGAAAAAACTTTCCAAAACAATAGGACAAGAAGTATTGCATTCAACATCCAAGACAACAAAATCAACGGGGACGAAGTTATTATTAACCATAATAAGAACATTATTAACTCTCCCCAAAGGTTTCTTTTTAGCAATATCAGTATGATGACCATCCAAATAACATTGTTCCAACGGTGGTAAGTCAAGCATATCATAGATTTTTCTAGGCATAACATAAATATTTGCACCAAGATCACATAAAGCATTGCAATCAAAATCATCTACTCTCATCTTAATGATGGGCTCCCAATCATCTACTAACTTTCTAGGAATAGAAACTTCATGTTTTAACTTTTCTACTCTAATTTGCATGAGAGCATTTGTAATATGCTTCGTAAAAGCCATATTTATAGCACTAGCATTAGGATTTCTAGCAAGCTTTTGTAAAAACTTTATTATTTCAGAGATATTGCAATCATCAAAATGAAAGTCATTATCATCAAAGGTAAAAGGACTATTGTTTTCCATATTATGAAAAGTTTCAGCACTCTTATCGGGAACAGTTTCAGCGGTTCTAGGTAATTTTGTAGAAGGAGTTTGAAATTTTCCTACGCCAATTATTTTACCATTAATAGTAGGAGGCTTGCTAGCATTAAAGTTTCAGTATTACTAGTGGTAGTAATGGTGCAAACTTTAGTCAAGCTATTATTTCTAGCAATTTCATCCTCTCTTTCCCACCTAGCATGCAATTCCGCCAACATCCTAACATTTTCATTAATTCTAACTTGAATGGCCTTTAAAGTTTTGCTTTCTTTAACATCAGGGGGCATATCTTTTAATTTAAGAAATTGAACATCATGAGAAAGGCTATCAACTTTAGAAGCAAGAACATCAATTTAGTCAAACTTTTACTCAACAGATTTATTGAAAGTAGTTTGTTTACTAATAAATCCTTAAGCATGACTTCAAGATCAGAGGGTGCACTTCTATTGTTGCTATAAGAATTACCGTAAGAGTTGCCATAAGCATTACCATTATTAGAAGGATGTGTCCTATAATTGTTGCTACCAAAATTATTCCTATAAGCATTATTGTTGAAATTATTATTTTTAATGAAGTTCACATCAACATGCTCTTCTTGAGCAACCAAAGAAGCTAAAGGAGGAGGTATCAATCTTATCACTTAAGGAGGAGGTTTCTTCAACAGAATTTACCTTCTTACTTTGTGGAGCCCTCTCGGTGTGCCATTCGGAATAATCCATCATCATATCATCAAAAAGCTTTGCTGCAGCCCCCAAAGTAATGGACATAAAGGTACCTCCAGCAACTGAATCAAGAAGATTTCTTGAAGAAAAATTCGACCATGCTTAAAAAGTTTGGATGATCATCCAAGTAGTTAGTCCATGAGTGGGGCAATTCTTTACCAAAGATTTTATTCACTCTCATGCTTGAGCAACATGTTTATTATCAAATTGTCTAAATTTTATTATGTCACTACGCAAGGATATAATCTTAGGAGGAGGATAATATTTTCCAATAAAAGAATATTTGTATTTAAACCAAGAATTAATACTATTTTTCTAGGAAAAGACAACAACCAATCTTTAGCTCTTCCTCTCAAAGAGAAAGGAAACAATTTCAGTTTTATAATGTCACCATCTACATCCTTATATTTTGCATGTCACAAATTTCAACAAAATTATTAAGGTGAGCAGCAACATCATCAGTACTAACACCAAAAAATTACTATTTTGTAACAAGATTTAGCAGGGCAGGTTTAATTTCATAGAAAGCTGCTTCAGTAGCATGTGGAGCAATAGGTGTGCATATAAAATCATTGTTATTTGTACTAGTAAAGTCACACAACTTGGAGTTTTCAGAAGTACTCATTTTAGCAAGATAAAAATAGAACAACAGAAATAAAAGGTAAAGTAGCAACTAATATTTTTGTGTTTTTGATATGAAGAAGCAAACAAGATAAAATAAAGTAAACTAAGCAAAACAATAACAAAATAAAGAGGCAAACAGAGCTTGGCTCTTGTGGTTAGGTCCCTTGTGGTGGAACCAGCCCACCCAGGTTCAAGTCCTAGACTTGGCATGGGTGTTTGCATTTACCTGGATTTATTCCAGAATTTAACCGGTGTTATGCTTTCAGTGGTAGGTGACGTGCCTGTCAACAGCGAGGCGCCAGTGGTTACTTCGTCAACCTCAAGATATGTCGAATCAGTTCCTCGGAGGTGCTCATATGGGTATGGTGTGCGTGCGTTCATAGGGGTGTTTGTACGTGCGTTTTTGTGAGCGACTGCGTTGTATTGTGTTCTAAAAAAAT
Organism: Lolium rigidum; assembly: GCF_022539505.1. NCBI lineage: Eukaryota > Viridiplantae > Streptophyta > Magnoliopsida > Poales > Poaceae > Lolium > Lolium rigidum. The sequence continues at coordinate 293,201,712 of NC_061514.1, forward strand.
AAAATAAAGAGATTGGAGATGAGAGACTCCACTTGCAGAAATCCTCTTCTCCCTGGTAAAGGCGCCAGAAAAAATCCTTGATGATGCTCAATACAAGCAGTTGGAAAACCCCAAGAGGAAGGTATGATGAACACAACAGTAAGTTTTACCTTAGTAAGAAACCAAAAAATCCTTGATGATGCTCAATACAAGCAGTTGGAAAACCCCAAGAGGAAGGTATGATGAACACAACAGTAAGTTTTACCTTAGTAAGAAACCAAGGTTTAATTGACCAGTAGGAGAAAAACGTGACTTCTGAAGGTGTTGTTGGCTGACTATTGACAGCGCGCACTACCGGCGTCAGCAACAACGTGGAACATGCACACAACACAATTGCAATACTTTGCCCCAACTTACAGTGGGGTTGTCAGTCTCACTGGTTTTGCTGAATCAAAGAGTTAACCGTGTGGTGTGGAAAGAGATGTTTGCAGTGAATGAAAAGAGAATAGTGCTTGCAGTAAGTAAACATAACAGGATGATTGTACCAATGTAAAAGAATGTACCGGGGTCCACAGTTCACTAGTGGTGTCTCTCCATAAAGATAAATATAATGTTGGGTGAACAAATTACAGCTGGGTAATCGATAGAATAATGATCATCCATGACAAGATGACTACTATGAGATTCGTTTGGACATTACAACATAATATATAGAACGTAATTTAAGTGCGTCTATGACTAATAGTACACCTTCCGGTTAGCATCCGCACCCCTTTCAGTATTAAGTTGCAAGCAACAGATAATCCCATTAAGTATGTGTGTAAAGTAAAGAATAGAATTACCCTTGGATAAAACATTGTTGTTTTCTCCCTAGTAGCAATAACACATCTACAATCTTAGAAGTTATTGTCACTCTTCCAGAAAACAAGAGGCATGAACCCACTATCAAGCATAAATACTCCCTCTTGGAGTCACAAGCATCTAGTTGGCCAAAGCATCTACTAGCAACGGAGAGCATGCAAGATCACAAATAACATATGACATGAATATAACCAATCTCAACATAGTATTCAATATTCATCGGATCCCAGCAAACACAACATGTAGCATTACATAAGGATGATCTTGATCATGATAGGCAGCTCACAAGATCTAAACATGAGGCACAAATTGGAGAAGACAACCATCTAGCTAATTCTATGGACCCATAGTCCAGGGATGAACTACTCGCGCATCACTTCGGAGGTGGACATGATGATGTAGAAGCCTCCGGTGATGATCTCCCCATCCGGCAGCGTGCCGGGAAGAGCTTCAGAACCCTCCCGAGATGGATTCTGCAATGGCGGCCGTGACGGAACTTTTCGTGGATGGGGTCTCGGGTATTCAGGGTTTTCCCGAGATCGTGAATAAATAGGCGGAAAGACGAGGTCGGTGGAGGCCAGGGGGTCCAGACCACCCCTAGGCGCGGCCCTATGCCTGGTCTGGCCGCCCTGCTGCCCCTCTTCGCCTCTCCTTCAGACTCTGGCTTCGTTACGGTAAAATATTGACTTCGGCTTTTGTTTCGTCCAATTCCGAGAATATTTCCTGTACAACTTAAATGAAACCAAAAACAGCAGAAAACAGGGAACTGACACTGTGGCATCTTGTCAATAGGTTAGTGTCGGAAAATGTATAAAAGTGCAACGAAGTGGAAGTAAAACATAGTGAAATTAGTGTAAAACAAGCATGGAGCATCAAAAATTATAGATAAGTTTGAGACGTATCAGGGCCATAAGGCTACCAAGGTCGATCTAGCCCGAGAGGCAGCTGCCCTTGCGTTCACCCAGAACTTGGAGAAGTTGATGGCCGAGAATCTAGCCGCCATGGCCAAAAGGGACGAGAAGAGGCGTCTGAAAAAAGTGGCCGCAACTGCCATCTACCTCAACCTCACCAAAGAGGTCATTGAGGTCCAAAGGATGAACGTCGAGGCCAAAAAGGCCAAAAGGAGGCCAAGGTGCTGGGTGCATGGCGCCGGCGATCAGGCGTCTCGCGCGCGTATCTTGGCGCGCCTCTTCATGAACCATGCCCTGGTGTCGTCGTCGACGCCTCTCAAGTCGGCAAGCATGATCTTTGTGTCTTCTGCACGCAATTTGGCCTCGGCGTCTGCCTTTTTGGCCTCGATGTCTAGCCTTTGGACATCGAGGACATCCTCGCGAGGTTCTGGTATGTGGCAGCTGCGGCCTCTTTTTCCAGACGCCTCTTCTCGTCCCTAGCAGCCATGGCGGCACGGTTGTCGGCCATTATCTTCTCCATGCTCTGGGTGAACGCAATGGCCTGCGCCTCCCGAACAAGATTGGCCTTGGTAGCCTTATGGCCTCGTGGACGAGGTGGAAGGACTGGACGGCCTTGATCATCGTCTTCGCCATCGAGGTTGATCGCTGTCCCATTCCTCACAGCTTCGTTGTAGACCGCAAAGCTTGTCATCCACTTGTTGTTGTTCTTGAGCACCTCCCAGCAATGGACCATATGGTAGCCCTTCTTATGCGTCGCCCTGAACTTCTCCAAGGCACGGGATACCTGCAATCATAGCCGCCAATGATGTACATACAATGATGCAAATAGTGTAGAATGATATTGGTTGTATCGTGTTTACCACTGTCATGACGCCAGCGCCGCTTACGGGGTTGTTAATAGCATGTTCGACCGCCGAGCAAAACTTGCTTGTCTCTTGTTTGATGTAGTTACATCTTTTCCGGAGGGACTCTTCCGTCTGAGTGCTTGTGATATGGTAGGACGGGTGCATCCTGGTCTCGTTGTACTGCTGCAAGACCTTGGCCTAATAGACCTTGCCCTTTTGCTGCGCGCCATTAATACAATCATGGGTCGTTGCTAGCCACGCTTCACACAAACACTTATCCTCGTCGTCGACGAAGCCTTGTGTCCTGCGGCTCTCCCCCTTCTTCTTCGTAGCAATGTCAGGTTGTGTTGGCGTGTCGTCGAAGTCATCGACGGACACGGCTGTTGGCTGCGTCTGCTGGGTGGCGAACAGCCACGCGGTTTCGATGTCGTCTGCATCTTGCGTTGCTGCCCAGTCATCTTGCATCCCGGCCCGATCATCGCGAACGAAGCCGCCACCGAAGATAATTTCCTGGATGTCTGAATCATGGCGGTCCTTCCAATAGTCCTACGAACGGCCGGACATCAGACGCATGATACACGGCACTCGCACACATTGACAGAGCTCACGTACCGGGTCGTCCATCGTCGGGGTAGGCGGCGCCATTTCGTCGAACAGGATGCGGGGCTGCGGCATGCTCTTCTCCGGCACCTGGCGCGTCTTCTGTGTCGCGCCCGGGTAGGATTCATCGCTTCTAGGCGTCTGGCTAAGGTCGGGAACCGCCGCCCCGGTCAACTTCATCGGCGGCAGGCCGGAGGCGAACCGTGACGCCGCGTGGCCCTGCAAGGGAGCGGGAGTTCCAGGGCGCAGCTGGGAACTTACCGAGCTCACCGACGAGGCCGGAGGCGCGACGCCGGCCATCCCCTCTTTCTTGATGAGCATGTAGCCCTCCGCTAAGCTCGGATGGAGGGCTACTTGCGCGACTCCGGCTTTGATCTGCATCTGCCAAGCCTGCTGGTTGGCGGCCGCGGCAGTCTTGATCTTCTGGTTCTTGCGTCGGTCGCGACGCTTCGCGGCCTCGATGATTTTCTCCTCCGAGGAGAGCACCTTCTTTGCCACCTTCGGCTTTGCCTCCCGGCCGCCGCTGGTGGCGGCCCGCTTTGCTTCCGCCGGAGCTGCAGCCTCCATTGTGGCTATGGTCGTGGCTACAGGGGAGTGTGGGGCAGCGGCGGGTGCGAGGATTTGCTCCGCATCCATGGCGGTGGCTGCGGCGGAGAGGACGTCCATCGCTTCTGGACTGCGCGCGCCGGTCTAGTTTGCAATTTCGCGCGGGGACTTCTGGACTGCTCGCGCCGGTCTAGTTTGCAATTTCGCGGCGGCGAGGACGTCCATCGCTTCCTTGCCGAATGTGAACTAAATGTTTTTCTTGGGGATTTCTAATTTCATGCCCTCGGGTCCTTAGTTGTGCTCAGTTTTCCTCAGCCACTTAGTTTTTCCTCAGTTTTGCCCAAGCCCTTTTTTGAAACCCTCACAAGTGCTGGACGGCCGATTGCCCAACAGATCAACAATTTTGACTATTATCTGCTGACTAGTGGAACCACGTAGAGCCCGCAAAAACACGTCAGACCATCCATCTTTATTTGACCGTAAGCATCGCCGTATCCCTGACCAAAACATGGACGAGTGGGGCTTCGGTATATCGAATGAAAAGTGGGGCCATGACGCTGATACAAGGGGCAATACACGGGTAAGATAAGATTTTTACAGAGCTCTACATCGATGACACGGAGGAGGTGGCATGCGGGGTGCCAAGATGAGATCGACATCCACAAAGAACTGCATGAGGCGAGACCAGACGCATTAGATAGATATGAACTAGTCGCGTTTAACCATGCAAAGAAGAGAAGAAATGGTCGAGAACATCGACGGCTACCTCAACACTTTGACTGACGGTGTCGGACACAAACGCGAGAAATATAGAGAAAACTAATATCTCTCCTTTCTGGTGTGTATAGATGGGTGCTAGGGGAGTGTGGTGGTGAAGAGAAAGACCTCGCGGTGGTCTGTGGCATCAAGCATAGCGGGGCAGCGTGGTCGTGCCCACAGCGGCGTGCATGTTCCGCATTGGCATCAACATGTACATTCGGCATTGGCCTCGGCGGTATCTCTGGTGTGTTAGTGATCGAATGAGGGGACGGGATTGAGAGTGCATCCCGACGGTGACCTAGCAGTGGAGGCGAGCATAGCCGTTCTGACCATGCCGATATCGGCATCGGCATCATTTGGAGGCTGTGGTGCTCGAATCAAGGTGTGATTTGTTTCTTGTATGCCAAAATGAATTTGAAACTAGTTTCCTGCTGTAGGTTAGGTAAAATACGATAGTTTGTAACTAAAAATTTTACTGGCACCATAGTGAGGTTCTTTTTGATAGAGCTATATGGTTCGGCAAAAGTTTTGACACTTTTTATATATTTCTTGTTGTTACACGTATGGCATCATGTATGGGGTCATTTGGAGATGTTCGAAAAAATCACTTTGCTTAAACGCATGTCGTTTCGTCTCACTAATACCAGCTTTTGTAACAAGGTGATTTTTTCTACCTTCTCTAAATGATCTCAAATTTCATACAGATGATCTTCTATACAGAGATAGATAGATTGTTTCGTTTTTACATTTTTCGAACTTTTTATTTCCCTTTATAACACCCAGTTGATTTTCAGGTTAAAATCTCGAAAAACAACATCATGTATGACATCATTTTCACCCTAAATTTCAAATTGTGTGAAACTTTTTTAGATATTCCTTGTTTTTACAGGTATGACATCATGTATGCCAAATTTGGGGTCATTTGGAGATGTTCGAAAAAATCACTTTGCTTAAGCGCATGTCGTTTGGTCTCACTGAAACCAGCTTTTGTAACAAGTTAGGTTTTTTCGACCTTCTCTAAATGACCTCAAAAATCATACGGATGATCTTCTATACAAAGATAGGTAGATTGTTTCGTTTTTTAATTATTTTAAACTTTTATTTCCCTTTATAATACCCAGTTGATTTTCAGGTCAAAACCTCGAAAGTTAACATAAGTAGATGGTGAACCCTCCCAAACTTCAAATACAGAGATAGATAGATTGTTTCGTTTATCATTTTTAGCGTGAAAAGTAATGTCTACAAGAAATCGGTGATGGTTTATCATTTTTTGCGGGAAAAGTAATGTCTACAACAATTCGGTGATGGTTTATAATTTTTTGCGTGAAAAGTAATGGCTACAACAAATCGGTGATGGTTTATCATTTTTTGCGTGAAAAGTAATGGCTACAACAAATACAATAAATCGGTGATGGTTTATCATTTTTTGCGTGAAAAGTAATGTCTAAAAGAGTTTATAATTTTTAGCGTGTGAAAAATAATATAGAAAACCAAACTTGCGGAATCCGGTGGCAAACTGGGTATTTAGCATACATAGAGGGTGGAAGCTAGCCGCCGACAGAGAGAGAGGATGGTGGCCCTGATCAGAGAGAGGGGTTATCCTGCCCTTTAGATCATACGATCTATGGTCAGCGGACACGGTCCGCGTGACAAGGGCTAGACCAATCAGGGCAAGGTTGAGCGTTTGTGAGAATTTGTGAAGGGAGAGGGCAAAACAGAGTAGTATCAAGAAATCAATTGCACCTGAGTAGTAAACAGACTAAGGGATTCAAATATGAGATTTAAAAAATGGAAAACGCGTGTTTTGTACAATGAAACCCATCTTGGCCTTCCTCAAACTATTTGCAATACAAATATACATGAGTCTGAAAATTGTGGCCTCATTTCAACAAAGTATGTTTTGGGTAGAGCTGTTTTGGGAAGGGTTTATTGTGGAAAGCCATGCACCTTCATAGCTACTAGGTGATTTGAGAAGTCGCAATTTATGGTAAAACTTGATTTATCTATGATTGTTATGGTTCCCAACGTGGCAGGTCGCGTAAGAAAACTCCATGAGTAAGTGCCACTATGGTTTTATCTTTTTTAGAATTTTTAGCACATTAAATGACACATTTAACTATCTTAATCTCATTTGTTGACTCTCTGTTGACCAGCCATTTGAGGGTAAAACTGAGTATATTGCACTAGCCAATATTAGCACTAAAGGGAAAAACTGAGCACATAAAAAAATGCTAGTATAAAACTCGAGGGTATACCTGAGTATATCTAAATTTTCAGGGTTAGACTTGAGGACGCGTGTTGCGGTGCAGAAGTGGAAGACGTGCAATTGTTGACGCGTAGGACGCGGGTCGCGGGTGCAGAGACGTGTAATCATGGACGCGTGTCGCGGTGCAGAAGTCGAAGACGTGCAGACGTGCAATAGTGGACGCGTAGGACATGAGTCACATTTAGGACCCCTCGCCTTTATAGATGCCTCTCCCTGTTCGCCTCCTCGCACTATCACTGTCACTCTCACTGTTGGAGATATACCCAAGAGGCAATAATAAATGGTTATTATATATCTTTGTGTTTATGATAATGTTTACATAACATGCTATAATTGTATTAACCGAAACATTGATACACGTGTGTTATGTGAACAACAAGGAGTTCCTAGTAAGCCTCTTGTATAACTAGCTTGTTGATTAATAGATGATCATAGTTTCATGATCATGAACATTGGATGTTATTAATAACAAGGTTATGTCATTAATGAATGATGTAATGGACACACCCAATTAAGCGTAGCATAAGATCACGTCATTTAGTTCATTTGCTATAAGCTTTCGATACATAGTTACCTAGTCCTTTAGACCATGAGATCATATAAATCACTTATACCGGAAGGGTACTTTGATTACATCAAACGCCACTGCGTAAATGGGTGGTTATAAAAGTGGGATTAAGTAACCGGAAAGTATGAGTTGAGGCATATGGATCAACAGTGGGATTTGTCCATCCCGATGACGGATAGATATACTCTGGGCCCTCTCGGTGGAATATCGTCTAATTAGCTTGCAAGCATATGAATGGTTCATAAGAGATGACATATCACGGTACGAGTAAAGATTACTTGTCAGGAGACGAGGTTGAACGAGGTATAGAGATAACGATGATCAAATCTTGGACAAGTAAAATATCGCGTGACAAAGGGAATCGGTATCGTATGTAAATGGTTCAGTCGATCACTAAAGTCATCGTTGAATATGTGGGAGCCATTATGGATCTCCAAATCCCACTATTGGTTATTGGTCAGAGAGAGGTCTCAACCATGTCTGCATAGTTCGCGAACCGTAGGGTGACACACTTAAGGTTCGATGTCGTTTAAGTAGATATGGAATAAGGAATGGAGTTCGAAGTTTTGTTCGGAGTCTCGGATGGGATCCAGGACATCACGAGGAGGTCCGGAATGGTCCGGAGAATAATATTCATATATAGGAAGTCATATTCCAAGTTTGGAAATGATCCGGTGCATTTATGGCAGGTTCTAGAAAGTTCTAGAAAAGTCCAAAAGAAATCACCATGGAAAGTGGAGTCCCGGAGGGACTCCACCTTGCATGGCCAGCCAAACCCTAAGGGGTGGAGTCCCAGGTGGACTCCACCATAGGTGGCCGGCCACCCCACCTAAGGGAAAGGTGGGAGTCCCACCTTGGGTAGGACTCCCCCTTGAGTAGGTTTCCCACCTATGGGAGGTTTTGTTGTTGGGGTCTTATTCGAAGACTTGGACTACAACTCTTGGGGATTTCCACCTATATAATGAGGAGGAGAGGGAGGGGGCAGCCACTCTTGGTCGCACCACCTAGGGCTGCCCATGGCCGGCGCCCTAGCCACCCCCTCTCCCCAAACCCTAGCCTCTCCTCCTCCACATAATATTCCCGCAGCGCATAGGCGAAGCCCTGCCGGAGTTCTCCACCACCATCGCCACCACGCCATCGTGCTGCCGGGATTCCGAGGAGGATCTGCTACTTCCGCTGCCCGCTGGAACAGGGAGAAGGACGTCGTCATCAACACCGAACGTGTGACCGAGTACGGAGGTGCTGCCCGATTGTGGCACCGTCAAGATCTTCTACGCGCTTTTGAAAGCGGCAAGTGATCGTCTACCGCAGCAACAAGAGCCTCCTCTCGTAGGCTTTGGAAATCTTCAAGGGTTAGTCTCGTTCATCTCCTCGTTGCTCCCATCTTCTAGATTGCATCTTGGCTTGGATTGCGTTCTCGCGGTAGGAAATTTTTTTTTCTATGCTACGAATCCCATCAGTGGTATCAGAGCCGTGTCTATGCATAGATGGTTGCACGAGTAGAACACAATTGTTTTGTGGGCGTTGATGCTTATGTTGTCTTTAGTTTGAGTACTTTGCATCTTTGTGGCATAGTGGGATGAAGCGGCTCGGACTAACTTTACATGACCACGTTCATGAGATTTGCTCCACGCTCGACATGCAACTTGTATTGCATAAGTGGCTTTGCGGGTGTCTGTCTCTCCTACTATAGTGAAGATTCAATTTACTCTTCTATTGACAACACTAGTATCACCGTTGTGGTTCATGTTCGTAGGTAGATTAGATCTCACTCGAAAACCCTAAACCACGTAAAATATGCAAACCAAATTAGAGACGTCTAACTTGTTTTTGCAGGGTTTGGTGATGTGATATGGCCATGATGTGATGATGAATATGTATGAGATGATCATTATTGTATTGTGGCAACCGGTAGGAGTCTTATGGTTGTCTTTAAATTTCATGTTGAGTAGTTTTTCAAAGTAGTTGTAATAGTTGCTACATGAGGTGAACAACCATGAAGACGGCGCCATGGACCTTGACGCTACGCCGACGATGATGGAGATCATGCCCGTTGATGATGAAGATCATGTCCGTGCTTTGGAGATGAAGATCGAAGGCGCAAAGACAAAAGGGCCATATCATATCACATATGAATTGCATGTGATGTTAATCCTTTATGCATCTTATTTTGCTTAGAATGCGACGATAGCATTATAAGACTCAATGTTCACATACAACGGGTGTAAGCCATGTTGCACACGCGGAATACTTGGGTTTGCTTGATGAGCCTAGCATGTACAGACATGTCCTTGGGACAACGGAAACCGAAAGGTTTATGATCAACATGTTGATGTTCACCATTGAAGCTACATCATCTCACGTGATGATCGGTTTTGGTGTAGTGGATTTGGATCGTGTACCACTTGACAACTATGAGGGATGTTGTATTAAGTGGGAGTTCATTAGTAATTAGATTAAAACATGAACTAATTATCATAAACATAGTCTGAGTAGTATTTTGAATTAAATTTGTAGTATTGGCATCCGTTTTTCTACCATGCGCTAGTCTTGTTATTGAGATAGAAATACTGTTAAAATCTGACAAGAAACTTTACGGACTGGTACCGTATTGTTAAAGAATCAAGAAATGATTAAGTCCTATTGCAAACTTTTAGTAAACCTCACATTGTTGATTCAAAGAGCTATGGTTTCAATTAGTACCTAAAGTTATCTTGTCTCCGTAAAACTTGAAGTTCAAATATGTTTGAAAAGTAAGGAGCTGAAAATTTAGTTTTCAGAAATGATCAAGGTATGAGATATATGTGATATCTAAGACCTTATTGCAAGATGATAGAATATAATTTGGTGAGAATACATAAACTCATAAGTTTTATGGGAATGTACGAAGGTTGAAGACGCAAGGCGTCCCAATCCTCCAACTATTGGGGCACTAACGATATTCGCATATCCATGAAGTGATCGTCCTTAGTATGCACCGTTGCTAATACTCATCGTTTTGAAGCATCACGTGATGATCGGGTGTTATAGATTCTACGTGTGCATACAACGGGTGCAAGCTAGATTTGCACATACGAATACTGAGGTTAAACTTTACGAGCCTAGCATGTACAGACATGGTCTCGAAAAGTCGTCATGATATGATGGATAAAATTATGAGTGAAATTGTCCATCATATTACAAGGTTACTAATAGTGAAATCCGGAACACTTGTCATATGATGATCAACTTCAAAGTAAGAACCTCAAGGTTATTGGTATTTGACCAACAAATCTAGAAGTTATTAAAAATGAAGTGTTTTCTGAATAATGAGGAAAGCTAAAAGAGAAATTACAAAAGATATTTTGGCAGAAAGAGAAGAAAAGACTAGAAAGTCTAGCTCAGGTGTATATAAATGATATACATGTTATGGTTGTATTCCTAGTTAGGTCACACAATGAAATTCTTGGGTATTAGTACCATATTGGTAGGTATGAAGTGTCATACAAAACAACGCAATACAAGAATACAATGGCCTAAGTGACTGACAAGGAATATGATAGGAATGCACGTCTGAAACTAAAATAAAGTGTTATTATGTTCGTCGTTGGCATTCTATCTAGCCCTTAGAATTTATAATAAAGAACTTAATAATTGTTATTTTGCTCTGGTCAAATGAAAACAATGAGTTGTTCAAATTATGACATTACTCCATGTACGATGGATAAGTTATTATAAATTTTAATGGTGAAACACACATACATTGACGCTAAAATGCCATAAGGCAAATGATTTGAATTCCACTTATTTGTGGAACCGCCATTTAGGTCATGTTAGAAAGGAACGCATGAAGGAACTCCATGCAAATGGATTTTTGGAGTCATTTGATTTTTGAATCATTTGGCGCTTGCAAAATCTTTTCTAAAAGTAATGACTGAAATACCGTTCATAGGCCAAGAGATGAACGGGCAACTAACTTAGTGGAAACATACATAATGATATATGTGGTTCACTGGGCATAGTTGTGTGCGGGAGATTCTTCTACTTCCTGAAAACTTTCAACAATGAAGTGAGTATATGTGGATATATTCGATAAGGAAGAAGTTTGAAACATTTGAATGGATTCAAATAAATTGCATGAAGTGGAAGTCATCGTGATAGAAAAGTCAAATATCTATGATTGAATCATGGTAGAAATATTTGAATTACGAGTTTTTAGCGAACATCTAAGAAAGTTATGAAATTGTTCTACAACTCATGTTTCTTGGAGTATCATAGTGATGATGAAGTATCCAAGAGATGTATCCAAATTTTGTTGGGTCAATGATGAGATAAAATATTAACGCTATTATATTTTTTTGGATTATGTTTTAGAGACTATCGCTTTTACACTAACTAGAGCATCATCATGATCCGTTGAAATGACACTGACGTGGGCATAACCCTTCGGGTACTCGACATTGCCATACCCGGTGCAGATTATCAAGCTGGACCAGCACAAGGACTCGACAAGCTGGACCCGCAAGCGTTAACAACTTGGACTGCAAGGAAAGAAGGCTCCAATATGAATCCTATTAGGACTCTTGTAAACCCTAGCTTGGCTGATATATAAAGCCAGGCAGGGGCACCGCTTAGGGACGCACAATCTGAAATATAAATCATAGAGGCGACACGCCTAGAAACCGCAACCCGTGGATTAGAACTAGACTAGATACAACTACTCTGCCTATGGCGGCCCCCTGTACCCATATATTCATATACTGGATTGCTAGCAGGACGTAGCGATCCTCCACCGCGGGGACGTGAACCTGGGTACGTCGTGTACCGCCTCGCTCCCGGAAATTTCGTCGTCGCCTTTCTCTAAAAACACAAGCCCCTCATGGTGGGCATTGCCGAGGAACCGCCTCGTCAATTGGCGCCGTCTGTGGGAAACGCGGCGATTTGATTTTGTCATCCGGGCGAGACCCTTCGTTTACATCAGCGGCCAGATCACATCTGGTGATTCGTCTACTCCAACTTCATCATCGACAGCAGCCAACTTCATCGCCACGCAGGAAACGACACAGCGGGAGATGTGGTCGTGCTTCAATTGATTGCGCGCACTGGAATTTCTCAAAAGCTAGCCCAAAGTGAGACTAGTCCCAGCAAAGGAAATCTGCAGCCAAGTTCACATCAAATACCAAGAGAAATAAGAAGTGGTCCACGTATCCCTGGAGAAAACCACATGTGGAAAGAAAGAAAAATTAGCTCTGAAGCTACGAAGCTCCACGCCGATTTGCCGTGTTTCGGCTGGCTGTATGTACTACGGTGCATATTTATCTAGGAAACAAGAAAGAATAGAGAAGAATCACTACATGGTTCACGTGAGGAAAGAAGAAAAGAAAAGACGAAGATGGAATCATGTATGTACACGCCATCACCAGCAGGACCAGGTTATCGTGTTACATGGATCTCAAGACAAGATTAAAGAATTGCGATTTTCGCATGGTCAATTCACTCTGGTGTATGGCGGTGTACGTCGACACGCCTACATCTGTTACTACGCCATGCCACTGTCCCCAACTTGCCACCCGACACAAGGATCTTCAGATCAGAATAAAGCTTCGGCTACTTCACTGGTGCACTCGCCACGTTCGGGTGCTCATCTGACGCGGATCCGCTACATCAACACACTCGGAAGTTTACTCATCGTGGACCCATCACTTCATCGACTGCCACTACCCTACATGGATCAAGCCATCCGAGCTCATCAAGAACGGGCGTCCGATACAAAAATATCAGGTGCTACCTTTTCAATTAGTTACTACATGCAAAATTTAATTTCGCCAAATATTCTTTGGCTCGTACTATTATTTGTGCACAGTTTTTTGCGCTGTAATATGACTGCAGATCGGAACAAGCTTCGACTGCCCTGCTCGGTTGACCGCGCCCGCTAACGCACTCTTCTTACTCGGGGGCTCGCCTGTCGCGGACCCGACATTACGGACCCGATATATTCGGATGCTCACCCACAGCGGATCGGCTATGTCAACCACGTCCTCTTCATCGGCCACGTCAGCTAGGCGCCGCGTGGACTATCTCTGTCCGCGGAATTATTTCGGCTGCGCCTGCCACATGGACTATCTCTGTCCGCGGAATTATTTCGGCTGCGCCTGCCGTATGGACTATCTCTGGCTGCGGAATTATTTCGGTTGTGCCTACCGCATGGACTATCTCTGTCCGCGGAATTATTTCGGCTGTGCCTGGCGCGTGGACTATCTCTGTCCGCGGAATTATTTTGAATGCGCCCGCCGCATGGACTATCTCGGGTCAATGGCTTCATCATTTATGATTACTTGATGGACTTATCCTCTTCGGCTCTGGATATATCTTCTCCCGATGCACTCTCGGGTTGGTGGATTCATCATCTGGAATACTCAATGGATATCATATTATATAATATTGACCCGATGCGCTCCTGTCGGGAGCGCTGCAATTACTCGGGGGCTCCTGGAATATCTTCGAGCTATTGCGGTTACTCCCATCGGGAGCGCTGGTTCGCTGGAATTCAAGAAGATTTGAAGAATATTACTCCAATCGGGAGCGCCGGTTCGCTGGAACCTAAGAAGATATGAAGACTATTACTCCCATCGGGAGCGCCGGTTCGCTGGAACCTAAGAAGATATGAAGACTATTACTCCCATCGGGAGCGCCGGTTCGCTGGAACCTAAGAAGATATGAAGACTCAAGTTTTGAAGAATTGCAGTAATTCGGGACATCCGAACTACATTGTCAGGAACCTTGTCCATATATTTCAACGAACATCGGTACGATGGAAAATAGGCCCAGAGATTGCACTGTAAAAAAAGCCTCTGAAACTACGAGTGCTATGATGCAAAATCAACGGGGACCGTGCTCTTTTCCTTTGCTATAGATGCCTCAAAGAGTGCCGCAAATAGCAAGGATCATGAAGCAACGAAGACCTTGCTCTTTTCCTTTGATATAGATGCCACAAAGAGTGCCGCAAATAGCAAGGATCATGAAGCAACGAAGACCTTGCTCTTTTCCTTTGCTATAGATGCCTCAAAGAGTGCCGCAAATAGCAAGGATCATGAAGCAACGGGGACCTTACTTTTTTCCTTTGCTATAGATGCCTCAAAGAGTGCCGCAGATAGCAAGGATCATGAAACACGTACGAAAACGACCCACGGTCAAGACATGCATCGGTTGAAAGCAAAGTTGCACATACAACGGGTTTAGCAAGACCCGCAACACGAGCTGATCACTCAAACAATTTGTTGACCAACGAATACACATACGCTTAAACAGGCAATTAAGATTTGCTCCTTCAAAATTTGCCAACGGCATTGACACGGTAAAAGTGCATATATATGTACCTACCGAAAAACTTACAAACAATGGCATCAACGATGCTCAAAGGTGCATTAAGGATTGCCCCTTGGAATATACAACAATGTGTCAATGGCACCTGAAGAAAACTATAAACATCGAGTTACTCGACTTGAGTCTACTCACGGTTGCAAGCATCAGTGCCCAGACTCGGGGGCTACTTCCATCGGGAGCGCTGGACGCGCACCCGATAAAATTATCGGCTCCTCAGGGCCATCATCTCAATCATCGGCTCCTCAGGGCCATCATCTCAATCATCGGCTCCTTAGGGCCATCATCTCAATCATCGGCTCCTTAGGGCCATCATCTCAATCATCGGCTCCTCTAGGACATCATCTCAATCATCGGCTCCTCTGGGACATCATCTCAATCATCGGCTCCTCTGGGATATCATCTGAATCATCGACTCCTCTATCTATGGCATCATCAGAGTCATCGGCATCAAGTTTTCGGAACTTGAAAAAGTCTACGGTGTTTGACTTAGCATTTTTTACACCCTATACATAACTATTTCATATTTATCTACAGGCTCGGGCGCTACTCCCATCGGGAGCGCTAGTCGCGCACCCGATAAAAAAAATATGGCAACCTCGCCAACAAATAAGAATAAACTTGAAGACGTCGGCATCAACAATCAAGATCTTCGAGTAGTACAACTTGAGTCTATGCGTGGCTGCAAGCACCCGCCCATAGACTCGGGGGCTACTCCCATCGGGAGCGCTTCGCGCACCCGACAGAAAGCAACTTCGACTCTGCATCAAGCACAAGAATCAACAGATGATCAAGACATTCGGCGAAGACAACTTTAGTCCCTGCCCGAAGCTTCACTTCGGCCAGACACTCGGGGGCTACTGACGTGGGCATAACCCTTCGGGTACTCGATATTGCCATACCCGGTGCAGATTATCAAGCTGGACCAGCACAAGGACTCGACAAGCTGGACCCGCAAGCGTTAACAACTTGGACTGCAAGGAAAGAAGGCTCCAATATGAATCCTATTAGGACTCTTGTAAACCCTAGCTTGGCTGATATATAAAGCCAGGCAGGGGCACCCCTTAGGGACGCACAATCTGAAACATAAATCATAGAGGCAACACGCCTAGAAACCGCAACCCGTGGATTAGAACTAGACTAGATATAACTACTCCGCCTATGGCGGCCCCCTGTACCCGTATATTCATATACTGGATTGCTAGCAGGACGTAGCGATCCTCCACCGCGGGGACGTGAACCTGGGTACGTCGTGTACCGCCTCGCTCCCGGAACTTCCGTCGTCGCCTTTCTCTAAAAACCCAAGCCCCTCATGGTGGGCATTGCCGAGGAACCGCCTCGTCAGACACCATACAAGTTATGGCATGGGTATAAACCCTAATAGTCCTTTATTTAAATTTTGGTCTAAGATTTTACAACCAAAATTGGATGAATGTCTTTGTTGGTTATCCCAAAGAATTGATTGGGAATTCTTTCCACTATGAAGTAAAAGACAAAAGTGTTTGTTAATGTTACTTGCTTATTTCCAAGAAATTGTTTTCTAGCGAAGTATTTGAGTGGGAGGACAATAGAACTTGATAAGGTTTATAAACCTGAGCATAATGATCAGAGTAGCGCAGCATCGGAAATTGGTTCCGGAAGCGGCCACGACGATCATGGCTCCCATGACTACAAAGTGTTTTAGCCATGGAGATCGAAGTACTTATTGAACCTTGTAGGTATGGTTTACTTTGTGATCAAATAAATGATTTGTGGACAAAGGATTGATTTTGAACAATGATAAACCAATTACAAACAAAGAAGTTATGATGGGCCCTGACTCCTTTAAAAGGGCCATGCGTCGTGAAATCCATGATAGATGAATACTTTTTAAAGTAAATGGATCTATAAAATTGATGGACTTGGATGGAATATCCTTGAAGAAGCTCAACTTGTCGAAAAGTTGTTTACGACAAAGTTCAAAGAGTTGACTACGATAAGATTAGATCTTCCGTAACAATGCTTATAGTCTATGTGGATTATTCTAGTAATCGCTACATATTTCTTTTATGAGATATGCTAGTAGGATGGCAAAATACATTACTTAACAGAAGTATGTATTAAAGCTGTATACAAGATACAACCAAGAGTTTTGCTAATCCGTGGAATACTAGATAGGTATACAAACTTCAATTGGATGAAGTAATTATTGCGGAGTTGGAATCTTCACCAGATGAAATAGTCAAAGAGTTTTTGATTTCATCAGAGACGATGAAGAGGCTTGCATTTGCAAGAAATTAAGTGGGAGCGCTGAGACATATTTATAATACTTTATGTAGATGACATATAGTTAGTTATAAATGATGTAATTATATACTTGATTAAAAAGGTTTCATTGAGAAATTAACTTCAATGAAAGGATATGGACTGAAACAAATTTAGTGTCAAGATCTATGAAGATAGATTGAAACACATAATAAGTTTAAGTCAAAGTACATAGAATGGATATTGAAGTAGTTCAATATAGAAATATTAAGAAAATGTTCTTGTTATGTGAAGGTTTAACAGATTTGAGTGTATCTGACACTCAATGAGTAAAAACACATGATTGATTATAGATCACGAATAATATGTACACAATCAGATGTTATGTGCTCTAAAGTGTTATGAGCATATACCAGAATGATTCATGTGATGATCATTGGATGACAGTAAGAATATCCTTGAGTACTTTAGAAGAACCAAGGATATATATATAGTTTTGTATGGAGAAATGACAAACAAATCGTTGTAAGGTGTTGCACCGATATTAGTTTTGTCACATATAAAAATAAAATTTCAATCTCAAATTAAGGCTAAGTGTTGTTCAAAAGGTAGCACAATGAGCTAGAAGTTGTCTATGCTAGATTTAGATGAGTTCTAAATGTTGTGACGGATTCTACAAACAAAGGCAGAGTATGTCATGGTTTTGACAATGACTGAGTATGTTAAGTCAAGAAGTTCTTTGAGAACTTGGTGTAGTTCCGATAGTGTCAGAACTTTGAAGCTATATTGTGTGTGACAATATTAGTGACATATTTCAGATCGCGGAATTAAGGTTCCACCAGAAGACCAAACATATTTAATGCCGACTCATTTGGAAATGAGTGATGCGTTGAGACGCAAATGAATTTCAAAATACATACGTTTCTGAGCATGTCAGATCCGTTGACTAAAACCTCTCCCGAGAGCAAAACATGATAAAACACCGGAAAGCCAAGGTGTTATATCTTTACAAAAGTAAACTAGATTATTGACTCTAGTGAAAGTGGGAGACTGTTGGAGATATGCCCAAGAGGCAATAATAAATGGTTATTATATATCTTTGTGTTTATGATAATGTTTACATACCATGCTATAATTTTATTAACCGAAACATTGATACACGTGTGTTATGTGAACAACAAGGAGTCCCTAGTAAGCCTCTTGTATAACTAGCTTGTTGATTAATAGATGATCATAGTTTCATGATCATGAACATTGGATGTTATTAATAACAAGGTTATGTCATTAATGAATGATGTAATGGACACACCCAATTAAGCGTAGCATAAGATCACGTCATTTAGTTCATTTGCTATAAGCTTTCGATACATAGTTACCTAGTCCTTTCGACCATGAGATCATATAAATCACTTATACCGGAAGGGTACTTTGATTACATCAAACGCCACTGCGTAAATGGGTGGTTATAAAGGTGGGATTAAGTATCCGGAAAGTATGAGTTGAGGCATATGGATCAACAGTGGGATTTGTCCATCCCGATGACGGATAGATATACTCTGGGCCCTCTCGATGGAATGTCGTCTAATTAGCTTGCAAGCATATGAATGGTTCATAAGAGATGACATATCACGGTACGAGTAAAGAGTACTTGTCAGGAGACGAGGTTGAACGAGGTATAGAGATACCGATGATCAAACCTTGGACAAGTAAAATATCGCGTGACAAAGGGAATCGGTATCGTATGTAAATGGTTCAGTCGATCACTAAAGTCATCGTTGAATATGTGGGAGCCATTATGGATCTCCGGATCCCGCTATTGGTTATTGGTCGAGAGAGGTCTCAACCATGTCCGCATAGTTCGCGAACCGTAGGGTGACACACTTAAGGTTCGATGTCGTTTAAGTAGATATGGAATAAGGAATGGAGTTCGAAGTTTTGTTCGGAGTCTCGGATGGGATCCAGGACATCACGAGGAGGTCCGGAATGGTCCGGAGAATAATATTCATATATAGGAAGTCATATTCCAAGTTTGGAAATGATCTGATGCATTTATGGCAGGTTCTAGAAAATTCTAGAAAAGTCCGGAAGAAATCACCATGGAAAGTGGAGTCCCGGAGGGACTCCACCTTGCATGGCCAGCCAAACCCTAAGGGGTGGAGTCCCAGGTGGACTCCACCATAGATGGCCGGCCACCCCACCTAAGGGAAAGGTGGGAGTCCCACCTTGTGTAGGACTCCCCCCTTGAGTAGGTTTCCCACCTATGGGAGGTTTTGTTGTTGGGGTCTTATTCGAAGACTTGGACTACAACTCTTGGGGATTTCCACCTATATAATGAGGAGGAGAGGGAGGGGGCAGCCACTCTTGGCCGCACCACCTAGGGCTGCCCATGGCCGGTGCCCTAGCCACCCCCTCTCCCCAAACCCTAGCCTCTCCTCCTCCACATAATACTCCCGCAGCGCATAGGCGAAGCCCTGCCGGAGTTCTCCACCACCACCGCCACCACGCTGTCGTGCTGCCGGGATTCCGAGGAGGATCTACTACTTCCGTTGCCCGCTGGAACGGGGAGAAGGACGTCGTCATTAACACCAAACGTGTGACCGGGTACGGAGGTGCTGCCCGATTGTGGCACCGTCAAGATCTTCTACGCGCTTTTGAAAGCGGCAAGTGATCGTCTACCGCAGCAATGAGAGCCTCCTCTCGTAGGCTTTGGAAATCTTCAAGGGTTAGTCTCGTTCATCTCCTCGTTGTTGGGGGGATGACCCCCGGTATGCCAAAGGCATGCCAAACCGGATGGTATGAGCCATCAAGATACCGGTTTAATATTGATACCGGACATGGTCGTCTCTAACCAAAGATACCGGATAAAAGAATAAGATACCGGATTGAAGAGTAAACCGGATTATGATGGCTGAGTTCAACAGTGTTGGATGAAACAATCCGGTATACCATGAGGGGTATACCGGAGTAAAGGCACCGGAGCA
The DNA here is from genome assembly GCF_022539505.1 of Lolium rigidum. Taxonomy (NCBI): domain Eukaryota; kingdom Viridiplantae; phylum Streptophyta; class Magnoliopsida; order Poales; family Poaceae; genus Lolium; species Lolium rigidum. The sequence goes on from NC_061514.1 coordinate 293,221,631, forward strand.
AAGATACCGGTAAAAAGATACCGGAACAAAGATACCGGATCAAAGATACCGGTAAAAAGATACCGGCATAACAGGCAAAGGTACCGGAAAACCGGTACCAGGGTCACTGTAGCACGTCGGCAAGACTGGTCAAAGATTCTCTAAGGAGCTAGAAGACAAGTATGAGCTAAGCAAAGTAGCTTTAAGCGAAGCCCCGACGCCAAAGGTGGAGGATGACGCCAAAGCAACCGGGGCGTCAGCCTCTGTGGTTAAAGAAGCCGGCGCCGCCCTTTTTGACTAAAGTGACTTTGTAAAAGTAGTTTGTCTAGTCAAAGATGCTGTAAGATGCCATTAGATGCCATTTAGATGCCATTTAGATGCCATTAGGGTTTCTTGCTCTGTAAGCCACCTCTCCCCTATATAAGGAGAGGAGGTAGCCCCATTACGGGCACGATCTGAGGGACGACCTAGCACCTACGTTCCTGTAACCACAAACCTGTAATTTGCTAAGAGCAATAAAGAGAAAGATCTAGAGCGGAGTTCATCCTTGTGTTCTTCTTCTTGTTTCGCTACCCTTGGTTGTGTTCTTGAGGAAAGCATCCGGAAGTTCGTCCAATCTTATCACAAACCCTCCCCCGAATCCTCTAGCGCACATTCGGCCCCAACTCAAGCCATCCCATGGCATCTGCTCGTTCGCCACGACGACAGTTGGCGCCCACCGTGGGGCCAGCAGCTGCGCTTGCTGGAGTACATATTCGGGCGGGCCTCCTCACCATCGACGGCGAGCGTGTCGTCACCGCGCTCGTCGACCGCGTCCTCGACACGGACCTCACCATCGACGGTGAGCGTGTCGTCACCGCGCTCGTCGACCGCGTCCTCGACACGGACTTCATCAACGACAACGTGGGCTGCTTCGCCAACGGCGGCATCTTCCCCAAGAAGGGCCGCATCATCGAGTTCAGCAGCCACCGCGTCTACCTCGGCACCGTCTCGGAGCGCCAGTACCTCTCGCCGGTACTGGAGGCGCCAAGACCCGCCAAGATCTTCACCAACTCGCGGGCTGCGCACCGACCGCGCAGCCGACAGCGTCGAGGTTATGATGGCCGGCGCAGGAGGCGTTGGCGAAGCGGCAGCTGAGGAGGGCGCTGGGCCCGTCAAGTTCGGGCACATGGCAAAGCATCCAACGGAGCCCGACGGGATCATCCTGGCACCTCTACCGCGCCACCGGCAGCAACCCTGCTGCAGGCTGCCATTGGCTCGTTGGCCACGCCTATCGCTATTAACCCCGGTAATGTAAGGAGTTCTTTTCTCTGCCTGATTTGCTGTCTGTAGTATGCCGGTACCTCGAATGAATCTCGGGGACTGCCTCTATCGAAATTGCATGCAATATGTTTATTCTTTCCGTACACCGGTTTGTTTGCTTAAGGTTCGCTCTTCCGGTCTGGTAACGTGCTAAACCTACCGGAGTCTTCGACTTTGCTGCTGTCCGAAACCCGGCTTCATGGCAAGCAAGATAAACCGGAAGGTCCTAAGCACATGAAAAATGAAAAAGGGACCGAAAACGAACAATCCAGAAGAAAATTTAACTAACCCCGGTCATACCGGTTTTTTGTGAAACATTCCGAATTATTTCTAAATTCAAGAAAGTGCTTGCTTGGCAAAAGAACTTTGAGTCTCATATGCCGAACGCCCAAAAAAGGTAGGCAGAGCCAAAGCAAAAGAACCAAGTGTGCATCAGATTGGATTCGGAAACAAATCCGGAATCTTCACCATGCAAGGATCAGAGCAAAACCAAAACAAACCGGCAAGGTCTTAATCATGTAAATACCGGCTCAACTTATAAGCCTACCGGTGTACCGGTTAAAGTCAGCACCACCAAGAGGGCTTAACGCATTAATACAACTCCCACCCGGTATACCGGAAAATTTCACGAGGTTGCTTTTCATGAGACAGGAACGGAGTTTTCACAGGTAAAATGGAGATGAGCTCTCCGGGGCTTGGGCGGAAGTAGCAGGTATTTCTGTGGCTTGTTTAGGGGCAGTGAAGCTCGGACAAAGCCGGGCTCGAGCAAAGCCGGGCCGACCTTCATGTGCGTCGACTTGCAACTAAGGTAAAATATTTATGATGTATATGCATCGACTAACCCCGTCTTCGAGCACAAGCTGTTTTCCGATGAAAATTCATCGCTACCATCATTTTTCTTAGCTCATAATATATCATGGCACCATCTAGTATCTCAGATCGCCGTTTATCATGGCATCATCCAAACTCTCAGACCGCCGTATATCATGGCACCATCTAGTATCTCAGATCGCCGTTTATCATGGCATCATCCAAACTCTCAGATCGCCGTATATCATGGCACCATCTAGTATCTCAGATCGTTGTTTATTCTGGTTGGCCAAAGTATCACGCCAAAGTCAGCTACATCATGTCACAAGTAACGTGGCATTGACTACTGAGTCAAACCACTGCATATCTGGGTTGACCAGTGGCCATAGCTCGTCGAATATCATCTTGACATAGTCCAAGAGGGCAAAATGTCAAACATGCCAAGATGGCAAAATTTCAATCCGGTATACGCCAAGAAGGCTATACACACCGGTATGTGACAAGCCCAAGAGGGCAAAATGTCAAACATGCCAAGATAGCAAAATTTCAATCCGGTATACGCCAAGAAGGCTATACACACCGGTATGTGACAAGTCCAAGAGGGCAAAATGTCAAACATGCCAAGATGGCAAAATTTCAATCCGGTATACGCCAAGAAGGCTATACACACCGGTATGTGACAAGCCCAAGAGGGCAAAATGTCAAACATGCCAAGATGGCAAAATTTCAATCCGGTATACGCCAAGAAGGCTATACACACCGGTATGTGACAAGTCCAAGAGGGCAAAATGTCAAACATGCCAAGATGGCAAAATTTCAATCCGGTATACGCCAAGAAGGCTATACACACCGGTATGTGACAAGCCCAAGAGGGCAAAATGTCAAACATGCCAAGATGGCAAAATTTCAATCCGGTATACGCCAAGAAGGCTATACACACCGGTATGTGATAAGTCCAAGAGGGCAAAATGTCAAACATGCCAAGATGGCAAAATTTCAATCCGGTATACGCCAAGAAGGCTATACACACCGGTATGTGACAAGCCCAAGAGGGCAAAATGTCAAACATGCCAAGATGGCAAAATTTCAATCCGGTATACGCCAAGAAGGCTATACACCGATATGTGACAAGCCCAAGAAGGCAAAATGTCAAACATGCCCAAGATGGCAAAATCTATTCCGGTAAACGCCCAAGAAGGCTATATACCGGTATAATAATTAAAAAAAAAAAAGATGCCGGTTTCTTGGCAAGTTCGCACTAAGTACTGCGTGCTTAACCCGAAACTCGGGGACTGTATATACCGGTATAAAAAAAAATAGATGCCGGTCTCTTGGTAAGTTCGCACTAAGTACTGCGTGCTTAACCCGAAACTCGGGGACTGGCTATGCCGGTTTTTTGTTTCCAGCAAAGTTTCGCGCTAAGAACTGCATTCTCAACCCGAAACTCGGGGACTGGGAGGATGTACATATAAGCTGGGAAGTTGAAAACCGGCATAGATTTGAAAGATGAAGCTTTGAAGTTTAAGGTGTGCGGCTTACCACCACGTTGCCGCTGGCATCGTGCCAAGTGGTGTCAAACTCCTTGACGACGCGCGTAAGCCGGCTCAAGTGCTGCGCCGTGCTCCGCGAACCGGAAGTAACAACGACCGGAAGCTTGTCCTTGCCCGGGCCGCGGGTAGCCGGAGACAACTCCGCCTGGTTCCACTTCTCAGCGTTTTCTAGCAGCGGGCCCAGGTTGACCTCGCCGCGGTTGAGCTCAGTGATCCGGCCCGGCTGCGCTGAGACCTTCTCGCCGGCTTCCCTTGCAGCGCGCCCAGTATGGGCAAATGCAAGGGTGCAAACCGGAAGGCTGTGATGATAAGGTTCACCCGAAGGAGACCGCAATCTGGTTCTTCCTCTTTCGGCCTGAGGGCGCTTGGCAGCCGGAGCAGCGCTGCTTCTGGCATCAAAAGCCGAAGCCTTACGCACTATGGAAGCCGGAGGATCCCCGACTTTGGCACCAATGGAAGTCACGTGCTATAGCACCGAGGGTTACCGATCGGCTGAAATCGGTGCCACAAAGAAAGCACAAGATAACGCAAGTGATGTAAATACCTCAAGCACAACACAGTCGTTGTCATCATAGCCGGAACCGGCGGCCCGAGTTCCGGAAGGGTCACATGGATCCGGTGCGCCACATTAACTGCGCGAGGGAGACGAAGGATTTGAAGCCTGACGCTGGCACGCCAGGTACAGTGCGCATGTCTCTCACAGGCACAAGTTTCGGGGTATTCTGGACTTCGTCAAGACAAGCATTGAAGACCAAGGAACCGACAGAAAGAAGCCGGAGGTGTTCGATGATGGTTGTTCAGCTAAGTGGGTTCGGCAAGGAGCCGGATGAGTTTAAATGGAAACCGGAAGGATTAATCCGGTACGTTTGGAATGGGAACCTGGCATGACGCGTCAGAAACAGTGCGTATGTCTCTGACAGGCACTTGCCCCCACATATTCTCGACTTCACCGAGAAAGTTTTTGACAACAAAGATACCGGATCAAAGATACCGGAGCAAAGATACCGGAGCAAAGATACCGGAGCAAGTATACCAAAGCTGAATTCGGTGTGATGAGATGGTTTCGGTAGAGACGCCGGAAGGTTTTCAACTAGACGCCGGAAGGTTTAAACCGGTACCTTGAGAAAATAGAACCTGGCATGGTCCGTTGGGTAGGATCCACCGGACTATACCAGCTTCGGGGACTAATGTTGGGGGATGACCCCCGGTATGCCAAAGGCATGCCAAACCGGATGGTATGAGCCATCAAGATACCGGTTTAATATTGATACCGGACATGGTCGTCTCTAACCAAAGATACCGGATAAAAGAATAAGATACCGGATTGAAGAGTAAACCGGATTATGATGGCTGAGTTCAACAGTGTTGGATGAAACAATCCGGTATACCATGAGGGGTATACCGGAGTAAAGGCACCGGAGCAAAGATACCGGTAAAAAGATAACGGAAGAAAGATACCGGAGCAAAGATACCGGAACAAAATGGGCTGAAAATCTCGTAATTTCAACTGCATGAAGGTTCATGTCTGTCAAAATGTCTTCCCGCGCCAGTACTTCTAAGCCAGTAGTCAATTCTCGCATTATACTTATAAGTACTAGTACCTGCTCCAAACATATACGTAGGATCATGACAACCGTTAGTGATGTTTTTGACTCGATCTTTTTTAACAGTCTTCTTTTACTGACAGTTGGAAAGCACCAAGTTCAGTCAAATAGGGAGTAATTCAAAAGGCACTTATTCTTCAACTGTTTACAAACAACTTTCTAGCAACCTCAGCAACTCAGCAAGGGGGCATGAGATTAAAGCAAGAGTTATGATGGTCAAAAGATCCATCGGTATCTTTTTTTTTTCTATGTTCTATCTTTTACTTTTTCCCAGGGAAGGGTAATCTTACTTAGAAGATCGTGATTCAAGGAAAGGAAGGGCCGAAGGGGTATCCAAAATATATCTATCTTCGATGAGTGGGTCTGCCATTCCTACAATTATAAAATAATTTCAAGGCATACTGTAAAAGATAATTTTGAACAAGGCAGAAGACTTGTTTGTTTATCACCATCAAGTATCAACTAAATAGGCTCAAAGATCATTTTTTTTACACCAGGCTCAAAGATTATATATATGTATGAAAAGTGGAGCTAGTGCTAATAGCCACTCTGATATTCTCTACTGATTTGGTTGACTCACTCAACAAGGATAAATTAGACTTCAGAACTCAAGCTCACCAAATCACCATCACACCTACAGCTTCAACACTTCTGTTTCTTCCTCTGATTCTATATTTCCAGGCTCACATAGTGACATTCTAGGCCCTTACGGAAGGACTAGCTGGGCCAGGTCAAGCAGGGCCAGAATAGTTGCAAAGATTTGACCTGAAAACTGGAAGTCAAAGAAAAAACACAGTCGCTAGCGTTTAGTGTTAACCATAATACCCGCAAAAAAAAGTGTTAACCATAATAGGTGTGCTGCCGGAGAAAATATAACGAATTAGTAGTTTGGCTTACATATATTGGTACCATACCTTGGTACTAGCCGCTTGCAAACAGTCCAAGTTCAGCAGCGCAACGGCGACAGAAGTTGCTGGCCTAGCTACCAGCGGGGGCGCGCGCAATAGAATTTGGAATCGACAATGTCCAGTGAAGACATGCAGTACTTGCGGGCCCAACCCGTGAAGGGCAATCAGACAGATGCATCGCGATTATAGCTGAGCATTTCTCGGGCCGGGCCGACCAAGGCCCGATGGGGAAAATCTCGGCCCAGGCCTGGCCCGGCCCGACCGTCGAGCCGGAAAAATAGGCCCAGGCCCGGCACATCAAACTAAAAGGCCGTCGGGCCTCGGGCCGGGCCGCTTCACTAAATCGCATAAACTGATGGCCCAGGCCCGGCACATCCTAACCGTCGGGCATAGGCCCAGGCCAGGCCCAGAGACATGGTCGGGTTGGGCTTGGCCCGAGAATTTCGGGCCGAGCCGACCGGGCCGGGCTGCCCATGGCCAGGTATAATCGCGATGGATCTTGTTCCCTTTTTCTGAATCCAACGAAAGAACGTCGCCGCCGGTCAAGGCTGCACTCGAAATTCCGCAAGAGTCCGGAAGGGAAAAAAAGAGGCCGCAATCGCAGGGAATTTTTTAAAAATAATATTTTTTTCGCTAATTACAGATTTAATACGTCGATTTAGTTTTTTTTCTAAAAGTAGGGTGTCCCCTCCTCAGAGCATCTTTAACAGGACAACGTATTTTGGACGGGCAACGACACCCTGTTCGTTCACTCCGCCTTCTTGGTGCCGCTGTCGGATACCTCGGAGTCGTGCTTCTTCTTTCACATGGTTATGCGGTGGTGTGCAGCTGTGAGGGGTGGGAGTGGAGGTATCTGTGGTGTGGGCAATGATAGGGACGATGTCGGTCGAGTTTTAAGGCCGTGCGTGCACGGGGTACGATGCCATTGATGGCGGCGCAGAAGCCCGTCAGTGCACGTGTAGAAGAGGCAACACTAGTAGAAAAATGGGCATCCATCTAAGCCTTTAGTACCGGTTCCCTTACAAACCGGTACTAAAGGGAGCATTAGTATCGTTTCCTCTGCCCAGGCAGGCGAGGAACATCTATACCGGTTCGTTTAGGGCCTTTTATACCGGTTCGTGTTACGAACCGGTATGAAAGGGTTTGAGCCCAGTTTCCAGGCGGAGGTGGGGCTAGGGCTGGACCTTTAGTACCGGTTCATCTATGGAACCGGTACTAAAGGGTCCCTGCCTATTTCTTCAGACCGCACCCGACCCTTTCTCATTTCCATTCTCCTTCTCTCTCTCTCTCTCTCTCTCTCTCTCTCTCATTTCTAAATATTTTGCACCCCTCACACTCCAACAAATCTTCATTTTTCTCCACTATTTTAACAAGATCAACGACATCCATCTATCCAAGGGTTAGCAATATCATCCTTTCTTCCGGCGTTCCTAATTTAGCTCATTTCTTTGTTAGTTTAACTCGTATTATTTTTCTACTGGTAGCAAGGTGTTCGATGAAATGCCTAAGTTAGGGATTTTATTTTTTTTATATGCAATTTGAGCTCAAATTAAAGTATGTTTTGTAGGTTTTAGTATCATCCCCGTCCTCACCACAGTCGATCGCCAGCGTCGTCCCCTAGCCGGCACCGTACCACCTCGGTGAGCCTCTTCTTTTTTATAAAAAAAACTTAGTTTTATGTGATGAACTTGAATATTAATTAAGTTGGTCACTCATATATCCATGATGTTGTGTAATCAATGATTTTTGATATACATATATAATGCAGATGAGTCGAAAATGGATGTACGGTGACCGGTGCCATCCCGAGTTCATTAATCGCATGCATTATTTTCTCAACACGTCCGAGGCAAACAGCCGGTCGAATGGTTTCATGTATTGTCCATGTAGTTCCTATAAGAATATGAAGGATTACTCTACCTCAAAGACCCTTCACGTCCACCTGCTGGAGAACGGTTTCATGCCCAGCTATAATTATTTGACCAAGTATGGAGAAAGAGGGGTTATATTGGAAGACAACGAAGAAGAAGAGGATAGTGACAACTATCATATGTTCACTGAAGACGGTGATAGTAGAATGGGGAAGACGAAGCTAAAGAAGAGCCCATTTTTTATGAGCCGATACTTGATGACCCCGATGACGATTTGGGTCGGGCCATTCTTGATGCGAAGATAAACTGCGGAAATGAAAAGGAGAGGTTGAAATTGGAGAAGATGTTAGAGGATCACAACAAACTGTTGTACCCAAATTGTGAAGATGGCCAGAAAAAGCTGGGTACCACGCTGGAATTGCTGCAATGGAAGGCAGAGAACGGTACTTCTCACAAGGGATTTGAAAAGTTGCTGAAAATAATAAAGAAGATGCTTCCAGGGGAGAACGTATTGCCCTCTAGTGCGTACGAAGCAAAGAAGGTTGTCTGCCCTCTAGGATTAGAGGTGCAGAAGATACATGCATGCATCAATGACTGCATCCTCTACTGCAAGGAGTACAAGAATTTGAATGCATGTTCGGTATGTAGTGCATTGAGGTATAAGATCAGGCGAGATGACCCTGGCGATGTTGAGGGCGAGTCCAACCCCAGGAAGAGGGTTCCTGCGCAGGTGATGTGGTATGCTCCTATAATACCACGGTTGAAACGTTTGTTCCAAAACAAAGAGCATGCCAAGTTATTGCGATGGCACAAAGAGGATCGTAAGAAAGATGTGATGCTGAGACACCCCACTGACGGGTCGCAGTGGAGAAAATTTAACATATTTTAAGTATTAACATTTTTCAAATTTGACTTTTTTCCAAGTTAGAACATTTTTTAATTTAAGTATTTTTCGAACTGAAAATAAAAAAATAAACAGAAAAGAAAACAGAAAAAAAGAGAAAGAGAATAGAAAAGAAAAATGAAAATGAAAATGAAAACAAAAAAGTAAAAAAGAACCTACCGAGCACCACCGCCGAAGATGACAAGCACCACCTGCAAAAACCAAACCAACCACGCCTCCATCTCCAGTTCTCCACGACGTCGCCAGCGAGGTCCCTAACAGGTCCTACACTATGGGTGTGTTTGGTAGCCCGGTCCAACGGAGAATATATAACCATCTCCTCTCATACATGGTGAACCTAACCAAGATAAGCTGAGATAAAATGTTGTTTGGTAGCACATGTATTAGAAGAGATGAGATGAGATGTTGTTTGGTAGCACTTGCATGAGATGAGATGGTTATGATACCACCATAATTGATTTTAGCACTAATTTAATATTTGAACAAAGTTAAGACTATATAAAAATATAAAATACACACTTTACAAAAGACAAAATAATTCAATTAGGGAAAGTTTTTTACAAAAGGGACCTTCAAAAGAATGAAAAAAAAAGCAATCGGGTCCGTTCATGAGGAGACCCTGCCGGTGGAGATCTTGTCGGCATTCTGGCCGCGACGGGAGGATGCCCTTGCGGCGGCGCGGTGGTCGGGACCTGGCCAGGGTGCTTGTAACACCCCAAAATTTCAAAACAAAGAAAGATCAATTTCCATTTATTTCCAAAAAATAGAGTCAACAAAAAACTTGCCTATTTCAAAATCTTTTCTATTAGGTGAATGAATGAATGTTTGCTAGGCTATGATTGTTTTGATAGATGGATTTGAAAACCATTTTTAAACTCAAAACAATACTCTTTGGATCAAAGAAAAACAAAGAAAAAACAAAATAAAATAAAACTAAATGCATTCATGTGATAATAGCCACTTTTGCAAATTAATTCCCTTAGTTGTTTGTGAGTGAATGATTGCCTTTGCCATGTTAGATTTGTTTATATTGTTTGCAAGCAATAAGAAACTCATCATAACACTCACTGAACCAAAAAGAAACAAAAGAGAAAATAAAAATATGCACTTATATGCATATGGTCATTTCTGCAAAAATTACCAGGATGCCTACTTTGAGCCCATCTGGTTATTCTTTTCTAAACCAAACACCAAAATATTTTTGCCCACATCACAAGTACATAAAAGTGAGTAAATTGGTGTTGACCAACCTTGCTGGGTCATTCTCAAATGCTTATAATAAGCATCCAAAGTGACAACATTGAAACAGATTCAAGATCACCTCAAATTTCAATTTCATCAAACCAACCTCATTTTGCAAATCAATGCCACCAAGGGATGTCAAATAATATTAGAGTCAGACCCATGAAATATTTTGGCAAAATTCAAAATAAAATCTCTTGCGGCCATTTTGTCAAACACCTGGTGTGCACAAATCACATAAGTGCATACACTCTAAAAACCAGTGGGTTTTAGCCTAAACCCTAGCTCCATTTGTCACCCTCAGTACCCCCTTGAACCCTCTGAACATTTGCAAGCCTTTGCACCACTGCTCACCTAGTGATCATGATAATGACATGCCCATGTCACTCACCATGCCACTCACCATGCCACCCCTCTCTCCTCTCTTCCCTGGTTTACCTCACCTTGTCCTGGAGGTACCTCTCACTCTCTTGAGCACGACGGTACACGCCCCTGGCCAAGGAGAGATCAGCTCTGCCCAGCCCAGGACGTGCCCATGCCACCTAGCGACGCCGGCGCGTGCACGGCCACGCCCACGGGCACGCCAGAGCACGGCCTCGCCCCGTCGCCTTCGACCTCCCCCTGACCTCAGCTTCTACCCACGCACTCACCAGGACGCCTGCTACCTCCCAGACATGACCACTCCTCCCAGATCGCCCCATCGCCGTCGCGCTCGTCGATGACATCCGCCACAATTCCCACGGACACCGACGTCGCCCGACCGCCCTAGTCCTTCCCCCTCTGTCCCGTGGCCACCGTGACGTCCGCAATGACCTGCTGAACAGTTCCCCATCCTCTCCCATGTCCCTCCGCTGCTGTAGCACCATCACCACCATCCATCTGCCCGTGCCGCGCTGCCCCTCTAGCTCGCTATAAAAGGAGCCATCCCCCGCTCGATTTCTTCACACCATTCCACTCCCCACTCCTCCCTGAGCACCCTCGACCCCTCGCCCTTCCACATTACCGTCTCCCTCACCGGAATTTGGCAAGAGCTCGCTGCTGCAGTAGCCAGACCGAGGCGACGATTCCGACCACCTCCGCCGCTCCCTCGAGCCTCGCTGGACTCGCCTTCGTCTTCCACGCCAATTGCTCGCCTCGCTGAGCCTCGCTGGAGCCCCAGGTACCCCCTAGCAACCCTTCTCGCCGCCGGTAGGGTTAGAGCTCGATGTCATCCTGTCGTGGATGGAGACGATCCTCGGCCTTCGATCTCCTATCTAATCCAACGGCCCCTGTTCGCGTACCATTTCGGGGGTTAAAGACCCACTGATGGGTGGGACCCGTTGTTAGGCCTCCAGCATGTGCGCGAAGCGCCACTGGGCCGGCATGTTAACGTTTTCTCTGGCCTGTTTCATTTCCCGCCTAAGCCCATCAATTCAAATTCGATTTAATTCTTTTTAACCTAAATTTAAATATTGATGCCCTGTTCAAAATTCAATAGAAAAAATCTGCTAAACCAAATTTGATGATTAAAATTTCTATGGAGAGCCAGTGACCTTATCTAATCAAATAAATTAGTTGCAACTCCATAAACAGGGTAGAACACATACAGTAAAAATAACAACACAATAGGTTTTCAGATTTCAAACATTTATTAAAAATCAACCATAAACTATTTTGAGATGATTCCACCTCTCAAAATTCACATTTTAGATCCTCTATATGAAGATGTAAAAATACTACATGGTTGTTTCCTATGATCATGGGCTAGATTCAAATAATGGCTATGTTGTCATTTCTAGCTCATTTAAATCATTTTAAAAATAGTAGTTAAATTTTATGAGATGTAGCCTCCCATTTAAATCACTTTCCCAAGTAATTAAATGTGAGGTGATGACATTAGTCTTCATGACCTCATATTTTATTACTTGAGAATATTAAATCATTTCCAAAGTAGTATTTAAATTGTATGAGATGTAGTATCTCAATTAAATCATTTTCCCAAATGAATAAATATGAGGTGGTGACTTTGGTCACCATGAGCCCATATTCTATTAATTGAGGATATTAAATCTTAGTAATTCTCAAAGAGTGGAAATTACTTCCCCAAAAATAAAATAAATGGAAACCGTAGTATGGATGCTTGTGATGATAATAGGTCATCTTGTGTGAACCATTATGGTTACTTAGTCTACTCAAGCATTGTTTGGTGATTGTATCCTCGTATCCGTTTATAGACGCTAGTACCGAAGGCTACGAGGAGGAAGAGGTCTTCTACGAAGAAGAAGAAGAGGAACACTTTGATCATTGTACCAACCAAGGCAAGCTCTACTAATATGCAAACTATTACCAATGCAAGATATTACGATGAGCAAGCTCTACTAATGCAAGCTATACTAGTGCAAGATACCATGGCACTATTATTTTTGTTTAAGGATTTATGTTTTCCAAGCCCAAGTTTTTACCTTGCAATCTCTTACTTTGGTTATCAAGGCTTATTTTTATAATTGACCTTTGTCTAAATATAGAGTACTACAAGAGCATCAAACTTAGCCTAGATAGCTAAAATTTAGTTAGCACCCCTCATGACTAGTTGCTAGTGCTAAAACTAAAATTGACCACTCTAGATGGGAACTTGTGAATCAAATGACTTTGAAAACCTTAGAATGATGAGTCATTCTACTGAAAGTTTTGAAGGTGAATATGACCTTTGAATAACAATGTGAATTTGACAAAACTGATGGTTGGGTTCAGATGCGATACCATTCCAACTTTAGAGTACCCCCACAATACCTGATACTGGGTAGGGCTTAACTGGAAATTTATGTACTTTAGTATGGGTTCCCTCTGAACAAGCGTCATAGGGGTTCCGAGGCTGCCTCTGTGAAAAGTGAAATGACGTGAAATAGAGATGAATGTCCTACTCAAGCCCTGTGCAGTTCCCAGGATGGCAGATTGCCATCGCTGGGAGGCCAAGCTCATAGGGGAGGTGCCTATACTAGGGTAGGTAAGTGAAAGGTTAATGGTTGATGATCCGCATACTGAGTATGATGATTCAGGGCTATCCCTGACGGATGCAATCAAAAGTTGTGGCACAAGTGTACAACCTCTGCAGAGTGTTAAACTATTCGAATAGCCGCGTCCGCGGTCATGGACGGTTGGATGGCCATACTGTTCCGTTGTCAGATGTTTTCTAAAAATGACTTGTGACTTGAAAGATGAATTTGACTTGATCACAACAGAGTTGTGGGAATGACCCTGATGTTCCCACTTGAGTAATTTTAGGAAAATAAAGAGTCTTTAACTATTAAGTGTTCATGAAATAAAACTAGTTTTGTGCAAATAAACCTAGAAGCTTAGAACCCTTATTAGAGCTACTACTTCTATTAGTGTTAGTTTGCGAGTACTTTATAAAGTACTCATGGCTTTGTCCCTGGCTATTCAAATGGCCAGACTATGAAGAGGAGCACCAGTACCAGGAAGATGGACAGCAGGATGTCTATGATAACTAGGACCACCTCCCAATGTCAAGTGTTGCCTGCGGAACAGATGGACCGCTACTATGTTTTTTCTGCTATGTATTTTGTATTTGATCTTTAGATCAACTGTTGGTTTAAATTGGATCATGAGATCCCTTGTTGTAAGACGATGGTTTGTAAACAATAATGTTCTGTGATATCGACTATTATGTCTCGCAAAAACAATCATCCTGGGATTGCGATATATGGCATAATAGGCATCTGGAATTAAAAATCTGGGTGTTGACAGTGCTCTGGCCGCAACGGGAGGGCGGCCTGGTGGCGGCGCGAGTTCGTCCTGGCGGCGGCGCGGTCTTCGGGGCCTACCGGCGCGGTGGCCGGAGCGTAGCGGGGGCGCTCTGGCTGCAACGGGAGACGGCCTGGCGGCGGCGCGACTCGTCCCTGGCGACGGCGTGACTCGTACCTGGCGGCGCGGTGCTCAGGGCTGAGAGGGAGGAGGCGGAAGTGACTTTGGGGTTGAAAGAAAGGAATGAGCAGAGAGAAGTGGTACGGGTGAGGGTTTGGGGGTGCGCGAGCCAGGCGCGTGGGGATGTTTGCGGGATGAGCTCGCCCAGGCTAGGTTGTGAAGCTCGATTTTGAGCTTCACAACCGGACCTGGTTGAGGAGGCTTTTCTGCATGAAGTGGGCATAGCTGAGATGAGTTGACCCGGGCTAAGAGCATCTCTAACAGAGCCCGTAAATCCCGCCGGAACCGAACTTTTCCGGCGGATTTACGGGTTCGGGCCAAAACGCGCGCCGATCAGTGACCGAAAACATGGGCCGGCCCGAATACGGAGTTCAGGGGCCCGAACATTTCCCCGCACGGCCCTGTTGGAGATATGCCCAAGAGGCAATAATAAAGTGGTTATTATATATCTTTGTGTTTATGATAAATGTTTATATACCATGCTATAATTGTATTAACCAAAACATTGATACATGTGTGTTATGTAAACAACAGTGAGTCCCTAGTAAGCCTCTTGTATAACTAGCTTGTTGATTAATAGATGATCATAGTTTCATGATCATGAACATTGGATGTTATTAATAACAAGGTTATGTCATTATGTGAATGATGTAATGAACACACCCAATTAAGCGTAGCATAAGATCACGTCATTAAGTTATTTGCTATAAGCTTTCGATACATAGTTACCTAGTCCTTTCGACCATGAGATCATGTAAATCACTTATACCAGAAAGGTACTTTGATTACATCAAATGCCACTTGCGTAAATGGGTGGTTATAAAGGTGGGATTAAGTATCCGGAAAGTATGAGTTGAGGCATATGGATCAACGAGTGGGATTTGTCCATCCCGATGACGGATAGATATACTCTGGGCCCTCTCGGTGGAATGTCGTCTAAATAGCTTGCAAGCATATGAATGGTTCATAAGAGACCACATACCACAGTACGAGTAAAGAGTACTTGTCAGGAGACGAGGTTGAACAAGGTATAGAGATACCAATGATCAAACCTCGGACAAGTTAAATATCGCGTGACAAAGGGAATCGGTATCGTATGTGAATGGTTCATTCGATCACTAAGTCATCGTTGAATATGTGGGAGCCATTATGGATCTCCAGATCCCGCTATTGGTTATTGGTCGGAGAGAGGTCTCAACCATGTCTACATAGTTCGCGAACCGTAGGGTGACACACTTAAGGTTTGATGTCGTATTAGTAGATATTGAATATGGAATGGAGTTCGAAGTTTTGTTCGGAGTCTTGGATGGGATCCAGGACATCACGAGGAGTTCCGGAATGGTCGGGAGAATAAGATTCATATATAGGAAGTCATTTTATAAGTTTGAAAATGATCCGGTGCATTTATGGAAGGTTCTAGAAGGTTCTAGAAAATTCTGGAAGAAATCACTATGGAAGGCGGAGTCCCGGAGGGACTCTACCTAGCATGGCTGGCCAACCCTAAGGGGTGGAGTCCCAGGTGGACTCTACCAAAGGTGGCCGGCCCCCCCCCCCCCCCCCCCTCATGGAAAGGTGGGAATCCCACCTTGGGTAGGTTTCCCTACACATGGAAGGTTTTGGGTTTGGGTCTTATTCGAAGACTTGTAGTCCAACACTTGGGGGTTCCACCTATATAATGAGGAGCAAGGAGAGGGGGCCGGCCACACCAAAGCCCTAGCTTGGCCGCACCCCTCAAGTGGCCGGCCACCCCTCTCCCAAACTCTAGCCGCCCCTCCTCCACCTCTTCTCCCGCATACGCTTAGCGAAGCTCCGCCGGAGATCTCCATCGACACCGCCACCACGCCGTCGTGCTGCCGGGATTCAAGGAGGATCTACTACTTCCGCTGCCCGCTGGAACGGGAAGAAGGACGTCGTCTTCATCAACACCGAACGTGTGATCGAGTACGGAGGTGCTGCCCGATTGTGGCACCGTCAAGATCTTCTACGCGCTTTTGAAAGCGGCAAGTGATCATCTTCTGCAACAACGAAATCTAATCTCGTAGGCTTTGGAAATCTTCAAGGGTTAGTCTCGTTCATCCCCTCGTTGCTACCGTCTTCTAGATTGCATCTTGGCTTGGATTGCGTTCTCGCGGTAGGAAATTTTTTGTTTTCTATGCTATGAATCCCTACAGGCCCCTATTAAAAGGGATCGCGGAAGGGAGTTCGGTTCGCAAACCCTACTCCCCTCCGCCGTCTCCTCTCCCTCCGCCGCCGCTAGTAGCGCGCTCCGACGAGCAATCCGCGCAAAGCCAGACACCTATCCTCCGCCCGCCGCCGCGCGATGGCCTCCCGTGGAGGTTCGGAGGGCCGTGCCGCCGGATTGGGGGGCGGCGATTCGCCGCCGCGTCCGCCCGTCTTCCGCACCGAAGCGGAGTGGCGGAAGTGGAAGCGGAGCGAGTGGGCGCGCAAGAGGAGCGCACGCCGGTGGACCAACTGGGGGCTCACGCCCCCAGGGAAGCTCGCCCGCTACGGCAACCAGGTCGAGGGCTCCTCATTCGGGCAGTCGAGCCGCACACCGCCCGTTCCCGTGGCTGCGACCATCGAGGAGGACGACCTCGTCCCCGCTCGATCGCCAACATTCTCCGCCGGGGACTACGTCCACGGCAGCGACGAGGAGGAGGCGGTGATGGCGCAGACCTTCGCCATCAGCGAGGCGGAGGCGAGGGCGCGCTTCCGCCGGGAAGAGGCCGACGCCGTCCGCCAGGTACGGGAGTACGAGGCGGCCCGCCAGGAGGCCCGCGTCCACAAGGTCAAGCTCGAAATAGTCGAGCTTGACAACGAGGATGCGTGAAGACTTCACGGCGCCGACGATCTCCGCCAGCACCGACACCACCGCGCGCGCCATAGCTCTAGTAGGCCGCATTTTGCTCATTTAGCTAGGTTAGGTTGTCGGTGTGCCAGTAGTATTGTCAATTCCCCGCGCTATGTAAGTCTCGGTGCTCAATCGGAGCATCTATTTCATCTAAACTATGATCATCGATTAAAATTACCCGTGCCAATTCGAATTCCTATTTTCGGTTCCATTTTTACGGGTTCCATTCCGCGCCACTGCAAATACATACATTTGATTCAGAAGCTATTGGCATGGTAAGAAAAGATGTCATCACAATGGAGTGATCGAGTAGGTTCCTCTCTATTTAGATAGACCCCATCAACATGGCCATTCCCTTCTCCTGGTAGCAAAAACCCATTAGAGGTTTGATTCTCAAAAGAAAACAGACCAGAAACTCGAAACTATTCCTACTGCCTGCCTGGCACTAAAGCATCTATAGATTGAGGAAAAGCCTATGTACCATCATCCGTCCTCTAAGGTTTCCCCTCTAAGGAGGGCCGCATGGTTAATGTGGGAAATGGTTTCCATAATATGGCTAAATGGTGTGAGTTGCTTCCTGCATTCTTCCTGTTTGCTTCCAGGATTCATTCCTACGCCTACCTCAAGATCTAGGAAATGCTTATGGTAGCTTTTTCTAGGTTAGCTTAAGCAGGTAGGCGGCCACGGTTCATAACGCACTCTTCGCACAACAGATCCACTTTGAAGTTGACTTATTCGCTCGGCCAATCGTCGGAATGTGTACGAGATTTCTAAAGAACAGCTTTCGTCGTACGGCAGGGCCAAGGATATATATGCCCTTCTCTTCATTGCTTTCCTGAAAGGAGCGATAGTTACGGTCACAACTCAATAGCGAGATGAACGAGCACCAGTTACACAAGTTACACAAGAATCCCGACGGTGTAATTCCATTGATTTTTGGATTTCGATCGTATCTAAGATCTTTTTTTATCTGGGTTGCTAGCTCAATGGTAGAGTACTCGGCTTTTAAGTGCGACTATGATCTTTTACACATTTGGATGGAGCAACAAATTCGTCCAGACTCTTGGTAGAGTCTAGAAGACCACGAGCCCCTTTTTCGTTGCCTAGGTTACACCTTCGGAATACCCCAGACGGGGATTTCGCTCTATTCCCCCCAATCTTCACTTTACGCCACGCCGACTCTCCAATTTCATCAGAACTTGCGTTTTCGGTGAACTGAACTCCCGCTTTTCGGTTTTCGTTTTTTCGGTCTCTGTTAGAGTTGCTCTAACAACCACATGTTTCTCTCAAAATCTCGGTTGAGATGAGAAATTCTGAGTTGCCCAGTCTACCAAACACACCCTATGTACACACCAGGACACCAGCGAATCTACTGTAGCGGGAGATACTGAGAATCCAAGGTCTCTCTTATCATAAGACGCACTTTACACTGGAATCTTACAGAATCAGTTTGATGGCTATTCACCATCTTATGTGTTTAAGAGATGTATCATGTCAACTAGCTGGGCTATCATCAATTTATCTGATCACTGCAATCCACCATATCGAATGGAACACGTCAGTCTGAAGCGAAGGGCTGTGCATCAACAAACAGTTACACGCTATAAGTTACACTACATAATTCAGCCTAATCTGTGGTGAAATCTCCAGGTAATCGCTCGTATAGCCGATAAATTAGCCGTGATT
Organism: Lolium rigidum; assembly: GCF_022539505.1. NCBI lineage: Eukaryota > Viridiplantae > Streptophyta > Magnoliopsida > Poales > Poaceae > Lolium > Lolium rigidum. Next base: position 293,240,259 of record NC_061514.1, read on the forward strand.
TCGTCATCTGAGGCTCCCTCTCCAGGACGCAGATTACATCCTTCACTGAAACAGTTCGTTGTGGCCCATGCGAGTGACGCGTAGCGAATGAACCCTTGCCTTGCCTTTTGGTGCCTCCTGAAATAAACAGTATATGTGATATGTGTGTGTGTCCCAAGTTCAGCACACTCTCTAATGCCGCAGTATGAGAGTGTGAAAGTAATTTGATGTCAGAATGCTTCCTTTACCAGTTCCGAAGGCTGCAAAATGGCTCCTCTTTGAAGCTTCATTCTGTTCTGCCGAACCTTTTCCAGATCCATGTGCTGGCCTCGGTACTGGTGCTCGCTTCTGCCTAGCTTGTTCAGCCATCAGCTGCCACTTTGACAGCATGTCACTTCCTCCAACTGCCTGCCGGGCAGCAACATTTGCAGCTGTTGTTCTCATTTTATCATCTTCTTCCTTGTTGGGCTGTAAGAGGTTAGGATATCAGGAAAAAGAAGAGCTGTCAATCTGAGAGATGGAATCAGATAGTTACCTTCGCATTCTTTGGCCGACTTTCCTCTTTTTCTCTGTCCAATTCTGCAGCACCACTGCCTTCATCCTGCCACGCAAGGATAAAATTAATTGAAGTCATTAACACACAGTTCCATGAGATTTTGCAAATATAAGTGAGGGAATAGATCTTTAAGTGCGAAATCAGGGGAACTTATTACTGTTCAGTTTAGAGAATCAGTAAGACAAAGATACCAAAAATGTAAGGCAATTTAGAACACCTTATTAATTTAATTCAAATTTATTTTCTCTTTTGGAAAGTTTGCCAAAACACAAATTAAAACTGGCGACCTCTGAAGGATTACCAACCAGCATCCATATGAATTCCAGAGAATTTATTTTCTCTCTTGGAAATTTTGCCAAAACACATATGAAAACTGACGACCTCCCAAGGAATTATAACTAACCAGCATCTATATGAATTCCAGAAAGGCGTGGATAAACAAAAGGTGTGTGTGTTAAATAAAACTTAATAGTGCCTCCTTTTCATATTAACTGTCGCAGATTTGTCGCAGATTTATGTAGTACTAAGTAACTTTGGGTACAATGTAAGTAATTAAATAATAGCATGATAGTTCAATGGAGCAAGCATGTCATCCAAGTTGAATCCCCCTTCCGTCCCAATGCATGTGGCACCTTTGCTTTCTGTGTTTTAAGTTTTACCATGATTCGACAAATAATAAATGTGTCATTATAAAAAAAGATACCATTAAAAAGTTTATTCGAATACGAATTCAACGGTATAACTTTCTTCAGATATAATCATTATTTTGTTGGTCAACATGATGGTTAAAATACAACTTCGGAAAACGTGTGTGCCACCTAAATAGAGACAGAGGGAGTATAATAAAATGGAGGTTATGGAATACCTCAGTTTGTTTCTTGTTCTTGTCAGTTTCTGCTTGTTTTTTGTCCCATTCTTCTTTAGCTTTCTGGTTCATCTGCAAAATTTGACGGCCGACATCTGAAGTAATAACTAGTCGATGACCAGTCTTTTCCGTGTCGATTCTCTAGCAATAAGAATGGTCAGTATCTCACAATATCAAACTATACCATAAACTGGAAAAAGCAATAACTGAACGATGTGGAAAAACTAACCTGCTTCGAAACTCTTATGAGAGTACTTATGAATCGTCGCAGTCGCTCCTCCACACACTAAGGAAGTTTTGAAGTTAGACATACTGCCACAAAATTCTGTGGGATGGTCATATGAGCAACTTACCATTGATAAACACCGCTCAACATCAGCACTGGCGTTCTTCAAGTTACATTTAAGAACTGACAAAAACATGTCATCACTCATCAGTGAGTGTTGCTTCAAATATTTATGGTGTGTGTAAATACAGTTTTATGATGTCAATATCAAGTTCAAGGAGATTAACTGATTGCTGCTAGTTTTTTCAGAAGAGGGCCCTTCTGCAGAAAGAGATTTTCTTCTTCTTCCTGTACAATTCTCCGTGCTGCTTCTGAGGCTGCGCTCTCTTCCTTCGGGGCGGAGAGCAGTTGTTCTTCTTCTTCCTATTGAAGTATAACAATAGCAATGGAATATAATCAAGACGCACAAATAGGAATAGAAATCAACCATCAATCAAATATTCATACCCTAAGATTAACACCACTAACAGCTGTGACATCATTAAGTTGATCAATGCTCTGCTCCTGGAAGGCTCCAGCTGTCTTTTGTTTTTTGCTAGGAAAGGAAATTAGATCAGGAACTATCAATAAAATGCAAAACAATCCATAAACTATAATACACTCAGCCAAAACAGAAGAGGTAGGATGATGTGAATCATGAAAACCTGGATGGTGCTGGTGCAGAGCCAGCCATTTCCAATGGTTTCTTCTGGCCACCTGATTTCTTATTAGTCTTTGCAGCAGGTGGTGTAGATGTTTTAGGGACGGCCTAACAGTGCAGACAGAAGAGTAAATGCACAATTTACATATGAAGAAGCATTTTAAAATTGCAAGTTCTGAAGTACGAAAAATACGCGACGGATATAGGATATATAGCCATTCAACAGGAAACAATCTCCTATATTTTGTTTCTCCTCATTTTTCTAACTAAAAAACATGGCTGATGGTCATTTAGAAAAACACATACCAAACAAACATAGCGCTGCAGCTGATCCAAGTATAACGTAAAAGCCTGGATGAAGGATCTAATGTGCTAATTGAAGAGTGGAACTTCATATATATGCACCACAATAATTTCTAAATGTGTTATTATAAAGCATCTAAATTTCACAGGCTATTGCCGAAGCAAATATCCCTAGTACCACACATTTTCACAGTATTAACTAATCGTGTGATATTATATGGTTACAAGATTTTTGTGAATATGCGTATTCTACCATTCATCCAATTGGGGATAAAATTACAGGCGGCACCACGGAGAGATCAGAGGGAGGGAGTTGCCAATCAGGCTTGCAACAGCAACCATGAGCAGCAAAGGTGGAAGCTAAATTAGCTCTCGATGAATCATCATTGGTCCATCCCACTCTATAGGTTAGGACCCTATCAATCTGTCAAGGTGGGTCTTAAGGACCAAACTGACCCATGTGGCCACCATGTCCATCCCCCAGTGACATTCGACGCCACCTGGACAGGTCTTTTTGCAGGTACCTACCTAATCATCTTCACGCAAGGAATGACTCCACAGCACCTAGTCCCAGGCTCCCAGCCGATTGGATGCCTAGGCACAATCTAGCTGATGCATTCATAGCAAAGTCTTAAAACTATCCATGTAACAACTATAAACCATAAGTGGTGATATATATACCCAATCAATCCACATTGTCAAACTGTTTGGTGTCAACAACACTGGCGAATGATTAAAAATGTGGTTGTTCAGCCTTTGGTGGAGGTGGTGCGGTGGCTAGGGCAGAGGGAGAGGAGAGGGGAAATTATTGATAACTTCTTGCCTGCTTTATTTAATAGCCGATGTCTCCTAATGTAGATGGAGACACCCCAAACCAATCTAATCCTAGAGGGATACAAACTCTATCTTTAGTAACTACTTTGGGATTCAAACATGGATTTCGAGTCGAAAGACTAGTCAAGACTAGTCGACGACTAGTCTGTTAGCCTAAATATAATCTTGTCATGGTGTGACCTGCATACGTAGGTTGAGTGCATGCTATAGTGTGAATAGCACACATAGGTTGTGTGCTTGATGTGTGTGAGAACAGGGCACATGAGTTGTGTGCAGCTGTCTTCAAGTTGGCTTTGACTAGCAGTCTCCAAGTTGGATTTGACTAGTAGAAGCCAACTAGACATTAGTTGTCTAGGTCGGTTATTGTAGCACCGACTTAAAGCCTCTATATAAGGAGAGGCACCCCATATGGAGAGTAACTTGTAAGCCAAGATGTAGCATATGTTGCTATATAATAGTGAAAGAGCATTTGTTGCTCAAGCAAGTTTCTCCCCTGTTCTCCTTGCTCATGTGTGTGTCCACTAAGAATGAGCTGAGAGATTGAGAGAAGGCTGCACCCAACATTTAGTATGGGTAGGAGCTAACAATTGGTATCAGAGCCTCATGGTTCGGGGCCATGGCAAGCGGTGAGTCTGCGGCGAACCCGGCGGATGTGGAGGCGGCGCGCTGTGACGTCGTGCGCACGGCGGCATGGAGGCGCTGCACAGCGGTATGGAGGCTGCGGCGGCCGTGGCGCAGCGGCCTCATACCAGCACTAGAGCACCGGGTTGGGAGATGTCAGGCGATCGTCGAAAAGCCGCGACACCACCACCTCTCTAGCAGCGGCGTGCGTCCGCAACCCCTCCTCCGGCAAACGAGCGACGGCGATCGCCAAGTCGGGGACGGAGCAGGGTGCGACACGGCGGGGGTCGAGGTCGTGGTACAGCGGGAGGTGATCCGCGAGATGACTAACGGCGGAGGCGGCGGTACGAGCCTCGTCTTCCCGATGCTCAAGCGCGGAGACTACACCAACTGGGCCATGGTGATGGAGGTGAACCTGCAGGCGGCATCGCTCTGGGACGCGATCGAGGACGCCGCAGTCTCAGCAAGAGGACAAGCAGGCCTTGGCGGCACTGCTCCGCATCTAGGTTGTACGTGGCCATGGCGGGTGTTCCGGGTGGAGGCTTGAGAGGCAACGACGATGGTGGTGACCAAGGTTTGGTTGCGGCAAGGTCATGTTAGTCGGCTCCGTTCCGGCGTGTCTGAATGTCTTCATGGTGGTGTCCTCTTGCTGCGAAGTCGAAGCTGCCCTCGGGCGGTGTACGATGACCTTCGAGGGGCGGTTCGGTGAAGGCCTTTTTCGGCACTTGTCTTGCGCATCCCCTCTCCGAGGCTCGTCTTCAGAATCGGAGCTGCCGGTCTCTGCTCGAAGAGCCATCTGTTTGGCATAGGCCGACTTGAGCTTCTTAGCTTTTGTGGGTAGCCAGGGTGGCTAGGTGTGCCCGTGGCGGGTGTGCCTAGCTTGTATGTATCCGGTCCACGTCGTGCGTCTGAGCGCGTTGGTGATCTTTTGAAGGCCTGTGGCGTTGTGCGCGTTGGAGCGCGTTGTGCGTGCGGCCGGTATGTGCGCATCAAGCAGCCAAGTGTGCGTCTCAAGATGAAGTGGCAGGAAGAAGTTGCGGCGTTGGTCGCCGTTGAACAAGGAGATACTGGAGACGAGGAAGAAGATGACAAGATTAGGGGGGTGATTGTTAGCCTAAATATAATCTTGTCATGGTGTGACCTGCATACGTAGGTTGAGTGCATGCTATAGTGTGAATAGCACACATAGGTTGTGTGCTTGATGTGTGTGAGAACAGGGCACATGAGTTGTGTGCAGCTGTCTTCAAGTTGGCTTTGACTAGCAGTCTCCAAGTTGGATTTGACTAGTAGAAGCCAACTAGACATTAGTTGTCTAGGTCGGTTATTGTAGCACCGACTTAAAGCCTCTATATAAGGAGAGGCACCCCATATGGAGAGTAACTTGTAAGCCAAGATGTAGCATATGTTGCTATATAATAGTGAAAGAGCATTTGTTGCTCAAGCAAGTTTCTCCCCTGTTCTCCTTGCTCATGTGTGTGTCCACTAAGAATGAGCTGAGAGATTGAGAGAAGGCTGCACCCAACATTTAGTATGGGTAGGAGCTAACATAGTCTACCAGTCGCATTTGCAAGGTCGACTCGGCCAGTCGACTCGACTCAAAAGTTGAGTCGATCGAGTCGATCGACTAGTCTTGACTAGTCTCGACTAGTCTAGGTTTGTGAGTCGGTCGACTTAAAAAATGGCCCCATATGTCATGTTTTTTTCCATTCTTTCCCTCCCCTGTCTATTTCCCCCCGTGAAACCTAGATCCAGAGACAATTTCCCCTGCTCAACCCAAAACGCATCTGGGGTTTCCCTCTCTTGGCCGCCGCCTCTGCAAGAACCGGCCGCCGCCTCTGCAAGAACCAGCCATCGTCAGCACCTCCTCCTCCACGAGCTCCTCCAACACAAGATCCTTGTCCACCACGAGCTCCTCCACCGTCGGCTGCTGCTGGTCTGCTCCTCCACCGGCTGCTGCTGGTCTGCTCCTCCACGGCTGCTGCTGCCTGCTGGTCTGCTCCTCCACAGCTGTTGCTGGTAAGTGGTAACAATCCCTCTACTTCTTTTTTCCTCTGATCTGCCCCAGTGCTTCTGCTTAGGGGGATCCCGGATCCATTAGGAAAACAACTTATATGATTCATTACCCTGCCATTCACAGGAAGCACCATGTCCCAGCCAGAGATATCCCAAGTCATTCGTTCAGCTCAAGCTGCAGTTGAAGCCGATGAGAACTAGTATTTATTTAGTATTAAACATGAGTCTTGCCGAGTCGAGACTAGTCTCGACTAGTCTCTGAGTCGCTGCCCTAGAACGACCCGTCGACTCGTCGACTCGAAATCCATGGATTCAAATGGAAACCTACCACTTGTTATGCCACCCGCTTGCGTGGGACGCACCTAAGGGCGGCCCCGTCGCTTATACTGATGTCCCCATGTTATAGAGGGCGGTTGCTAAGTGAATTTGTATTTTGTAAAACAATACTTCAACTCTAGTATAACGGCCCAACAGTAATTTTATTTTCAGATATTAAATACTCCCAAATTTCATTCTGGCATGATGCTAATACCATAAAGTGTCAGATATCCTAGATAAGACAATGTTATATCTGAACAGCTACGAATGTGATCTCAAGGACATGGATTGTGAGGCTTCCTTTCTGTTTATTCTGGTATTATTAAAGCACTGCATGTGAGGGGAAGCATATACTTCTAAGAGTTCATTTTCCAACAATTATTCCATGTATAACATATTTGGTGGTTCATTCAGAGGAAACTAAAATGAATCAAATTGCGGTGAGATTTGGAAAGCGACATGCTGGAGGATAAATTACCTGCTTTCCATGCAATTTCGCCGAAGGATTTTTCATATCCTTGTTTTGTTGCATTTGGCGTGCAGGTGCATTCTGTTGTATTGTGGGATGAGTAGGAACAGTGCCAATTTTCGCCGGAACCATTCCATGAGAATGCAAGGGAGGTCGTGTTTCAGATGCTAAACTCTGTGGTCTAAGAGGCATCGAACCAATGGTTGGACGAGGGTACGACTGAGGAGTGTTAGTGGCTCCATATAATTGCTGCGAGACTTGCTGGATTTTTGTGGGTTGCAGCTGTTTGTTACTTGTCTGCAATGGAGTTGACGGATTCATGATAGGTGGTCGATTTGGCATAGCATGCACCCCCTTTGCATCTGGCGTTTGGATGGAATTATCATGAGCAAAGTAGTGCATACTGTTATGCATTTGTGTGCCTGAAAGTGGCACAAAGGTCTGAGGTGAAGATGACGCCTGGCTTTTCTGAACCTGGTTAGGTGGGGTAGGCATGCGAACTTGCTGATCAGGCAATTTTGCTGATCCACTGGCAGAACTCTGTTGTGTAGACGCTTGAGGTGAGAAAGAATGCTGATTTGCATTTCCCTGCTTATTTCGTTGTGCCTGAGCTTGCATCTGCAAACAAGATAAAATAAAGCAAATATAAGCATGAAAATATGAGATATTACTCAAAGAACTGAATCACTCAATAAACATGGAAACTCAAACTGGCTCCATGCTCATCAAGTTCGATAAATAGTTATGTACCAACAAAAAAAGGGCAGTGATGTTGTTAACATCACAAACTCACCTGTGCAAAAACTTTATGGGCTGCCTGCTTAAGCATTTGATCCCCAACGATATTCCTTATGACTCTTAAAAAATCATCTTTATGGACTTCATTACGCTGCAAACATAGAATAACCAAGCTTAGTAAGTTTAATTTAGCAAAACTGGTGCAAACCATATTTACTATGTCGATCTGCCTCTGTTACTGTTCTTTTGGAATAGAAACACTGAGAAGTCTATAGCAACATAGCAATACCAAGTTCTATAACTTTAACTAATAGATATAACTTTAACTAACAGAAGAATGAACAAAACGCACCCTAAGTTTTGCCCATACAGATTGAAGCTGCATATCTTTATCTCTGTCAAGATGCTCCTGTAGGATTGGAATCAACATATTAAATGGTATGGATGGCTGATATCCTTTCTTCCGTGTTTCCTGGGCACCAGGTGGTGCTTGCTGACCAGCCACTGGATTTACATGCTGCTGGTCTAGACGAGGCTGAGAGGCATCTTCCATAGAACCTGTCAAACTCTGTTGACTAACATACTCTGTTCCTTTTTCAGATTGCTGCAGTTGATTCTCAGAACGTGGCTGCTCTTCTGGCTGGTAATGGTGTTGCTCCTGTTGGATGAAGTTTCCATTTTCCGAATCTCCAGTTACCAATGTTGGTTGAGATAATTGATTTGACGGATTCATATGCGGTTGCCCTACTTCTTGGCTTGTCTGAGTACTTCCTTCCTGCTCCGCTGCTTGCAGCTGACCAACTATAGGCTTGGACAAGCCACTTATACCCTGGGGCTGAGATAATTGATTTTTATTTTCCGAGTCTCCAGTTACCAATGTTGGTTGAGATAATTGATTTGATGGATTCATATGAGGTTGCCCTAATTCTTGGCTTGTCTGAGTACTTCCTTCCTGCTCCGCTGCTTGCAGCTGACCAACTATAGGATTCGACAAGCCACTTATACCCTGGGGTTGAGATAATTGATTTTCATTTTCCGAATCTCCAGTTACCAATGTTGGTTGAGATAATTGATTTGATGGATTCATATGCGGTTGCCCTACTTCTTGGCTTGTCTGAGTACTTCCTTCCTGCTACGCTGCTTGCAGCTGACCAACTACAGGCTTGGACAAGCCACTTATACCCTGGGGCAAAGTACCTGCAGTGCAGAAATAGAAATTGGTCATGCTTTGGAATCTCTCGCCAACAAAAGAAGGTGACGATCACATTATTGAGAAGCTAGAACACCCAGAAGCTCTTGGAATAACAAGCCGCGATTAAATACCACATAGTTGAAAATGCAACTCCTCAAACCTAGACAAGAAACATTCTATCTAAACCATACAGTGACTCTGTTTTCATGTGGTTGAGTCGAGTAAAGTTAAGCTCGAGGAGTTGAGTCGACATGTTGCCTTCTATGGCAACAACTGGGCGTTGGGCGTAATAATACAGTATGGCAGGAAATATGACATTATTATCATATATTCATATGGCAGCAAATTAGGAGATTTAGCAACATAATTACATAAATACGGCAAACTAATACAATAGTAGTTGATGGCATAACTCCACACACATCCCCAATCCTGAAATCATTTTGTGTAGATGATGGAAGGGCTACTTCAAACTTCGGCTGCATCTTCCTCATCTACATCTCGCTCTATGGCTTTAAACTTCCTCCTATTTAAGTAGCTGCGCATCTCTTTCTTGATTTCTGTGGTTGACTCGGGACACATCTTCACATCACTGGAACCTCTGGCAAGGTGCCGCACCAACCTTCCTACTCCAGCATGGACTTTCTGACCACACAACATACACAAGAGGAGATCCTTCCTCTCTAAATCTGGCCAGAAAGCATACTACAAAGCTGGGTTGTTGGAGTTAGCAGCTGCCTGGACATCAACGTTGACTGTTGGAGTAGATGATGCCTTCAGATGGAATTGGGAGGCAAAATACAGGCAACAGTGCCAGAGCTTCAAGATCTTTCTCTCTCTACATGCTCTGCCTAAAACTACTGCTGTAACTAATTTGCCATGTACTACTGGTAAAAAAGTGAAAATGGTAAGAAAAAAAAAGTACTCTGGGAGTAGTAACTTCATTTCCGCCAACCATTTATTCACTTCCCCAGAACGAAAGAAAACGTATTGCAGAGAATAAACAAGTGCAACACTAGCTTGTACTAGTATTACAAATACTTAAATGCAGTGCTGTAAGTATTAAGAGTTGAATAAAACGTGATTGAAAGATGGTACTAGCCTAAGAAACAAGAAATCACAGAAGAAGGGCCAATTCAGCGGGCTATCAGACTCTGGGCACAAAACTCCAGGGGAGCAAAACCTGATACTACTAAAAAAAAAACTACCAATGCTAGAAGCCTCGGGGTCAATAGATATGGGGCCGGATGAAATAGCAGCCTCTGAACTCAAATGACACACCAAAATAACAGCCTGATGGAATTAACGTCACATAGACATCTGAACTAAATGTCTACTTAACAATGGTACTATATATTCATAGTATGATTGCACACATTACAATGAGTCTTAAGATCACAAGGAAGCCTAGTATTTTGGTTCAGGCAATCAGCTTTCACAAACACAAATGCGGCCCATTTGACCCAACCTTTTACCGGTTACTCCTACAATACTACTTGAGAGTATATTCTTGAAGAAAGAAACACAAAGCTTTGGCTTTTGGCCCCGTTTACTGCAAGCCTTTTACCTCTACTTCTTTTTTCTCTACGGAAGAGAAGGCCATGCATCAATTAGCTTAGTTATAAGTATACTGCTACAATCAAATCCATAACTCATTATGTTCTCTGCACTGTAGGAAAAATGAATAGCTCGGGAGAACTTGTGCTAAATAGTACGGGCAGATGCATATCTCATGCCCCCCAATTCAGACAGGAGATAAGATCATCCTTCCTTCCCACGGACAACTCTGGGCAATCCTATCTCAAACTCCAATCCTTCCTTCCCACGGACAACTCCGGGCAATCCTGTCTCAAATTCCAAGTGAGAAAACCTCCGCCGTCCCTACCATCCCTTAGCTAAAAGCCTCTATAACCCAACACTCTCAAATCTTGCAAACAGGGGGGAGGAAGGAGAAGCCCGGGGGGGACCGGGGTTAAGCAGGCAGATTCTAATGAACTACCTCCACCTCTCCTCTCAAATCTTCCAAACAGGGGGAGAAAGGAGGAAGAGGTGAAGGGGGTTACCTTGCTCACCGGACCACCGTCATCGTCGCCGGAGCGGAGAAGATCTTCAAGGCGGAGTACAGATCGGAAGGAGGTTGGTGGCGGTGTACAGCTTCGAGGCGGTGCGGTCGGGGAGGGGATTTGGGTGATGCGCTCGGGAAGGAGCTCTCTCCGGTCGCCGGAGTGCTCGGGTTGCCAGAGCCGTCGCTCCCAGCGCCGCCGGCCGACGCGAGAGTGAAAGCAAGTCGCGAGTCGTGGAACAGTCTCCCGGGGGGACAGAGATCAGGTGACATGCAATAGGCATGTCACCGATGAACAGTGCTGTGACATGCAACCATGTTCTAATCGTTGGATTGAAAATGGATGGCCAGATGAACATGAACAGTAGCCGCTACAGGAACAATCTACAGTGCACCGCTACAGGGACAAATCTACAGTGCGTCGCTACAGTACATCTGCTACAGTGTCCTCTACAGTACGTCGCTACAGTGCTTGATCTTGTCTACTCATTTTCGATCCAACGGCCTGGAGTGCATGTTACGGCACTGTTCATCGGTGACATGCCATAGGCATGTCACCTGATCTCTGTCGCTCCCGGGGATGGGTTCGGTCGTGCGGAAAGGACGCGAAAAGGACGCCGGGCAGCGCGTTTGGTAGCCTGTCCCGAATCCTGGCTCACTGTTGCACTCGCATGTTATTTGGTAGGTCACGCTGCATCTATTCGGTTAAAAAGGTCTTTCTGTTTATCTGCAGCCAATCCAAAATCTCGATGAAGATGAGATTAGCCTTGTTTAGTACCATCCGGCCATGCCTAAGGTTACATCTTCTTTACAGCGGGTAGCCTTATCATGCTCTCACTTTCCATCACACATAAATCACAGTTCATGATAGTTGCAAATTTACGAAGCATAGTAGTTCACGAAATTAACCCTAGCTACTAAGAATGGTAGTTCATAACACGACGATACCTAGATACTAAGAGTTGCAGTTTATCATAACGGGATCGTTTAACATACGGGGAGCGAAAAGGGGTTCGAGAAACAGGGGATCATAGGGGATTCTTCTTCTTCTTCACTTCTTCTCAGATAGTGGTGTTGCCTTTGGCTTTCCACATTGCGTCTGCCCACTCTTGCCTCTTCACCTTCCAGGTATCATTGTCGCTTGCATCCACGCCATGGCTGGTCTCTACTTCATCAAAAGCGACAACCCCTCGAAGAACTCATCCTCGCCCCAACCTAGGATCCAATTGTGAAGAATGCAGCAAGGACCAGCTTTACTTGAGTGTCAAACATGTGGAACGGTTTCTGGTCAAGGACCTTGAACCTATTCTTCAATGCAGCAAAGGCCCTCTCAATGGTGACTCTAAGGCTTGAGTGTTTCAGATTGAACAACTCTCTCGCATTCAGAGATCGGTGCTTCGCCGGGACCTCGTTGAGGCGGTACCTTGTTTTCCTGAAGGGGGGTAGAATTCCATGTCGGCATACATATCCATCATCTCTAAGGTAGAACTTACCCTCAGGGATTTGCAACCCATCAGGCCTTGACAAGCTGTCGGCCAGGATGCTCGCATCATGAGCTGAACCATCCCACCCAGCAAGCACGCAGGTGAATCTCATATCGAAATCCACAGCTGCTAGCACGTTCTGGCTGGTGTAGTGCTTCCTCCCGCGGAATGTTGTAGACATTGATCTCGGTACCTTTGAAGTGACATGAGTATCATCAATAACCCCAATGCAATCCTGTAAAAAAATAGCACACAGTCATGTTTCTGACAGTACCACACATCTGATAGGTAGAAGGAACATGATTTTGTACTCACCCTGAAATAAGGGAACCACCTGTGGCTGTTCTTGATCTTGGGTGGTGTGTTCATTGATGCTGGCTTGATCATTCGCCTCTGAGCTCCCTAATTGCGTGCAACACCTGCTGTAAGTACCGAGAGATAGTCTCCGTGGATCGCCTGAATGTGCTATGGATGACTCTGAACCTCTAGTTATGACCCACGACATGAAGGAACATTGCAACTTGTTCTTCGATAGAGGTGTGGATGCTATCAGTCAGCAGTCCTCTACCCCTGAACATTTTCACAAGTGCATAGAAAGGGGCTCTTCTCATCCGTAGCATCTGGATAGCATCTACGTCATTGTAGTTGTATATGTGGTTTAGGTTGGCAATCCTCTCATGATCTGCCGTACCATAGGACCGTAAGTCACACGAGGAAAAGCAGCATGCCAACTGCTCTCTTGTGCACCATCAGGATCCAGGCTTGTATGCAAATGATGAGTGCTGCGGCGTGATGCATAAGTTGGAGCTGGTCGCTCTACTCAAACAAGATCTATGCATTACGAACGGTCTTATCGAACTCAACTAGTTCTATCAACATGAATCTAACACTACATGGCGGACGAAGGACACGGCCGAAAGTCGCCGCAGATGTGCGCAGACTCCACCGCGGCTGGAGAAGAGGACCCTGGTCCGGCGCCGGAGGCCGAAGGGAGATGCGCACTGACAGATTTGGGTCACCGCCGCCAGTGCGAAAATTGGGGGAAGGGAAAATTTGGTAGGGGACTAATGGAGAGGGTAACCGAAAAGGGATGTTACCCCTACCTCTACCGCGCAACGCCGCTCGGATTTCGGCTTCTCCCGCCATGCCGAGGCGGAGCTCCCGCGCGAACGGCGTTGTCGCTTTTCGTCTCGCCAGGGCCTAGCCCTGGAGAAACCGTCAAACTAGGCGTTCCTCCGGGGCCTGTCCCAGGGGTGCTTTGGGCGCATTTGGTAGCCTATGATGGCCTTTTTTGCATGGGTGGAGAAAAAAATGGGCCGTTTGGTTGCCTGGGTCGACTCGTGTTGTTGCATCGCACGGTTCTCAAAGCAGTGTTTTGCCTGCATCTGGAGGAACACTCAGTTCGGCCGTTTTTAGCGGGTCTGTCCCGTTCTCTTCTCGTGCCTCCTTGGCTCTAGCGATGCAACTAGTGCATGTACTCCTGGTTAAGCTCACTCTCTCTAACACTACTCTACACACCCTCTTCTCAAATCAACACAAATATAGTCCGAATCAAAATAAAATGTACACAAAAAAGATGTGTGTCGATGAGACGAATCAATTCCCACAATCGGTTTCGAATTTCGTTGGTCGTAAATCGTCAATTTCGTGTATAAAGTTTTAAGCGAATTTTGCCAAATTCGTCGTGTACGCTCAACCGTTTGAAATTTCCTTTGAGGAGTAGGTTCACCTCACCATTCCGCATGACTTTCATGTTGACAAATTTTTGTTTCAGTATACATACACTAAGGTTTGGATTACTCTTGCTCAACTTCTCGCTTGCCATCTTCATGGACGGCGACGTGGTGATGGTAGGTGCTTGATACGCGTAAAGCACACGTCCGTTGGGAACCCCAAGAGGAAGGTATGATGCGTGCAGCGGCAAGTTTTTCCTCGGTAAGAAACCAAGGTTATCGAACCAGTAGGAGTCAAGAAGCACGTGAAGGTTGTTGGTGGCGGAGTGTAGTGCGGCGCAACACCAGGGATTCTGGCGCCAACGTGGAACCTGCACAACACAATCAAAGGACTTTGCCCCAACGTAACAGTGAGGTTGTCAATCTCACCGGCTTGCTGTAACAAAGGATTAGATGTATAGTGTGGAAGATGATGTTTGCGAAGAACAGTAAGAACAAGTATTGCAGTAGATTGTATTCGATGTAAAGGAATGGACCGGGGTCCACAGTTCACTAGTGGTGTCTCTCCAATAAGAAATAGCATGTTGGGTGAACAAATTACAGTTGGGCAATTGATAAATAAAGATGGCATGACAATGCACATACATATCATGATGAGTAGTGTGAAATTCAATTGGGCATTACGACAAAGTACGTAGACCGCTATCCAGCATGCATCTATGCCTAAAAAGTCCACCTTCAGGTTAGCATCCGCACCCCTTCCAGTATTAAGTTGCAAACAACAGACAATTGCATTAAGTATGGTGCGTAATGTAATCAACACAAATATCCTTAGACAAAGCATTGATGTTTTATCCCTAGTGGCAACAAGCACATCCACAACCTTAGAACTTTACGTCACTGTCCCAGATTAAATGGAGGCATGAACCCACTATCGAGCATAAATACTCACTCTTGGAGTTACAAGTATCAACTTAGCCAGAGCCTCTACTAGCAACGGAGAGCATGCAAGATCTTAAACAACACATATATGATAGATTGATAATCAACATAACATAGTATTCCATATTCATCGGATCCCAACAAACGCAACATGTAGCATTACAAATAGATGATCTTGATCATGTTAGGCAGCTCACAAGATCCAACAATGATAGCACATGAGGAGAAGACGACCATCTAGCTACTGCTATGGACCCATAGTCCAGGGGTGAACTACTCACACATCAATCCGGAGGCAATCATGGTGATGAAGAGTTCTCCGGGAGATGATTCCCCTCTCGGCGAGGTGCCGGAGGCGATCTCCTGAATCCCCCGAGATGGGATTGGCGGCGGCGGCGTCTCTGGAAGGTTTTCCGTATCGTGGCTCTCGGTACTGGGGTATTCGCGACGAAGGCTTTAAGTAGGCGGAAGGGTAGGTCAGGAGGGCTGACGGGGGCCCCACACGCCAGGGCGGTGCGGGCCCCCCTAGGCCGCGCGGCCCTAGTGTGGCGGCGCCTCGTCGCCCCACTTCGTGATCCTTTCGGTTTTCTGGAAGCTTCGTGGAAAAATAAGACCCTGGGCGTTGATTTCGTCCAATTCCGAGAATATTTCCTTTGTAGGATTTCGAAACCAAAAACAGCAGAAAACAGACAATCGGCTCTTCGACATCTTGTCAATAGGTTATTGCCGGAAAATGCATAAATATGACATAAAGTGTGTATAAAACATGTGAGTATCATCATAAAAGTAGCATGGAACATAAGAAATTATAGATACGTTTGAGACGTATCAAGCATCCCCAAGCTTAGTTCCTACTCGTCCTCGAGTAGGTAAACGATAACAAAGATAATTTCTGAAGTGGCATGCTATCATAATCTTGATCAATACTATTGTAAGCATATGTAGTGAATGAAGTGATTCGAAGCAATGGTAAAGACAATGATTAAACAACTGAACCATATAACAAAGACTTTTCATGAATAGTACTTTCAAGACAAGCATCAATAAGACTTGCATAAGAGTTAACTCATAAAGCAATAGATTCTTAGTAGAAAGTTTTGAAGCAACACAAAGGAAGATATAAGTTTCAGCGGTTGCTTTCAACTTCAACATGTTTATCTCATGGATAATTGTCAACACAAAGTAATATGATGAATGCAAATAAACAAGTATGTAAGAATCAATGCACAGTTGACACAAGTGTTTGCTTCTAAGATGGAAAGAAGTAGGTAAACTGACTCAACATAAAAGTAAAAGAATGGCCCTTCGCAGAGGGAAGCAGGGATAAATCATGTGCTAGAGCTTTTCAAGTTTTGAAATCATAAAGAGAGCATAAAAGTAAAATTTTGAGAGGTGTTTGTTGTTTTCAACGAATGGTAGTGGGCACTCTAACCCCCTTGCCAGACAGACTTTCAAAGAGCGGCTCCCATGATTATTATTTTGGGTGACACTCCTTCCAACCTTTGCTTTCACAAACCATGGCTAACCGAATCCTCGGTGCCTTCCAACAATCACATACCATGAAGGAGTGTCTATTTATTTTAGTTTTATTTAGAGATGACACTCCTCCCCACCTTTGCTTTCTCAAGCCATGGCTAACCGAATCCTCGAGTGCCTTCCAACAATCAAATACCATGGAGGAGTGTCTATTAAGGTTAATTAATTTGGGGCTGGGAACCCCATTGCCAGCTCTTTTTTCAAAATTATTGGATAAGCGGATGAAGCCACTAGTCCATTGGTGAAAGTTGCCCAAGAAGATTGAAAGATAAACACCACATACTCCCTCATGAGATATAAACCATTGACACAAATAAGAGGTAATAACTTTTGAATTGTTTAAAGGTAGCACACGAAGTATTTACTTGGAATGGCAGAAAATACCATGTAGTAGGTAGGTATGGTGGACACAAATGGCACAGTTTTTGGCTCAAGGATTTGGATGCACGAGAAGTATTCCCTCTCAATACAAGGCTTAGGCTAGCAAGGTTGTTTGAAACAAACACAAGTATGAACCGGTACAGCAAAACTTACATAAGAACATATTGCAAGCATTATAAGACTCTACACTGTCTTCCCTGTTGTTCAAACCCTCACCAGAAAATATCTAGACTTTAGAGAGACCAATCATGCAAACCAAATGTCAACAAGCTCTACAGTATTTCTTCACTAATAGGTGCAAAGTATATGATGCAAGAGCTTAAACATGAGCACAACAATTGCCAAGTATCAAATTATTCAAGACATTATACTAATTACCACATGTAGCATTTTCTGTTTCCAACCATATAACAATTAACGAAGCAGTTTCAACCTTCGCCATGAACATTAAGAATAAAGCTAAGAACATACGTGTTAATATGCAACAGCGGAGCGTGTGTCTCTCCCACACAATGAATGCTAGGATCCAATTTTATTCAAACAAAACAAAAACAAGAACATAAAGATGCTCCAAGTAAAGCACATAAGATGTGACGGAATAAAAATATAGTTTCACTAGAGGTGACCTGATAATTTGTCGATGAAGAAGGGGATGCCTTGGGCATCCCCAAGCTTAGATGCTTGAGTCTTCTTAAAATATGCAGGGATGAACCACGGGGGCATCCGCAAGCTTAGAGCTTTCACTCTCCTTGATCATATTGTATCATCCTCCTCTCTTGATCCTTGAAAACTTCCACCACACCAAACTCAAAACAAACTCATTAGAGGGTTAGTGCATAATTAAAAATTCACATGTTCAGAGGTGACATAATCATTCTTAACACTTCTGGACATTGCACAAAGCTACTGAAAGTTAATGGAACAAAGAAATCCATCAAACATAGCGAAATAAAAGGCAGAATCTGTCAAAACAGAACAGTCTGTAAAGATGAATTTTTCTGGGGCACTAAACTTACTCAGATGAAAATTCTCAAATTCAATGAAAGTTGCGTACATATCTGAGGATCACTCACGTAAATTGGCAGATTTTTCTGAGTTACCTACAGAGAATACTACTCAAATTTGTGACAGCAAGAAATCTGTTTCTGCGCAGTAATCCAAATCTAGTATGAACCTTACTATCAAAGACTTTACTTGGCACAACAATGCAATAAAATAAAGATAAGAAGAGGTTGCTACAGTAGTAACAACTTCCAAGACTCAAATATAAAACAAAAGTGCAGAAGTAAAATAATGGGTTGTCTCCCATAAGCGCTTTTCATTAACGCCTATCAGCTAGACGCAGAAAGTGTGAATCAAGTAACATCAAGAGATGAGGCATCAACATAGGGGTTTGGAGTTTTCTCAACTATGCATTGTATCTTATCTATATAAGTTTCAGATGCTCCTTTTTCATTACTCTTAGGCTTGCTATTCTCATCAAACAAATTTTCAGGAACAATCCAATCAAAATTCTTTTCTAGTGCCTCACACATTCCTAAGAACTTGCAAGGTATTGATGTTTTAATTTCCCCCTCACAATTAACTTTATTAGTGTACTTTAATCTATCTTTTTCCATCTTTTCAAGGGTATTAGCAAAATTGGTATAAGAGTCAAGCATCTTATATTTAGTAAAGACTTTTCTAGCTTCTTTTGCTACATCACCAAATTCTTTAAGAAGGGTTTCTAAGACAAAATCTTTCTTTTCTCCTTCTTCCATATCACAGAGTGTAAGAAACATGTGTTGCATTACGGGGTTGAGATTAACAAATCTAGCTTCTAGCATGTGTACTAAAGAAGCAGCAGCAATTTCATAAGTAGGAGCAAGTTTTACCAAGTGTCTATCTTCAAAATCTTCAACCGTACTAATATGAGTGAAAATTCTTCTATATTATCTTTCCCAATGATAGACCCTCGTCCTACCGGTACATCTTTCATAGTAAACTTAGGAGGAAACATGATGAAATAAGATAAAGTAAATGCAAGTAACTAATTTTTTTTTGTGTTTTTAATATGGGGAACGCAAACAAGATAGTAAATAAAGTAAAACAAGTAACTAATTTTTTTGTATTTTGATATAAGAAATCAAACAAAGCAATAAATAAAATAATTAAAGCAAGACAAAAACAAACTAAAGAGATTGGAAGTGGAAGACTCCCCTTGCAGCGTGTCTTGATCTCCCCGGCAACGGCGCCAGAAAAACGTTGCTTGATACGCGTAAAGCACACGACCGTTGGGAACCCCAAGAGGAAGGTGATGTCTACTTCCCCCTCCTTTTCCTGTAGACAGTGTTGGGCCTCCAAGAGCAGAGGTTTGTAGAACAGCAGCAAGTTTTCCCTTAAGTGGATCACCCAAGGTTTATCGAACTCAGGGAGGAAGAGGTCAAAGATATCCCTCTCATGCAACCCTCGCAACCACAAAGCAAGAAGTCTCTTGTGTCCCCAACACACCTAATAGGTGCACTAGTTCGGCGAAGAGATAGTGAAATACAGGTGGTATGAATATATATGAGCAGTAGCAACGGTGCCGAGAAAATAGCTTGCTGGCGTGTAGTTGATGGTGGTAGTATTGCAAGCAGTAGTAACACGATGAAACGAAGAACAAGCAGAGTAACGCAGCAGTATTTAGGAACAAGGCCTAGGGATTAGACTTTCACTAGTGGACACTCTCAACATTGATCACATAACAGAATAGATAAATGCATACTCTACACTCTTGTTGGATGATGAACACATTGCGTAGGATTACACGAACCCTCAATGCCGGAGTTAACAAGCTCCACAATTCAATGTTCATATTTAAGTAACCTTAGAGTGCAAGATAGATCAAAAGACTAAACCAAGTACTAACATAGCATGCACACTGTCACCTTCATGCATATGTAGGAGGAATAGATCACATCAATACCATCATAGCAATAGTTAACTTCGCAATCTACAAGAGATCATGATCATAGCATAAACCAAGTACTAACAGGGATGCACACACTCGTCACCATTACATCGTGCGGGAGGAATAGAACTACTTTAATAACATTGCTAGAGTAGCACATAGATAAATTGTGATACAAACACATTGCAATCATAAAGAGATATAAATAAGCACCTCACTATGCCATTCAACAGTGAATAAGTATTCTGTGAAATATAGCCTAAGAGACCCACACGGTGCACACACCGTCACCTTTACACACGTGGGACAAGGAGTCTCCGGAGATCACATAAGTAAAATTCACTTGACTAGCATAACGACATCTAGATTACAAGCATCATCATATGAATCTCAATCATGTAAGGCAGCTCATGAGATTATTGTATTGAAGTACATAGGAGAGAGATGAACCACATAGCTACCGGTAGAGCCCCGAGCCTCGATGGAGAACTACTCCCTCCTCATGGGAGCAGCAGCGGTGATGAAGATGGCGGTGGAGATGGCAGCGGTGTCGATGGAGAAGCCTTCGGGGCACTTCCCGTTCCGGCGGCGTGCCGGAACAGAGACTCCTGTCCCCCAGATCTTGGCTTCGCGATGGCGGCGGCTCTGGAAGGTTTCTGTGGGTTTCGTCGAACGTATCAGGGTTTTCGCGACGGAGGCTTTAAATAGGTGAAGAGGCGGCGCAGGAGGGTCGAAGGGGCGACCACACCATATGGCGGCGCGGCCAGGGCCTGGGCCGCGCCGGCCTATGGTCTGGGGGCCCAGTGCCCCCCCTCTGGTCCTTCTCGTGTGTTCTGGATGCTTCCGGTGAAAATAGGAACCTGGGCGTTGATTTCGTCCGATTCCGAGAATATTTCGTTACTAGGATTTCCGAAACCAAAAACAACGAAAACAAGAATCGGCACTTCGGCATCTCGTTAATAGGTTAGTTCCAGAAAATGCATAAATATGACATAAAGTATGCATAAAACATGTAGATAACATCAATAATGTGGCATGGAACATAAGAAATTATCGATACGTCGGAGACGTATCAGCATCCCCAAGCTTAGTTCTGCTCGTCCCGAGCAGGTAAAACGATAACAAAGATAATTTCTGGAGTGACATGCCATCATAACCTTGATCATACTATTTGTAAAGCATATGTAGTGAATGCAGCGATCAAAACAATGTATATGACATGAGTAAACAAGTGAATCATATAACAAAGACTTTTCATGAATAGTACTTCAAGACAAGCATCAATGAGTCTTGCATAAGAGTTAACTCATAAAGCAATAATTCAAAGTAAAGGTATTGAAGCAACACAAAGGAAGATGAAGTTTCAGCGGTTGCTTTCAACTTGTAACATGTATATCTCATGGATATTGTCAACATAGAATAATATAATAAGTGCAATATGCAAGTATGTAGGAATCAATGCACAGTTCACACAAGTATTTGCTTCTTGAGGTGGAGAGAAATAGGTGAACTGACTCAACAATGAAAGTAAAAGAATGGTCCTCCATAGAGGAAAAGCATCGATTGCTATATTTGTGCTAGAGCTTTTATTTTGAAAACATAAAGAGAGCATAAAAATAAAGTTTTGAGAGGTGTATGTTATTGTCAACGAATGGTAGCGGGTACTCTAACCCCCTTGCCAGACAAACCTTCAAAGAGCGGCTCCCATTTTATTTTATTTTTGGATGGCACTCCTTCCAACCTTTCTTTCACAAACCATGGCTAACCGAATCCTCTGGTGCTCGCCAACAATCTCATACCATGAAGGAGTGCCTTTTTATTTTAGTTTTATTATGATGACACTCCTCCCAACCTTTGCTTACACAAGCCATGGCTAACCGAATCCTTCGGGTGCCGTCCAACAATCACATACCATGGAGGAGTGTCTATTTAGTTTGATTAATTTGGGACTGGGAATCCCATTGCCAGCTCTTTTTGCAAATTATTGGATAAGCGGATGAAGCCACTAGTCCATTGGTGAAAGTTGCCCAACAAGATTGAAAGATAAACACCACATACTTCCTCATGAGCTATAAAACATTGACACAAATCAGAGGTAATAAATTTTGAATTGTTTAAAGGTAGCACTCAAGCAATTTACTTTGGAATGGCGGAGAAATACCATGTAGTAGGTAGGTATGGTGGACACAAATTGCATAGTGGTTGGCTCAAGGATTTTGGATGCATGAGAAGTATTCCCTCTCGATACAAGGTTTAGGCTAGCAAGGTTATTTGAAACAAACACAAGGATGAAGTGGTGCAGCAAAACACACATAAAAGACATATTGAAAACATTATAAGACTCTACACCGTCTTCCTTGTTGTTCAAACTCAATACTAGAAATTATCTAGACCTTAGAGAGACCAAATATGCAAACCAAATTTAAGCATGCTCTATGTATTTCTTCATTAATGGGTGCAAAGTATATGATGCAAGAGCTTAAACATGAGCACAACAATTGCCAAGTATCACATTACCCAAGACATTAATAGCAATTACAACATGTATCATTTTCCAATTCCAACCATATAACAATTTAATGAAGAAGAAACTTCGCTATGAATATTAAAAGCTAAGAACACATGTGTTCATATGCAACAGCGGAGCGTGTCTCTCTCCCACACAAGCATGATGTAATCCAGTTTATTCAAACACAAACAAAAATAAGAAACATACAGACGCTCCAAGCAAAGCACATAAGATGTGACCGAATAAAAATATAGTTTCAAGAGAAGGAACCTGATAATTTGTCGATGAAGAAGGGGATGCCTTGGGCATCCCCAAGCTTAGATGCTTGAGTCTTCTTGAAATATGCAGGGGTGAACCACCGGGGCATCCCCAAGCTTAGAGCTTTCACTCTCCTTGATCATAGTATATCATCCTCCTCTCTTGACCCTTGAAAACTTCCTTCACACCAAACTTCTCATAAACTTCATTAGAGGGGTTAGTACATAATCAAAAACTCACATGTTCAGAGGTGACACAATCATTCTTAACACTTCTGGACATTGCTCAAAGCTACTGGAATGTAATGGAACAAAGAAATCCACCCAACACAGCGAAAGAAGCAATGCAAAATAAAAGGCAGAATCTGTCAAAACAGAACAGTCCGTAAAGACGAATTTTTAATAAATACTTCCATTGCTCAGATCAGAAAACTTAAAACTAATGAAAGTTGCGTACATATCTGAGGATCACGCACGTAAATTGGCATATTTTTCTGAGTTACCTACAGAGAAAACAGCCCAGATTCGTGACAGATAGAAATCTGTTTCTGCGCAGAAATCCAAATCTAGTATCAACCTTCGATTAGAGGCTTCACTTGGCACAACAAAACACAAAACTAAGATAAGGAGAGGTTTGCTACAGTAGTAAACAACTTCCAAGACACAAATATAAAACAAAGTACTGTAGCAAAATAACACATGGGTTATCTCCCAAGAAGTTCTTTCTTTATAGCCATTAAGATGGGCTCAGCAGTTTTGGTGATGCACTCGCAAGAAATAGTATTTGAAGCAAAAGAGAGCATCAAGAGGCAAATTGAAAACAAATTTAAGCCTAACATGCTTCCTATGCATAGGAATCTTGTAAATAAACAAGTTCATGAAGAGCAAAGTGACAAGCATAGGAAGATAAAACAAGTATAGCTTCAAAAATTTCAGCACATAGAGAGGCATTTTAGTAACATGAAAATTTCTACAACCATATTTTCCTCTCTCATAATAACTTTCAGTAGTGTCATGAGAAAACTCAACAATATAACTATCACATAAAGCATTCTTATCATGAGTCTCATGCATAAAATAATTACTCTCCACATAAGCATAATCAATTTTATTAGTAATAGTGGGAGCAAATTCAACAGAGTAGCTATCATTATTATTCTCATCATCAAATATAGGAGGCATACTGTATTCATAATCAAATTCATCCTCCATAACAGGTGGTAACAAAAGACCAATATCATTATAATCATCATAAATAGGAGGCAAAGTATCATCAAAGAAAATTTTCTCCTCAATGCTTGGGGGACTAAAAAGATCATGAAAACCAGCTTCCCCAAGCTTAGAACTTTCTATATCATTATCAACAATGGTGTTCAAAGCGTTCATACTAATATTACTACCAAAGCATGCAAATAAGATTCCATAGGTTTTTTAATTTTCGCATCAAACAATCCATGTTTTAAATCAGGAAATAGAAATAGAAGCTCATTCTTGTCCATTATGCCAAACTAGTGTAAACAAGAAACAAAAAGATGCAATTGCAGGATCTAAAGGAAATAGCTTCGAGTACTTACGACGGCGGAAAATAGCTTGGTAGCCGAGGTCCGGAGTGTGAGTACCTTTTACCTTTCCTCCCCGGCAACGGCGCCGTAAAATAGCTTGATGTCTACTTCCCCCTCCTTTTCCTCGTAGACAGTGTTGGGCCTCCAAGAGCAGGAGGTTTGTAGAACGAGCAGCAAGTTTTCCCTTAAGTGGATCACCCAAGGTTTATCGAACTCGGGGAGGAAGAGGTCAAAGATATCCCTCTCATGCAACCACTGCAACCACAAAGCAAGAAGTCTCTTGTGTCCCCAACACACCTAATAGGTGCACTAGTTCGGCGAAGAGATAGTGAAATACGGGTGGTATGAATATATATGAGCAGTAGCAACGGTGCCGAGAAAATAGCTTGTCTGGCGTGTAGTTGATGGTGGTAGTATTGCAACGAGTAGTAACACAGATGAAACAAGTAAACAAGCAAGTAGTAACGCAGCAGTATTTAGGAACAAGGCCTAGGGATTAGACTTTCACTAGTGGACACTCTCAACATTGATCACATAACAGAATAGATAAATGCATACTCTACACTCTTGTTGGATGATGAACACATTGCGTAGGATTACACGAACCCTCAATGCCGGAGTTAACAAGCTCCACAATTCAATGTTCATATTTAAGTAACCTTAGAGTGCAAGATAGATCAAAAGACTAAACCAAGTACTAACATAGCATGCACACTCGTCACCTTCATGCATATGTAGGAGGAATAGATCACATCAATACCATCATAGCAATAGTTAACTTCGCAATCTACAAGAGATCATGATCATAGCATAAACCAAGTACTAACACGGATGCACACACTCGTCACCATTACATCGTGCGGGAGGAATAGAACTACTTTAATAACATTGCTAGAGTAGCACATAGATAAATTGTGATACAAACACATTGCAATCATAAAGAGATATAAATAAGCACCTCACTATGCCATTCAACGAGTGAATAAGTATTCTGTGAAATATAGCCTAAGAGACCCACACGGTGCACACACTGTCACCTTTACACACGTGGGACAAGGAGTCTCCGGAGATCACATAAGTAAAATTCACTTGACTAGCATAACGACATCTAGATTACAAGCATCATCATATGAATCTCAATCATGTAAGGCAGCTCATGAGATTATTGTATTGAAGTACATAGGAGAGAGATGAACCACATAGCTACCGGTAGAGCCCCGAGCCTCGATGGAGAACTACTCCCTCCTCATGGGAGCAGCAGCGGTGATGAAGATGGCGGTGGAGATGGCAGCGGTGTCGATGGAGAAGCCTTCCGGGGGCACTTCCCCGTTCCGGCGGCGTGCCGGAACAGAGACTCCTGTCCCCGGATCTTGGCTTCGCGATGGCGGCGGCTCCGGAAGGTTTCTCGTGGGTTTCGTCGAACGTATCGTGGTTTTCGCGACGGAGGCTTTAAATAGGCGAAGAGGCGGCGCGAGAGGGTCGAAGGGGCGACCACACCATATGGCGGCGCGGCCGGGGCCTGGGCCGCGCCGGCCCATGGTCCGGGGGCCCGAGTGCCCCCCTCCGGTCCTTCTCGTGTGTTCCGGATGCTTCCGGTGAAAATAGGAACCTGGGCGTTGATTTCGTCCGATTCCGAGAATATTTCGTTACTAGGATTTCTGAAACCAAAAACAGCAGAAAACAGCAACTGGCACTTCGGCATCTCGTTAATAGGTTAGTTCCAGAAAATGCATAAATATGACATAAAGTATGCATAAAACATGTAGATAACATCAATAATGTGGCATGGAACATAAGAAATTATCGATACGTCGGAGACGTATCAGCATCCCCAAGCTTAGTTCTCGCTCGTCCCGAGCAGGTAAAACGATAACAAAGATAATTTCTGGAGTGACATGCCATCATAACCTTGATCATACTATTTGTAAAGCATATGTAGTGAATGCAGCGATCAAAACAATGTATATGACATGAGTAAACAAGTGAATCATATAGCAAAGACTTTTCATGAATAGTACTTCAAGACAAGCATCAATGAGTCTTGCATAAGAGTTAACTCATAAAGCAATAATTCAAAGTAAAGGTATTGAAGCAACACAAAGGAAGATGAAGTTTCAGCGGTTGCTTTCAACTTGTAACATGTATATCTCATGGATATTGTCAACATAGAGTAATATAATAAGTGCAATATGCAAGTATGTAGGAATCAATGCACAGTTCACACAAGTGTTTGCTTCTTGAGGTGGAGAGAAATAGGTGAACTGACTCAACAATGAAAGTAAAAGAATGGTCCTCCATAGAGGAAAAGCATCGATTGCTGTAACAAAGGATTAGATGTATAGTGTGGAAGATGATGTTTGCGAAGAACAGTAAGAACAAGTATTGTAGTAGATTGTATTCGATGTAAAAGAATGGACCGGGGTCCACAGTTCACTAGTGGTGTCTCTCCAATAAGAAATAGCATGTTGGGTGAACAAATTACAGTTGGGAAATTGACAAATAAAGATGGCATGACAATGCACATACATATCATGATGAGTAGTGTGAAATTCAATTGGGCATTACGATAGAGTACGTAGACCGATATCCAGCATGCATCTATGCCTAAAAAGTCCACCTTCAGGTTAGCATCCGCACCCCTTCCAGTATTAAGTTGCAAACAACAGACAATTGCATTAAGTATGGTGCGTAATGTAATCAACACAAATATCCTTAGACAAAGCATTGATGTTTTATCCCTAGTGGCAATAGCACATCCACAACCTTAGAACTTTCACGTCACTCGTCCCAGATTAAATGGAGGCATGAACCCACTATCGAGCATAAATACTCCCTTTTGGAGTTACAAGTATCAACTTGGCCAGAGCCTCTACTAGCATCGGAGAGCATGCAAGATTTAAACAACACATATATGATAGATTGATAATCAACATAACATAGTATTCCATATTCATCGGATCCCAACAAACGCAACATGTAGCATTACAAATAGATGATCTTGATCATGTTAGGCAGATCACAAGATCCAACAATGATAGCACATGAGGAGAAGACGACCATCTAGCTACTGCTATGGACCCATAGTCCAGGGGTGAACTACTCACACATCAATCCGGGAGATGATTCTCCTCTCCGGCAGGGTGCCGGAGACGATCTCCTGAATCCCCCGAGATGGGATTGGCGGCGACGGCGTCTCTGGAAGGTTTTCCGTATCGTGGCTCTCGGTACTGGGGTATTCGCGACGAAGGCTTTAAGTAGGCGGAAGGGTAGGTCAGGAGGGCTGACGGGGGCCCCACACGCTAGGGCGGCGTGGGCCCCCCTAGGCCGCGCGGCCCTAGTGTGGCGGCGCCTCGTCGCCCCACTTCGTGATCCTTTCGGTCTTCTGGAAGCTTCGTGGAAAAATAAGACCCTGGGCATTGATTTCGTCCAATTCCGAGAATATTTCCTTTGTAGGATTTCGAAACCAAAAACGAGCAAAACAAGAATCGGCTCTTCGACATCTTGTCAATAGGTTAGTGCCGAAAAATGCATAAATATGACATAAAGTGTGTATAAAACATGTGAGTATCATCATAAAAGTAGCACGGAACATAAGAAATTATAGATACGTTTGAGACGTATCAGTAGGTGACAAGTGAGAGGTGATAATAAATGGTGGTGCACGGCATGGTGATGTTCGTCTTCGTGGTTGACGACATGGTGATGCTTATGACGGGCGTGGCCGGCGGTGTTATGGTGGTATTCAGCTTCGTCCTCGGCGACATGGCGATGCTTGTGACGAGGCATGAACGGCGGTGTCATGGCAGTGTTCGTCTTCGTGTTCGGTGACGTGGTGATGCATGTGACCGGCGTGACCGACTGTTGTGGGTATACTTCATGGGTGTACCATCGACAGTGCCTAGATCCGGCAAGCCCGGGTGGCCCACAGACGGTGATGAGGCATGTGGCCCATCGGGCGGCCCAGTTGTTGTTGATCCTGAAGGATGAAGTCCGGCCCAGGACAGGGGAGCCGGATCCGACCGACTTCTGGAGGAACCCGGATCCATGAAGGCCCATTAGGAACCCGGATCCGGTACGACGTATAAGGGAAGGCGGATCCTTGACGTGCACGGCAAGACATTGTACCGTAGTTAGGCAACCCTGTAATCCGGCTAGGACTCTCCATGTAAACCCTAGATCTGTGCGCCTTTATAAGCCGGATCCCGGGAGCCTTAGAGGCACAACCACAACTCATTGTAACATCGCGAAAGCGCCCAGATAATTCCAGACAAGCAGCAGTAGGCCCTGTCATCGTGCAGGTGTTCCGAAGCTGGGTAAATCGCGTACCACCATCCCGTGTGCACTCCGCCCTATGACCCCTACTTCTTGTCCCCCTCGTGAGGATCCCTCCTCCGGGGTACCGTCGATTAGGCAACGACACCGACGGTGTCATGGTTGTGTTCGGCGACGTCGTCGACGACATTATAATGCTTCTGACAGACGTGAACGGTGGTGTCATGATGTTGTTCATCGACGTGGTGATGCCTATGACGGGCGTGACCAGCGGTGTCATGGTGGTGATGGTTATGGTATGTTATAGGCAGTAATCTATGGCGGTAACCGTGTAGGTCTAGGCAGTGGCGGTGTCATGGTGGCGATGTTCTTGTTGTGCTACATCGAAAGCTTTGGCCTATCATATTCAGCCTAGTCTTGCGCAGGCCGCCTTGGCCATCGTCGGCGAGAGTGGCATGGTGGTCTTTCCGCGCACCGGCGTGGTGCCAGGCTTCGTGATAGCGGCGTCAAGCTTTGTGATAGGTGAGGAGGTGAGAGGTAAGGTCACCATGTGGATAAGTGGTGTGACTAAAGCTAGGCTCGTATGAAACCAAACAGGCTGAGCCCTTCGTTTCTGCTGGGCCATAAAATTCTGCACAGGCTGCCAAACGAGTGACGTTTTCTGGCCCATGGCCCATTCTCAACGCGTAGAGGCTCCCATCTCGTTGGCGCGGTGATGCAAGAAATCGGCCCAGCCTACCAAACAGGCCCTTTAAGACCCGTGCTATGCAAGAACACGACTGAGCCCAGAAAACCAAACGGCCCAAAAAATGCTAGGCCGATGCGAGCCAAGGGGCGCCCATACTACCAAACGCGCCCCAAATGTGAGGGCTAAACCGAGGCAACAGGACCAGGTAACAGAGTAAATTATAGAAAACTACCACATTTCAAGCTAAGGTAAGAGATTAGTACCAACTTTCTATTTTTGCGAAAAACTACCAAGCGGCCATCAAATATAACATGCTATTAAGCGGCCATCAGCGCAATACTCGAGGCCTTAGAGTTGGTAGTTTTTTTTTTTTTGCAAAAGTTAGCAAAGTTGGTACTTAATATGGTAGTTTTTTGTACTCCAGGAACAGTAGGCTGGGAAAACATAGCAAAATTGACAAAATTGACCCAAGAGCGAAACAAATTCGAAAAATAAACTATTAGGCTGAATTCAGTGGCTGGTCAGGTAGTGCGATCCTCTCAAATTGTGTTCATGTAGGGGAGAAATATCCTTGACAGGGTATTAACCCTGCATGAAACGATTCTTGAATTACATCAGAAAAAGATTGATGGGGTTGTTCTAAAATTGACTTTAAAATGGCTTACGACAAGGTCAACTAGTCTTTCCTTCAACACTCATAATTAAAGGTTGTTCTAATGAGTGGCGTGCTCTAATTCATAATTTTGCTTTCGGAGGAAGTGTTGTGCTCAAAGTCAATAGTGATGTTGGTAGATACTTTCGGACGAAAAAAGGATTAAGACAAGGCGACCTATTATCACATATGCTATTTAATATAGTGGCTGATATGCTATACTAACCATAATTATTGAACGTGCAAAAGTTGAGGGTCATATTGAAGGGGTAGTTCCATATTTTGTGGACGGTGGTATATCTATTCTTGAGTGCACCGATGATACGATTCTATTTATGGAACACGACCTTGAGAAAGCAAGAAATTTTAAGCTGATTTTACTAGCCTTCAAGAAGCTACCAGGTCTTAAAATTAATTTTCATAAAAGTGAATTGTTTTTCTTTGGTGAGGCGCAAGATGAGGCCACCCAGTATGCTAGTTGTGGGATTGGTCAGTTCCCTATCAGTTATTTAGGCATTCCGATTCATTATCGAAGGCTTACAAATGTTGAATAGAAACACGTCGAGGAAAGACTCCAAAAACGGTTAAGTAGCTGGAAAGGAAAATTACTATCTCTTGCCGGATGATTGGTCCTCATTAACTTAACTCAGTACTCGGCAATATGGTATTGTATATGATTTTCTTCTTCCAGTTGCCTAAAGGAGTCTTGCAAAGATTGGACTATTTCCGGTCAAGATTCTTTTGGCAAGGAGTCAGTGAGAAAAAAAATCGACGAAGGCTAAATGGAATGTTGTTTGCCGTCCAAAAGATCAAGGAGGACTTGGTATTCATGACCTTGAGATCAAAAACTGAGAGCACTCCTAGGGAAATGGTTAAGCTTCTGACTGAAGATGAGATTCGGCAAACCATCCTGAAGAGAAAGTATGTTGGCTCAAAGGCTTTGTCGTAGGTTTATTGGAAACCTGGACACTCGCACTTCTGGGTTGGCCTTATGGCGACAAATAAGTTCTTCTTTCCATACGGGTCTTTCTCTATCAAGGATGGATCTCCGGTTCTGGAAAGATAAGTGGCTTGGTAATGCCACTCTTTGTGAACAATATACTGCAATATACAATATTGTGCGTCACAAATTGGATACTTTAGCAAAGGCGATGGAAACTTCACTCCCAAATGTGACGTTCAGATGAGATCTTGTTGGTCTAAGGCTAGCATCCTGGAATGATATGGTCCAGTTGACGCATGGGACTGACGAGTTTCGTTAGAATCTACACGAGAGTGGCAAATTCTCCGTGGGATCCATGTATAGCGTTTTGATCCAGCCTACCGTGCCAGTTAATAATAATAAAAAGTGGAATATGAAGATATCGTTGAAAACTAAGGTTTTAACTGGAAAATTAAACTCTATCAATCAACAAGTTTCAACAATTAGCCTATATTGATGGCCTATTCAAGCTTGTAGACTCGTAGTACTAATTTTTAAGAACTGGAAGAGGTGTTTGGATTAGCCGTTTCGTGACACTGTCCAAATCTGAATCCATATCAAGTAAAGGTATCCTGTGAGAAGAACTCGAAATATAGTAAATAGTCTTACAGACCTCATGAGTTTACCAAGATGCAATGGAATACGCAAGTGCGGCTGACTGCAAATGGTTCTTGCACACAACATGTCTTAGAAAAAAAATGATAGATAGTTACCCCAAAACATCCAGGTACGGCTGCCCAGGTCACGCCGCCGCCAGGGACGAATCGCGCCGCCACCAGGCCGTCTCCCGCCGCGGCCAGGCCGTCCTCCGTCGCGGCTAGAGCGCCCCCGCCCACCGCGCTGCCCCGAAGACCGCGCCGCCGCCAGGCCATCTCCCGCAGATCGCGTCGCGCCGCCGCAGGGACGAGTCACGCGCCGCCAGGGACGAGTCGCGCCGCCACCAGGCCGTCTCCCGCCGCGGCCAGGCCGTCCTCCGTCGCGGCTAGAGCGCCCCCGCCCACCGCGCTGCCCCGAAGACCGCGCCGCCGCCAGGCCATCTCCCGCCGCCGCCGGGCGGACCGTCTCCTGCGCCGCGGGACGGACGCCTTCCGCGAGGCCGCGGCCCGGGCGGCGCGGGACCTCCCGTCCTCCGCGCACGCGCTCGATGGGCTCGCCGACATCGTCGCCCTGGGCAAGGACGCCCTCGCCCAGGCCGCCGCCTCCTCCGCCTCCCCCCGTCCGCGGATGCCAAATCCGACCTCAGCTCCGCGTCGGGCCACCTCTGCTACTACAGCCGCTTCGAGGCGCAGCTGCGCGCGCTCCAGTCGGATCCGGCCACCTTCGCCGCCGATCCCGACGACGCCGAGGACTTCGCGGCCTGGAGGAGGGAGGCCGGGTTCTGCGTCGACGAGCGGCAGGAGGAGATCGAGGCGCTCTGCTACGAGAGCGACGCCGTGGAGGGCATGCTGGACCGGCTCGTGCCCGACGCTGTGGACGCCGAGCTGTTCTGGGCGAGGTACTTCTACCGCGTCCACAGGCTCAAGCAGCAGGAGGACGCCAGGGCCAAGTTCGTGAAGCGGGTCATCGCGCAGGAGGAGGAGGAGGATCTAAGCTGGGAGCTGGATGATGAGGAATCAGCACCAGAGGAGGAGATTAAGTAGGCATCGATCAGTGAAGAACCAAAACATTCTTCTATTTTGATTAGCCTAGGGGTTTCCTTGGGTTTTTGGTCTGATGAGTTTTCTGTTTCGGCTAATGTGTTGAGACAAACGGAGCTTGACCGTCTAACGGTTGCTCCGAATGTCTCCACTAGGCCTGAAACGACAGTTATAGACGATGATGATGATGACGACATCCTAGATGGTCAAATTCTCTCGGCTATAATTGACAACATTTCAGAAGTTGATTTAGAACACGCGGAGCTTAGTTCTGATTTACAAGCGTCCGAACGTGGTTCTCGATCATCGGCTGGAAAGAAATCTCGCAGGTATGGTAAGAACTCTAAATCTAAAATAGTTTCTCGATGAATGGCATGTTCCGGAATAGCAGAGGTCTTCGTGACTTGGCTAAGCATTCCCACATTGCTGATGGTTGTAGAGATTATGATTTAGATTTTCTTGCTATTTCGGAGACGGGTAGGCGGAATTTCTCTCAAAGTTTTCTCGACCGTTTGTCAGGCGGGATTAACTTTCAGTGGTTTTCTCGCCCGCCCCGTGGTAGGTCTGGGGGCATTTTACTCGGCGTCCGTACAGACACCATGACCGTTTTGGCTAGTTCTGATGGAGAGTATCACATTAAACTCGACATTCAGAATAAAGCAGATGGTTTCATATGGAGTCTGGTCGCTGTGTATGGTGCCGCCCAGGAAGTGTTTAAGGCTGACTTTTTACGTGAGTTGGTAAACCTTACAAAGGATAATCCTTATCCGATTTTAATCGGAGGTGATTTTAATTTGTTGAGGTTCCCTCATGAGAAAAGTAAAGGCCGCTTTGATGGTCATTGGCCTTTCTTGTTCAACGCTGTCATCGATAGCCTGGATTTAAGAGAGGTGTTTATGACTGGTCGGCAGTTTACTTGGGCAAACAGCTTGCCGGAGCCCACATACGAGAAACTAGATCGCGTGTTGATGGATACCGAATGGGAAAGTAAATACCCTATGGTGTCAGTCCGTGCACTAGAACGTATTGAAAAACTGTCTGACCACGCTCCCATCCTTCTAACCACTGGGAATCCCAGACCCGTTTGTAAACGGCCGTTCAAATTTGAACTTGGCTGGATATATCGAGAGGGATTTCATGATATGG
Organism: Lolium rigidum; assembly: GCF_022539505.1. Taxonomy (NCBI): domain Eukaryota; kingdom Viridiplantae; phylum Streptophyta; class Magnoliopsida; order Poales; family Poaceae; genus Lolium; species Lolium rigidum. The sequence continues at coordinate 293,273,788 of NC_061514.1, forward strand.
TTAAAAGGGTTTGGGAAAGACCGGTCGGGGAAGTACACCTATCTTGAGATGGAATAATAAAATGCGGTCTATGCGCAAACATCTTTCTCGGTTGGGCTGCCCATACGGCTGGTATTCTTAAAAAGAAAAGACTCGCTTATCAAATGTGATTGATGAGCTTGAGGCTGTTGCGGAGATTAGACCACTGTCTACACATGAGATTGAACTTAAAAATCAATCCAATGAACAGATGGCCGGTCTTCTCCGCGAAGAAGAACTCAAATGGTATCAACGATTCAAGGCTCAATTCATCTTGGAAGGAGACTCAAATACGAGGTATTTCCATGGCTTAGCCAATGGGAGACACCGGAAAAAACGTATTCACTCTCTTATTCAAGATGAAGGGTTGATTGAAGGCCATGAGCAACTCATGTCTTACATTACTAACTATTATAAGGGTCTGTTTGGTCCTCCGGAGGAAAGTAATTTTACTCTTAACGAGGACTTAACGGATGATATACCCCAAGTTTCTTTGGAAGAAAACGGCTTGCTAACCGCACCTTATACTGAGGAAGAGGTTAAGAAGGCAGTTTTCCAAATGGAATGCAACAAAGCACCGGGTCCGGATGGTTTTCCAGCAGAGTTTTATCAAACCTTACGGGATACTATTAAATGGGACCTTCTAGATTTGTTCGATGATTTACACATTGGACAACTAGAATTATTTCGTCTAAATTTTGGTGAAGTTATCTTGTTACCGAAAATTAATGAGGCAGAAAGGATCCAACAATATAGACCCATTTGCCTATTAAATGTAAGTTTCAAGATTTTCACTAAAGTGGCCACCATTAGACTTAATACGGTTGCGGATCATGTGGTTTTACCATCGCAAACAGCCTTTATGCAAGGACAGAATATCCTTGATGGAGTGGCGGTTTTGCATGAGACGGTACATGAGATGCATTCTAAGAAATTAAATGGGGTTATTTTAAAGCTTGATTTTGAGAAGGCGTATGATAAAGTTAAATGGTCTTTCCTTCAACAGACACTCAGGATGAAAGGCTTTTCGCCTGAGTGGCGAGCTCTAATTAATGATTTCGTGTATGGTGGTAGTGTGGCTATACGGGTCAATGATGACACCGGACACTACTTCCAAACGCGAAAAGGGTTACGCCAAGGGGATCCGTTATCTCCGATGTTGTTTAACATCGTAGCGGATATGTTGGCGGTACTCATAGAGCGGGCCAAGTCCGATGGTCAAATTGAAGGGGTGATTCCACATCTAGTTGATGGTGGCTTATCTATCCTTCAATACGCCGATGACACAATTCTTTTTATGGATCATGATCTTGAAAAAGCTCGAAATCTGAAATTAATTTTAGCAGCTTTTGAGCAATTATCGGGATTGAAAATTAACTTCCATAAAAGTGAATTGTTCCGCTTCGGTGATGCCCAAGACGATGTAGCTCGTATACAGAGTTATTTGGTTGCGGGCAAGGCCAATTTCCGATTCGCTATTTGGGTATTCCGATTCACTATCGGAGACTGACAATTGCGGAATGGAAATCAGTGGAAGAAAAATTACAAAAACGCCTCAGTAGTTGGAAAGGTAAACTGTTGTCCCTGGGTGGAAGATTGGTACTTATTAATTCAGTACTAACTAATATGGTACTGTATATGTTATCATTCTTCATCTTACCCAAAGGAATTCTGCACAAACTCGATTATTATCGATCCGGATTCTTTTGGCAAGGGGACAACGAGAAAAAGAAATATCGACTGGTTAAATGGAGTATAGTTTGTAGTCCCAAAGATCAAGGAGGGCTTGGAGTTCATGACCTGGAGGTCAAGAACTCAGCGCTACTGGGTAAATGGCTTTTTAAGCTACTTACTGAGGATGGGATTTGGCAAACTATACTTCGGAGAAAGTATATCGGCTCGAAGACATTATCTCAAGTGGTTTGGAAACCTGGGGATTCACACTTCTGGGCTGGTCTTATGGCGACAAAAAATATCTTTTCGACATGGGACTTTCTCCATTAAGAATGGAGCACGGATACGGTTCCGGGAAGATGCTTGGCTCGACAATGCACCCCTATGTGAACAGTATCCCGCTTTGTATAGAATTGTGCGTCGCCAAGGTGATACCATTGCAATCGTAATGGCTACCTCACCCCCGAATGTGACGTTCAGACGGGTTTTACTAGGACAAAGGCTCGTGGCATGGAACAACCTAATTCTGCGGCTTGGAGATATTCAGTTATCGCCAGAGCCAGATGAATTTCGATGGAACCTCCATGTAGATGGTTCCTTTTCTGTAAAATCTTTCTACAATGCGATGCTGCTTTCTGATTTACCGATTGATAATAATAAGAAAATTTGGAAGATGAAGATACCATTAAAAATTAAAATTTTTGGATGGTATCTTCGTCGAGGGGTTATTCTCACCAAAGACAATCTTGTTAAGCGGAATTGGCACGGAAGTACACGATGTGTCTTTTGTCATCATGATGAAACCATCAATCATTTATTCTTCCGAGTGCCGGTTTGCGAGATCTATATGGTCGAGTCATCCAAGTAGCGTCTACCTTGTATCCTCCGACTAGTGTCGCTAATGTCTTTGGCAATTGGCTTCATGGTATCAACTCAAGGTTTAAAATGCTTCTTAGGATGGGGGCGCTAGCGATTATCCAGGCGCTCTGGCTATGTAGAAATGACAAGATCTTTAATGACAAAAATTGCTCTTTGTTGCATGTTATCTACAGATGCACATGTATTCTCCGTTCGTGGTTACCTCTTCAGCGGGTGGAGAACCGAGACCTGTTTACGGAGGTCTGTACACGGTTGGAAGATACGGCGAGGGGTACTTTTTCCCTACATGGGTGGCAGCATAGTCTACGGATAGAAGCTCCACCTAGCTCTTAGGCGTTATATGATTCATCGTTCCGATATTTATTTCGCCTATTTTTGTTTTGTGTAACTTTGGTCACTTGAGACAACAAACGGCTGTGTGCATCCTGGTTATGCAGAGGCTGGATGTAATTGCTTCTTGAAGTAATAAAGCATCCTTTATCGAGAAAAAAAAAAAAACACAACATGTCTTAGGTAAGAAATAAATGCATAAACAACATGATCAGATCACAATTAACACAAAATGAAAATCAGCGACACTATAAGAAAATGTATCAAAAGGGTCATTGCCTTGCATTGATCCATAACTAACACATATGTGGTACATAATATCTTGCAATAACAATTACTGCTTGCACGGCTAGATAAATTAGACAAAAAGTGATCCCAAAGTGAAATTGCAACAGTATAGACTATACAATATTTTGCTCCTGAAGTCAAAATACAACCTTGCAGACTATAAAGTACTCCGTATATATGTTCAGTATCCTCCAAAGGGCCAGAAGGAGCCATTCAGATGGTTGAAATCCCCACCCTGCAGGTTAAGGATGGTAAACTGTTTTGCTCCGCATATGAGAATTAACCATAAAAAAAACTACTCCTTTCATTTAGGAATTCAACAGCAATTATGGCAAAGCACAACAAACCACGTAACTTACCAATTTGTTAAGTTATCCCCAACTGTTTGCCAGTCACAGACAAAAAACTAGCTATATTTAGGAATTAAAAAAAAACTAACTAAATTTATTAACCAAAACATACTTTGTATCAAAGAAAACCTACCACATAGGAATAGGAAAATCTGAATTCTAAAGTTGCCCATGGAGATGCAATAGCAATAGCAGACAATATGGCTAAGAGTTTGCTTCCAACAATAGGCATCCATGGATAAGGATTGTTACACTAAAAGAATAACGATGGAACATTCAGTTCTACATAAAAGAATATAGTAGCAGGAAAATAGGAGCTATCAACATTGCAATTTGATCTATAAAAATGGCAAAATCAATTTTAATAACAATGGACAATCTTATATACCAATTTGGTGATTTCAGAGTTATCTTCAGAAAACACATTCCAGCTGTTCTGAAAATTTTGCTCCGAGGAGATATACTCATCACCATAAGACTGCTCATAAACTTCTACGTGTTGAGGATATGAGGAAGACGAAAATAAGTTTGCCATATCTCCATATTCACCAGATTGTAAATGATCCTACAAGCCAAACAGAGAGTTAACAAGGAGTATTAGCTATACTCCGACCAGCCAATAATATATCAAACTGACGTGTTGCATCAGCATTGTATCAATAGCATCTCAAATGAAACAGGATGGCATCTTACATTGTTATATTCAGGAGCTACCTCTCCTGTGCTGGCGTGATAGTACCCCGAATTCATCGACCAAGAAGGTTGGTAAGGTTCGAGTGGAGCGTCAGGTACATATGCATAGGGCTGTATCTCACGTGACTGTGTTGACATCTCCAAATTATCAATATTGGTTTGGTTGGTATATGATGAGAAATTCTAGATGAGGATAAAAATATTACCTAGTTAGCCTTGTAACTCAAATGTGACAGAAGTATACAAACATACTGAGAAGCATATTACGTTTTTTACATGGAGACAGATGTAGTCATCCTAAATAAGCAAATGCATCTATATTAACTAGTCTGTGCAAAGTGAAAGCAGTAAGTAAATGATAGTGCTAACAGCTAGGTAACAAACCTCGTGGTACTCCGCCTTGTGAGAATAAACTGTTTCCGGAGGTTCAACCTGAACATGCAGTGGCTGCTCGCTGAAGTGTTGGTTGTAACAATAAATAGGTTGAGATGAAAAAATGTTTTCTGCACCATAAGTAGACGAAACCTCCTGTATGTGAAATTGAGAAGCGGTTTATATCCGAACATAGCAAGCAGTCAATCAGGACATGTTTGAGTACAAGTCATAAGTAACGAATCAACAAACAAGACAGCTAACCAGGTTAAAAAAGTAATACAACTTTAGGGTGTCTGTTCACTAAAGTTTTGATTGTTGAATAAACAGGCTGAGCTGAAATCGTATTTTCTGCACCATAACTGGACTCATGTGCAGATAACAAGCAGGTAGCAGGATAGATCCAGGTGCAAGTAATGAATCTGCTCTAGTTACTGAAGCATCTCTCAGGCATACAACTCCCTGTTTCTTGTCTAATGGTGCTCTTTTTATAGGTCAAATACTCATACATGTCCATTGATGAGATTAGTTGATTTCTCAGAGAAAATTGATGCGCCGATGGTAGTTAGACAACAGTGATGTGGCTATGGCAATACCATTGAGTGGCAGATTAAAAAGGCATAACAATTGACCAGCACAAGTGAGTTATTAAAACAACTGCACAAAACTGAGTTATTGAAGCATCTCTCAGACATACAACTCCTTGATTCGTTTTGCATTTGTTGTCTAATGGTGCCCTTTTCATAGGTCAAATATCTCCTTTAATGAGATTAGTTGACTGCGCATGCAGAGCAAATCGATGGCGATACTAGTTGGACAAGACCGACGTAGCTATGGCTAAACCATTGAGTGGCAGATTAAACAAACATTACAATTGACTAGCACAACTGAGTTATCACAACAACTACACATAACTGTGCTAAAGTGCATAGGCCGACAACTAGTCACTAGACAGGTCATACTTGGATCATTGAGAAGTGAGAAATACCTGATGATAGTGGGATTCATCCTCTTTGTAAACGTCCTGGTAGCTCTGATTGGGAAACCACGAAGTAGGTTGATCCGAAGCAACATCAAGACTGTAGGATTGAGTGTAAGATTGTTGGTAGGAAGAGTCATATGAGCCGTAGGTTGAATGGGCATATGCATACGTATCCTCCTTCGCAGTATCGTACCAAGATAACAGCTGTATCTTCCAAAGTAGCACAAGGAAATGCAGAAGAGTCAATTAATAACGAGGGAATATAAACGCTCAATAATATGCAAGTCAATCAAAATACTAAAGCATGATAAATAAATTAAAGAATAACGTAGCAGTAGTGTGTTTCCTCACATTGCTCTGATCAGTCGGCTCGCCGTCGCCGTGCCACTGCACGGTCCCAATTTCCGGCACCTCGCTGACATAGCTCCACTGCACGCTCCCAATTTCCGGCACCTCGCTGGTATTACTCCACTGCGCATTCCTCCCGAACGCAGGCACGTCCTCGCCGGCATCGTGCCACTGCACGTTACCAATCTCCGGCGGGGGCACCTCGACGACCACGGCGTCCTCCACCCCGCCCTTCCTGTTGGCGTAGACGGGGACGCCGTGGCAGTCCGCCCCGATCCGGCGCTCGCCGTAGCCGTCGGCGTGGCCGAATAGGAAGTCCAGCCCGCGCATGCACTGCCGCCAGTAGTCCCGCGGCCCGCACCGGCACCGCGCGCGCGTGTGCGTGTGGCAGCAATGCGGGTGCGGCGGCGGCGGCAGGTACGGCCAGCCGCGGAACACCTCCGGCGTGGGGTACGTGGGGTGCCGCGGCGCGTGCGGGCCGTCCCCGTAGTCGTGCGGCTTCGGCCAGTAGAAGGGCTGCGCGACGGGCGCCGGCGATGGGGGCGTGGGCGGCTTCGTCGCCGGCTCTGGCGAAACCGGCCAGGGCTTCGCGGGCGCCCGCGGAGGCGTACCGGGAACGGGCGCGGGAGGCGGTGGGGAGTAGCGCGGTGGGGAGGCGGCGGGGGCGGGGGAGGAGACGGGGTAGCAGGTGGAGGGGGAGGGCGGGATGGGGGAGCCGTAGGTGGCGGAGATGTCGTAGCCGCCGCCGTAGGGGTGGGGGTTGTACTCGTAGTACTCGTCGTCGTCTACCTGGTCGTCGTCGGAGGCGGCCGCCATGGCGCGATGGGTTCAGCGGCGGCGGTGGTTACGGCTGGCAGACAGCGGTGGCGTGGGTAGAGGAGGCGGAGTGGGAGTGGGAGTGCATGTGCAGGGTGGGGGAAGGGGAGGTGGGTGGTGGCATGTTCATTTCCGGGTGATGGCGACGGCGAGGCGTGGTTTGGAAGCCAGTGCACAGTTGGAGAGGAAGATGCCGTCGCCATTTCGCGATGGACATTATTGCGCACCCAGTTCGAGGGCGTGCGATCAGAGTAGGTGCGAGTTTTTTTTGAGTAAAATCTAGGAGTACCTTTTGGCGGGTGCTACAACGAACTCAGTTTTTATAGCGGCCAACGAGCATGTGGTCCTGCGACCTGATCTAGAACTTGGGCTTCAAGGCCCGGCCCACATAGACCAACAACTGTGGTGCTGTCTCTAATCCATTTTCTTCGGCAAACCAATCGACCGCATGCATGACGGAATGTCCTGCCGCCCGACCGGTGTAATTGGGCCTGTCCACTAGCCAGTTAGGTCCGGGTTTTTGAGTCTTTTTCGGTCTTTCTGGTTCTGCAGTTTTCTATGATTTCGGTCTGGTTTTATGTGGTTTCGTGAGATTTTCAAATTTTTGGAAACTTTTGGATAAGACTTTGGGCTTAACGCATTCACTCATGTGAAAGAGGAAATGGTGTCACGTGCAATGACCTGAGAATAACATGCTATAACGTACGAAACAAAAAAAAAAAGGTCCCTTACTACAATGAAGGGACATCGTAAACCATGTTACTGTATAAAAAAGCATTTGTTAAGTCAACATTTGTTGGGTTGACAAACGGTGAAAATACCAATGATCATAATAGGAGTTCAACTCTCATGATCCGTGGTCTTTGAAATCTCAGTAAAGATCCGTGGTCTATCAAGAAATAATACATCAATATCTTTACTGAGATTTCAAAGACCACGGATCTTTCAAATGTAAATATTATTTAGTTTGATATTGCATTACTTGAATATTTCTCTTGTGGAATACTAATAATATTTTTAAAAATTATGCGTAACCAAATGGTGAAACATGACGGAGATTGTTAGGGGTGCCAAGAACACCAATCGTACTTAAACTGTGAATAAAATGTAAAACAGTAGCATAAATATATATCTTTAAAAAATTCTCCATAGTAGGGGGCCATGGCCCCCTACCCTAAAAAGCTTCGACACTGTAAAGAAGGGGCCTTTGGTGCCGTGTTGCCCTAGGGCCCTCGAAATCTATGGACCGGCCTTGATTATGTACCATGAAGAAAGTTGTAATAATAATTAGTTCTAAAATCATAGTATACCTAGAACAAGTATCACGGTCTTGAACAAAACTAGGAAGTTTGCGGCGCGGCGCACGCCGCGCCCGTGCTGTCTAGGGTGTGGGAGGTGTAGTTTGTGTTTGACAGCAACTGTATGCATGCTGGTGGGTTGTTGAATAGTTTGAGAGTGGAGGCTAGATGGGGCTGGTCGGTATAAGTGATTGTTTCACTATATGACATAAGACTTTAGGAGTCATAAATAATATCTGATGATGGCATATTAGACCTTATTGATCTTTCTGTGAAATCTACTTACTTCTTGTATGAGATAATCGATCAGGTTTCATAAAGCTTGCTGAAATTAATTTGGTGGAGTTCACTTGTCAATTTTGATATGTCGGTATTACCATCTGAGCTGAACTTCTGAAAGAGAAGATAAACTAAGGTATATAGTGTATCAATACATGTTAGAATTTATTTTGAAGGTAAAATATGTACCCACATAATCAATGGGAAATTAAGCAGAGAACATAAGAAACTATTTTGTCGCCATTGTTAGATTATATGTTTCGGTTAAGTTAGACTTGTAACGCAAGCTAGGGTTTTAGGCTTAGTCGGTTGGCTCTACTATTTATATCCCTTGTACCCCAAACAGTTTTGTATCAATTGTGAGACATAATACAATCTTACATGGTATCGGACTAATCGATCCCGACCTATGGCGCCGCCGCCAAGCCGCCGCCGCCGCTCGGTTACTTCGACCAGCAAGCCAAGGCCGCCGCCGCCGCCGAGGCCTCGGCCTCTTCTACCCATCCCACGGCTACTCCTCTCTCCTACACAGACACCATAGCCGATGTCACCCCCTTCATACCTATTACTTTAGATCTTTCCCAACACAACTACTACCATTGGCGCCACCTCTTTGAGGTTCATCTCGGCGCCGCAACCTCCGTCATCACATCGCCGCCGACGCCGCCCCTCGTCCCGACGACGCTCGGCTGGATCACGGATGATCTCGCCATCATCCAATGGATCTACACACGCGTGTCCACGGAGATTTTCAATCTCGTTTTCCGTGAGGCCGCCACCGCCGCCGCCCTCCGGGCGTCCCTCGCGCCGCCTCTTCCGGGACAACGCCGACGCCCGGATCAACAACCTCCACTCCGCGATCCGCAACACCCCTCGGGGGACTCCTCGCTCGGCGTCTACCGTCGGCGCATCCGGACGATGGCGGATGAGCTCCGCGAACTAGGCGATCCTATGCCCGATCGCCGACTTATCAACATCCTTCTCCAAGGGCTCGGCGACCGGTTCAAGACTCAAGCGGCCATGATTCCCTTCATGCAGCCTCGCCCTTCCTTCAAGGAGATCTGGTCCCTGCTGCAGAACGCCGATGATGACCTCACACGGCGGGAGGCGCGGCTTCACGTCTTCGCCGCCTCCACCCGGGCGCCCCTGCTGCCTACTCCTGCACCGGCAGGCCCGACGAGCCAGCCCACTGCCGCGGCAGGACCCCCGGTACCTTTTCCAGCCTCGGCCGGGCAGCCTCCTCCTGGCTGGCGTCCCAGCCCCAACTACAAGGGCAAGAATCCGATGTACTGGTGTTATCACCAGATTTTAGACAAATCCAGAGGTGGGCCGGGCTTGGAAGATTACATGTGGAAGATTTCTAAAGCGGCCTGGCACGAAGGGTTTTGGGCTGAATTGCCCGTGTATCTTTATTTAGTAGTTTATTATTTTAGATAAGAGATAGAATCTTACTCGTGCACGGTTTAGTGCACGCCCGCATTAGAGAGTCCGCCGGACTATAAATATGTACCTAGGGTTTATGGAATAAAAAACAACTCACGTTCAACCCCAAAAACAAACCAATCTCGGCGCATCGCCAACTCCTTCGTCTCGAGGGTTTCTATCGGGTAGCGACATGTCGCCTAGATCGCATCTTGCGATCTAGGCAGCACAAGCCCCACGTTGTTCATGCGTTGCTCGTACTGAAGCGTTTTTGATGGCGAGCAACGTAGTTATCTTTAGATGTGTTAGGGTTAGCATTGTTCTTCGTTTAAGCATGCTTACGTAGTGCAACCCTTGCATATCTAGCCGTCCTCACGCCTATCTCAGGTGTGGGGCGGCACCCCGCTTGATCATTATTTAGTAGATCTGATCCGTTACGATTGCTCCTTGTTCTACAAGGATTAGTTTAATATCCGCAATAGTTAGGCCTTACAAAGGGGGAGGATCCGAGTGGCACGTAGGGTGGCGTTCGCAAGTCCTAAACGGGATGTTCCTAGGATCAACTTCATGTTGGTTTTTTGGCCTTGTTTAGGATCGGCTTACGAGCACCGTGCGTGGCCGCAAGGCCCAACCTGGAGTAGGATGATCCGATTATGCGGTGAAAACCCTAAATCGTCGTAGATCTCATTAGCTTCATCTTGATCAAGCGGGACCACCAAGTATTCGTGCACCCCGTACGGATCATGGGTGGATCGGCTCTTTGAGCCGATTCACGAGATAACCCGAGAGCCGATCGAGGCTCGTATTTAACGTTTACATGTATGCCCTGCAGAAACTAAGCGAGGCAACCTCATCACCTTCCCGACCGGGTATAGGTCGGGTGGCACGCCCTTGCACTTCGCAACGCCGCGTGTGACCGGAAGAGCATTGCGGGCCGTCGCTCGGAGGGGTCTCAGCCAGCCGCAGCTCTAGGCTCTTCCCGGCTCTACGGTGTTGACAAGGCCGCTGCCCGCCGGTGGGTTTTGGCAGTCAACACATTCTGGCACGCCCGGTGGGACAATCGTCTACACCAACCACATCGCCATCTACATCTGAGATGGCGGACGGCACGCCAGTCACCTGCGACGAGATCAAAGCCATCCTCGAAGCCGCACTCTTCGGCTCTTCCCACCGAACCCACTCCCATGGCGTCAGGGGGAGGGGTTCCACGCCCGAAGGCGCACTTGATGGGAGAGATCTCTCCACCCCGTCGGAGGAGCGCCCCAGGTCTCTGAAGCATGGGGATCTGCCCAAGGAGCTCAGAAGGAAACATGACGGGATCAAGGCAACCCTTGGAGCCGAACTCATCGGCTCCGCTGAGAAGACCCGGCCGCACGATATCAGGCTCGGTAGGAACCCACGTCCGGGTCCCGGTGTCGACACGGCGGATCTCAGCCACCCCATAGATCAGCCAAAGTTTTCCTTTGATGTCAATATGGCAGGGTCTGCAAGCCGCCATGACAAAGAGGAAACAGAAAGCAGCCACTCCCGTGGCAAGGATGAAGAGGGAGCCGATCCGCGCGACCAACCCCGAGGTGAGGACAGGCGGTACCTGGCAAGAGAGGGAATAAGAAGCATGCGGCATCAACGCCCACACTCCAAGCACCCTCTCAACAAATACGAGCAACTCCACGACCGACGTCGGCGCTACGACGCGGACGATGAAAGGAATTTCTGGCCTGATGCCGAGGTCGGAAGGTACCGCCAACATGGTAGAAGCAACAACGGGTACGATCGTCGCGCCGAAGGGAGGCCAAGGGGGCAAAATGACGTGGATAAGCACTGGGACTGCCCTTTCTTCAGACACTGCTGGGATTCAGGAATGAGCCGATTGCCCACAATCGGCAATTGCCCAGAATGCAATCAGAAAAAGAAGGAGGCAGCCAATGTGTCTGTGTTCGAGCGCCTAGGGCCTCTCCCGCCACAAGGCAAACGCGCTGAGTCACCTCGTTGGGCAGATCTTGAGGATTCGAGAAGACGAGGGAGAAGTGGAAGAAGATAGGTACCACCGGCCAAGGTGGTGCCCCGACGGACTCAGCCGTTCCCAAAAGCGCGAGGGTTCAGCGATTGCGCGGCCTAGAGGAAGCCGAGAGGTTGTACCGCATACGCTAAGGAAGGCACGGCCCGATCCGGCCGCAAAGGTTCGGCGAACCCTGGATGAAGAGGGTCGTCCACGGAAAATGGAGTGGCGCCCTAAACGGAGGAAAGCCGATGATGAGACATCGGGCTGGCACAAACATGGTACTCGTCTTGCCGACGGAGCGTAGCGCTCCACGACTCTACGGAGCACTCAAGGTGGACGACGAGCAAGCGCATCAAGTCAGAGGTTGGGTTGGTTTTATCCAGCCTGACCAAGTAGCAAGATCAAACCAATGAGCAAACCAGGAGAGGCTGATCCTTGTGATCGGCCCCAAAAATTTATGAAGGGAACTTACAAAACCTTCAACGAGCAAGCAACGTGGAGGCCGATTCCAGCAATCGGCCAAAATTATCCTCACCCACCATTCTGCCTGGGTTCAACATGTTATCCAACACGAGCCGATACCATCAATTCTCTTGACAGAATCGGCTCGGGGGGGGCACCCAGGTAGATAAAATACGAGGATATGCAACGGAAGCCTCTCATCTTCTGTTGATGGATATTGGAATATGGGGGCCGATGCACAGGTCGGCCGTAAAAACAAAAAGTGAAAATTCGAAAATTTTCGAACATAGCCGATGCAGCAGGCATCGACTTAAGGACATGAAAGCCGATGCATGGCCATCGACTCAAGAGGAGTAACTGTTACGATCAGAGGGTCAATGGAGCGCAAAGGGAGATTGTTTATGAAGGAACTCCTCAATGGAGCGAGTTTGGAAGCTCGGATCCTCTCTTCAAGAACAATGTCGGGAGCAGCATGGGCGTGCGGATCAGGTCAAGGGTGGATTGCATCAGGTCCACCGGAGGGAAGGAGCCTATCCGGCCGGCGAGAACTGAAAAAACTCGGGGGGCAGCTCGCCTTGAAGGCTCTCTGCTTTGGGAAGCCGATTTATGTTCAAATCGGCTAGCTCGGCATAAGAAGTTCCCTCAGACATGATCGACCCCAGGTCCATACGGCTCTGTTTTGCCTCGGCTAAGACTTGGGGGGCAACAAGCCTGGAAGATGCCCTGTTTTTAAGAGCCGATTAGGGTCACCTCGGCTGCAGCTGCATCATGGTCGTCTCAGGGAGGAACTGGGAAGGAAAAGCCGTCGTCTAGCACAGGGCCTGGACTGTGCTGTTGCTGCAAGAAAAGGAAAGAAGTCCGACTCATTGCTATCGGTCTTAGCATGACAAACGGAGGGAATGAAATTGGAGCGATTAAAGGATGAATGGAAAGAACAATTTCATTAATTCCAAGGAGCGGCTTTACAAGAAAGAGCCGATGGCTCTCAAAAGAGGGATCTGGTGCCTAGTGCACTTGCTACTACTAGTCCTATACTACTAGTCGTCGCTGTCCTCGTCATCGCCGCCGTCGACGTCGTCGGCGCTGCTCCCAGGGAGCTCCTCGTCGCTGCTGCCCTAGCCCTTGGCCGGAGCCTCTTCCTCCTCGTCATCATCATCATCCTCGCTGTCCGCCCAGGAGCGGAAGCGCTTGGTCGGCGGGTACCCGATGGAGGAGGAGGAGTCATCCTCCTCCTCTTCCTCTTCGTCATCGTCTTCGTCCTCGCTGACCGCCCACATGCGGGGGCGCTTCTTCGGCGGGAGCTTGGTGGAGGGGGAGGCCTTGGCCGTCGCTGCTTCTCCTTCTTTCTCCTCCTTGTCGGAGGAGAAGGGATTCACTGCGGGGTGGAGGCTGTCCTCGTTCTTCTTCTTCGACGAAGATTGGGGGAAGAGTTTTGAGAAGGAAGAGGAAGAGGAAGACATCGCTACGGGAGGAGAGGGTTTTTTGGTGCCGATAGGCTGGGATGGAATAGAGGATAAAGAGAGCTAACCGATCGGCACGGTTAAATAATGAGAAATCTGGTGAAGGTTTAATGCCATTACAGCCTTCCAAGGGATCGATGCTAAAGGCTGTCGAAATTTTTAGAGAAGGCGAGAAGACAGGGCATAATGATGACGGATGCTGTAACGGCTCTGCTCTCGCCACGACATGACCCTTCGAAGGGAAAGCATAATGATTTTGGAAATGTTATTTCCAAAACCGAGGGGGCATGTGTTATCACCAGATTTTAGACAAATCCGGAGGTGGGCCGGGCTTGGAAGATTACATGTGGAAGATTTCTAAAGCGGCCTGGCACGAAGGGTTTTGGGCTGAATTGCCCGTGTATCTTTATTTAGTAGTTTATTATTTTAGATAAGAGATAGAATCTTACTCGTGCACGGTTTAGTGCACGCCCGCATTAGAGAGTCCGCCGGACTATAAATATGTACCTAGGGTTTATGGAATAAAAAACAACTCACGTTCAACCCCAAAAACAAACCAATCTCGGCGCATCGCCAACTCCTTCGTCTCGAGGGTTTCTATCAGGTAAGCGACATGCTGCCTAGATCGCATCTTGCGATCTAGGCAGCACAAGCCCCACGTTGTTCATGCGTTGCTCGTATCGAAGCGTTTTTGATGGCGAGCAACGTAGTTATCTTTAGATGTGTTAGGGTTAGCATTGTTCTTCGTTTAAGCATGCTTACGTAGTGCAACCCTTGCATATCTAGCCGTCCTCACGCCTATCTCAGGTGTGGGGCGGCACCCCGCTTGATCATTATTTAGTAGATCTGATCCGTTACGATTGCTCCTTGTTCTACAAGGATTAGTTTAATATCCGCAATAGTTAGGCCTTACAAAGGGGGAGGATCCGAGTGGCACGTAGGGTGGCGTTCGCAAGTCCTAAACGGGATGTTCCTAGGATCAACTTCATGTTGGTTTTTTGGCCTTGTTTAGGATCGGCTTACGAGCACCGTGCGTGGCCGCAAGGCCCAACCCGGAGTAGGATGATCCGATTATGCGGTGAAAACCCTAAATCGTCGTAGATCTCATTAGCTTCATCTTGATCAAGCGGGACCACCAAGTATTCGTGCACCCCGTACGGATCATGGGTGGATCGGCTCTTTGAGCCGATTCACGGGATAACCCGAGAGCCGATCGAGGCTCGTATTTAACGTTTACATGTATGCCCTGCAGAAACTAAGCGAGGCAACCTCATCACCTTCCCGACCGGGTATAGGTCGGTGGCACGCCCTGCACTTCGCAACGCCGCGTGTGACCGAGAAGAGCATTGCGGGCCGTCGCTCGGAGGGGTCTCAGCCAGCCGCAGCTCTAGGCTCTTCCCGGCTCTACGGTGTTGACAAGGCCGCTGCCCGCCGGTGGGTTTTGGCAGTCAACAACTGGCCGCCGCGATCTGCCACTCCTCGAGCCGCCTCGACGCCCGCGCCAGCACCTGCCGCTCCTCCCGCTTGGCGCCCGCCACCGGCGGTACCGACGCCTGCGCCAGCACCTGCCGCGCCGCCTACCTGGCGCCCTCCTCATGATCCCCGGACCGGCATGGTTCGGGCTTGGTCCATGCCCCGGGCGGCCCCCTCTCCGATCGGCGCTCCTCCGGCTTACACGGGTGCTCGGGCGCCGGGTCTTCGCCCCCACACTGGTTCCCCTGGACTCCTCGGCCAGCGCGCCCCGCCGAACGCCTACCACGCCGCCCCGGCCTACTACGACGGGGGGGTGCCATACATGCCATATCAGCACCCCCAGACGTTTTAGCCTTCGTCTGTCCTCATGCCGCCTGCTCCAACTGCCTCGCTGCATCAACCGACCTCCGCTCCTTCACCGAGCTGGGACCAATCTGCGTTCTTGCAGGCCATGAACAACTTCGCTGCCCAGGGAAACTCAGGTATGGACTGGATTTTCGATTCCGGTGCTTCTAGTCACATGTCCGCTTCTAGTAATATCTTGTCAAATTTTTCCACCACACCACTTTCATCCATAGTCCTAGGAAACGGCACTACTATACCTATATATTGCACCGGCCAAACCACCATACCTACACCCACCAAACAACTCCTCCTACGTGATGTCCTTATTGCACCCGCGCTAATCAAAAACTTAATTTCCGTTCGTCGGTTCACCCGTGACAATCTTGTTTCTATGGAATTTGATCCGTTTGGTTTATCCGTGAAGGACTACCGGACCAAAGCGGAGATCGCTCGGTTCAATAGCTCCGGCGACCTCTACACTCTCCATGGCGCCGCCACCCACGACCCACCCACCTCCATGGCGGCGTCCGTCGACCTCTGGCATCACCGTCTCGGCCACCCCCACCACGCTACCTTGTCTTCTATACTTATCGAATTTTCAATAAATTGTAATAAGGATAGTCATAATACCTCCATGTGTCCCTCTTGTCAGCAAGGAAAACATGTTCGCTTGCCCTTTAGTTCCTCTACTATTGTTAGTACCTTTCCTTTTGAACTTTTGCACTGCGATTTATGGACATCTCCCCATACTAGTGTCTCTGGCTTTAAATATTATCTAGTCGTTCTATACGACTTCACACACTTTGTCTGGACTTTTCCTTTACGCAACAAATCAGACGTACACACCATTTTCCTAAACTTTCAAAAATATGTCGCCACACACTTCTTTCTTCCCATTAAATTTATCCAATGTGACAACGGCAAAGAATTTGATAACTTTCAAAACCGAAACTTCTTTCTTCAACATGGCATTCTTCTCCGATTTTCATGCCCATACACTTCACCTCAAAACGGCAAGGCGTAACGCTCGCTTCGCACAATAAACGACATCATTCGCACCCTTTTAATCCACTCCTCCATGCCACCAAAATTCCGGGCCGAAGCCTTACGCACAGCCACCTACTTACTTAACATCCGGCCTCACAAGTCCAATACAAACTCTACACCATTCTACTCTCTTTATCTTAGTCATCCCAACTACTCGAACTTCGCGTCTTTGGCTCGTCTTTGTTTTCCAAACACTGCCGCCATCTCCACCAACAAACTATCACCTCGCTCCATTCCCCGTGTCTTTCTAGGATACTCCGATGAACACAAGGGTTATCGCTGCCCGGATCTCGTCTCTGGCCGCGTCCACATCTCTCGGCACGTCACTTTTTCCGAGCATATCTTCCCTTTCTCCACACGGACACCCTCCCAAACTCCCATTGACCCATCGCCTACCCTACATCATCCCATAGCTCACCCCGCTAGGTTTCCTCACCACTACACCGCTCCTACCGCCACCCCGGTGCCCTCCTCGCCTGCCGCAGCAGTCCCTTCAGCCGACTCCACTGCCGCGACAGCGGGGTCGGCCGCTTCCTCTCGCCGAGTCCGCACCTCCACCCGATACACCCATCTCCCCCGCCGCTCCTTCTCCACCTATTCCACCATCTTCGACGTCTGACTCATCCGCTGCGCCTGACGTCGTTGTTCATCCCACTCCACCTCTACCACCCCATGATGTTCCTACCCAAGCTCCCACAAATGATCACCCAATGCGCACTCGGGCCTGATGGCGTGTATTTCACACGTTCGTTGGGCAACCCCAAGAGGAAGGTATGATGCGCACAGCAGCAAGTTTTCCCTCAGAAAGAAACCAAGGTTTATCGAACCAGGAGGAGCCAAGAAGCACGTTGAAGGTTGATGGCGGCGGGATGTAGTGCGGCGCAACACCGGAGATTCCGGCGCCAACGTGGAACCCGCACAACACAACCAAAGTACTTTGCCCCAACGAAACAGTGAGGTTGTCAATCTCACCGGCTTGCTCGTAACAAAGGATTAACCGTATTGTGTGGAAGATGATTGTTTGCGAGAGAAAACAGTAAAAACAAGTATTGCAGCAGATTTGTATTTCGGTATTAAAAGAATGGACCGGGGTCCACAGTTCACTAGAGGTGTCTCTCCCATAAGATAAAAGCATGTTGGGTGAACAAATTACGGTCGGGCAATTGACAAATAGAGAGGGCATAACAATGCACATACATGACATGATAAGTATAGTGAGATTTAATTGGGCATTACGACAAAGTACATAGACCGCCATCCAACCGCATCTATGCCTAAAAAGTCCACCTTCGGGTTATCATCCGAACCCCTCCGGTATTAAGTTGCTAACAACGGACAATTGCATTAAGTATGGTGCGTAATGTAATCAACAACTACATCCTCGGACATAGCGCCAATGTTTTATCCCTAGTGGCAACAAGCACAACACAACCTTAGGGGTTTCGTCACTCCCCAGTGTCAATGCGGGCATGAACCCACTATCGAGCATAAGTACTCCCTCTTGGAGTTAAAAGTAAAAACTTGGCCGAGCCTCTACTAGAAACGGAGAGCATGCAAGATCATAAACAACACATATGTAATAACTTGATAATTAACATGACATGGTATTCTCTATCCATCGGATCCCGACAAACACAACATAGAGAATTACGGATAGATGATCTTGATCATGTTAGGCAGCTCACAAGATCCAACAATGAAGCACAATGAGGAGAAGACAACCATCTAGCTACCGCTATGGACCCATAGTCCAGGGGGTGAACTACTCACTCATCACTCCGGAGGCGACCATGGCGGTGTAGAGTCCTCCGGGAGATGAATCCCCTCTCCGGCGGGGTGCCGGAGGAGATCTCCGAGAATCCCCCGAGATGGATCGGCGGCGGCGGCGTCTCGCAAGGTTTTCCGTATCGTGGTTTTTCGCATCGGGGGTTTCGCGACGGAGACTTTAAGTAGGCGGAAGGGCGAGTCGGGGGCCGGACGAGGGGGCCACACCATAGGCGGCGCGGGCCCCCCGGGCCGCGCCGCCTTGTGGTGTCGCCACCTCGTGGCCCCACTTCGTGTGTTCTCCGGTCTTCCGGAAGCTCCGGTGGAAAAATAGGCCCCCGGGTTTTCGTTTCGTCCAATTCCGAGAATATTTCGTTACTAGGATTTCTGAAACCAAAAACAGCAGAAAACAGAACTGGCACTTCGGCATCTTGTTAATAGGTTAGTTCCGGAAAATGCACGAATATGACATAAAGTGTGCATAAAACATGTAGGTATCATCAATAATATGGCATAGAACATAAGAAATTATCGATACGTCGGAGACGTATCAAGCATCCCCAAGCTTAGTTCTGCTCGTCCCGAGCAGGTAAAACGATAACAAAGATAATTTCTGAAGTGATATGCCATCATAACCTTGATCATACTATTTATAAACATATGTAGTGAATGCAGCGATCAAAACAATGGTAATGACATGAGTAAACAAGTGAATCATAAAGCAAAGACTTTTCATGAATAGTACTTCAAGACAAGCATCAATAAGTCTTGCATAAGAGTTAACTCATAAAGCAATAAATCAAAGTAAAGGCATTGAAGCAACACAAAGGAAGATTAAGTTTCAGCGGTTGCTTTCAACTTGTAACATGTATATCTCATGGATAATTATCAACATAGAGTAATATAACAAGTACAATATGCAAGTATGTAAGAATCAATGCACAGTTCACACAAGTGTTTGCTTCTTGAGGTGGAGAGAAATAGGTGAACTGACTCAACATAAAAGTAAAGAGAATGGTCCTTCAAAGAGGAAAGCATCGATTGCTATATTTGTGCTAGAGCTTTTATTTTGAAAACATGAAACAATTTTGTCAACGGTAGTAATAAAGCATATGAGTTATGTACATTATATCTTACAAGTTGCAAGTCTCATGCATAGTATACTAATAGTGCCCGCACCTTGTCCTAATTAACTTGGACTACCGGATCTTTGCAATGCACATGTTTTGACCAAGTGTCACAATGGGGTACCTCCATGCCGTCCGTACAAAGGTCTAAGGAGAAAGCTCGCATTTTGGATTTCTCGCTTTTGATTATTCTCAACTTAGACATCCATACCGGGACAACATGGACAACGAGATAATGGACTCCTCTTTAATGCATAAGCATGTGGCAACAATTATTATTCTCATATGAGATTGAGGATATATGTCCAAACTGAAACTTCCACCATGAATCATGGCTTTAGTTAGTGGCCCAAAGTTCTTCTCTAACAATATGCATGCTCCAACCATGAAGGTGGTAGATCTCTCTTACTTCAGACAAGACGGACATGCATAGCAAATCACATGATATTCAACAAAGAATAGTTGATGGCGTCCCCAGAAACATGGTTATCGCTCAACAAGCAACTTAATAAGAGATAAAGTGCATAAGTACATATTCAATACTACAATAGTTTTTAAGCTATTTGTCCCATGAGCTATATATTGCAAAGGTGAATGATGGATTTTTAAAGGTAGCACTCAAGCAATTTACTTTGGAATGGCGGATAAATACCATGTAGTAGGTAGGTATGGTGGACACAAATGGCATAGTGGTTGGCTCAAGTATTTGGGATGCATGAGAAGTATTCCCTCTCGATACAAGGTTTAGGCTAGCAAGGTTATTTGAAACAAACACAAGGATGAACGGTACAGCAAAACTCACATAAAAGACATATGGTAAACATTATAAGACTCCATACCGTCTTCCTTGTTGTTCAAAACTCAATACTAGATGTTATCTAGACTCTAGAGAAACCAAATATGCAAACCAAATTAGCAAGCTCTAAGTATTTCTTCATTAATGGGTGCAAAGTATATGATGCAAGAGCTTAAACATGAGCACAACAATTGCCAAGTATCAAATTATCCAAGACATTTTAGAGTTACTACATGTAGCATTTTCCAATTCCAACCATATAACAATTTAACGAAGAAGAAACTTCGCCATGAATACTATGAGTAGAGCCTAAGGACATATTTGTCCATATGCTACAGCGGAGCGTGTCTCTCTCCCATAAAGTGAATGCTAGGATCCATTTTATTCAAGCAAAACAAAAAACAAAAACAAACCGACGCTCCAAGCAAAGTACATAAGATGTGACGGAATAAAAATATAGTTTCGAGGGAGGAACTCGATAATGTTGTCGATGAAGAAGGGGATGCCTTGGGCATCCCCAAGCTTAGACGCTTGAGTCTTCTTATAATATGCAGGGGTGAACCACCGGGGCATCCCCAAGCTTAGAGCTTTCACTCTCCTTAATCATATTGCATCATACTCCTCTCTTGATCCTTGAAAACTTCCTCCACACCAAACTCGAAACAACTCATTAGAGGGTTAGTGCATAATAAAAATTCACATGTTCAGAGGTGACACAATCATTCTTAACACTTCTGGACATTGCATAAAGCTACTGGACATTAATGGATCAAAGAAATTCATCCAACATAGCAAAAGAGGCAATGCAAAATAAAAGGCAGAATCTGTCAAAACAGAACAGTCCGTAAAGATGGATTTTATTAGGCCACCAGACTTGCTCAAACGAAAATGCTCAAATTGAATGAAAGTTGCGTACATATCTGAGGATCATGCTCGTAAATTGGAGTAATTTTCTGAGCTACCTACAAGGAGATAGACCCAGATTCGTGACAGCAAAGAAATCTGGAACTGCGCAGTAATCCAAATCTAGTACTTACTTTTCTATCAAAGACTTTACTTGGCACAACAAAACATAAAACTAAGATAAGGAGAGGTTTCTACAGTAGTAAACAACTTTCAAGACACAAATATAAAACAAAAATACTGGAGTAAA
The DNA here is from genome assembly GCF_022539505.1 of Lolium rigidum. NCBI lineage: Eukaryota > Viridiplantae > Streptophyta > Magnoliopsida > Poales > Poaceae > Lolium > Lolium rigidum. Next base: position 293,295,166 of record NC_061514.1, read on the forward strand.
AACATGGGTTGTCTCCCATAAGCGCTTTTCTTTAACGCCTTTCAGCTAGGCACAGAAAGTGTTTATCAAGTAACATCAAGAGACGAAGCATCAACATCATAATTTGTTCTAATGATAGAATCATAAGGTAACTTCATTCTCTTTCTAGGGAAGTGTTCCATACCTTTCTTGAGAGGAAATTGATATTTAATATTACCTTCCTTCATATCAATAGTAGCACCAACGGTTCGAAGAAAAGGTCTTCCCAATATAATGGGGCAAGATGCATTACATTCAATATCCAAGACAACAAAATCAACGGGGACAAGGTTATTGTTAACCATAATATGAACATTATCAACTTTCCCCAAAGGTTTCTTTTTAGCATTATCAGCGAGATTAACATCCAAATAACAATTCTTCAATGGTGGCAAGTCAAGCATATCATAGACTTTTTTAGGCATAACAGAAATATTTGCACCAAGATCACACAAGGCATTACAATCAAAATCTTTGACTCTCATTTTAATGATGGGCTCCCAACCATCCTCTAGCTTTCTAGGAATAGAAGTTTCAAGTTTTAGTTTCTCTTCTCTAGCTTTTATGAGAGCATTTGTAATATGTTTTGTGAAAGCCAAATTTATAGCACTAGCATTGGGACTCTTAGCAAGTTTTTGCAAGAACTTTATAACTTCAGAGATGTGGCAATCATCAAAATCTAAATCATTATAATCTAAAGCAATGGGATTATCATCCCCAAGGTTGGAAAAAATTTCAGCAGTTTTATCACAAGCGAGTTTCAGCAGTTTTAGCAGCTTCGGGTAATTTTGCGCGCTTTGCACTAGGAGTAGAAGCATTGCTAACACCAATTATTTTACCATTGATAGTAGGAGGTGCAGCAACATATGAATCATTAGCATTGCTAGTGGTGGTAATAGTCCAAACTTTAGCTACATTTTCCTTTTTAGCTAGTTTTTCATTTTCTTCTCTATCCCACCTAGCACGCAGTTCAGCCCATTAATCTTATATTCTCATTAATTCTAACTTGTATGGCATTTGCTGTAGTAACAATTTTATTTTCAATATCCCTATTAGGCATAACTTTCGATTTCAAAAGATCAACATCGGAGGCAAGACTATCAACTCTAGAAACAAGAATATCAATTTTATTGAGCTTTTCCTCAACAGATTTGTTAAAAGCAGTTTGTGTACTAATAAATTCTTTAAGCATGGCTTCAAGTCCAGGGGGTGTATTCCTATTATTGTTGTAAGAATTCCCATAAGAATTAGCATAACCGTTACCATTATTATAAGGATATGGCCTATAGTTATTACTAGAATTGTTCCGATAAGCATTGTTGTTGAAATTATTATTTTTAATGAAGTTTACATCAACATGTTCTTCTTGGGCAACCAATGAAGCTAATGGAACATTATTAGGATCAACATTAGTCCTATCATTCTCAAGCATAGACATAATAGCATCAACCTTATCATTCAAGGAAGAGGATTCTTCAACGAATTTACCTTCTTACCTTGTGGAGCTCTTTCCGTGTGCCATTCGGAGTAATTAACCATCATATTATCAAGGAGCTTTGTTGCTTCACCAAGAGTGATGGACATAAAGGTACCTCCAGCAGCTGAATCCAATAAATTCCGCGAAGAAAAATTTAGTCCTGCATAGAAGGTTTGGATGATCATCCAAGTAGTCAGTCCATGGGTTGGGCAATTTTTAACTAGAGATTTCATTCTTTCCCAAGCTTGAGCAACATGTTCATTATCCAATTGTTTAAAATTCATTATGCTACTCCTCAAAGATATAATTTTAGCAGGGGGATAATATCTACCAATAAAAGCATCCTTGCATTTAGTCCATGAATCAATACTATTCTTGGGCAGAGATAGCAACCAATCTTTAGCTCTTCCTCTTAATGAGAAAGGAAACAATTATAATTTTATAATGTCACCATCTACATCTTTATATTTTTGCATTTCACATAGTTCAACAAAATTATTGAGATGGGCAGCAGCATCATCAGAACTAACACCAGAAAATTGCTCTCGCATAACAAGATTAAGTAAAGCAGGTTTAATTTCCAAGAATTCTGCTGTAGTAGCAGGTGGAGCAATAGGTGTGCATAGGAAATCATTATTATTTGTGCTAGTGAAGTCACACAACTTAGTATTTTCAGGGTTGGCCATTTTAGCAGTAGTAAATAAAGCAAACTAGATAAAGTAAATGCAAGTAAACTAATTTTTTTGTGTTTTTGATATAGAGTGCAAGACAATAAATAAAGTAAAGCTAGCAACTAATTTTTTTGTGTTTTGATATAAGTGCAGCAAACAAAGTAGTAAATAAAATTAAGCAAGACAAAAACAAAGTAAAGAGATTGAGAAGTGGAGACTCCCCTTGCAGCGTGTCTTGATCTCCCCAAGAACGGCGCCGTAAAAGAGCTTGATGGCGTGTATTTCACACGTTCGTTGGGCAACCCCAAGAGGAAGGTATGATGCGCACAGCAGCAAGTTTTCCCTCGTAAAGAAACCAAGGTTTATCGAACCAGGAGGAGCCAAGAAGCACGTTGAAGGTTGATGGCGGCGGGATGTAGTGCGGCGCAACACCGGAGATTCCGGCGCCAACGTGGAACCTGCACAACACAACCAAAGTACTTTGCCCCAACGAAACGAAGTGAGGTTGTCAATCTCACCGGCTTGCCGTAACAAAGGATTAACCGTTTTGTGTGGAAGATGATTGTTTGCAGAGAAAACAAGTAAAAACAAGTATTGCAAGCAGATTTGTATTTCAGTATTAAAAGAATGGACCGGGGTCCACAGTTCACTAGAGGTGTCTCTCCCATAAGATAAAAGCATGTTGGGTGAACAAATTACAGTCAGGCAATTGACAAATAGAGAGGGCATAACAATGCACATACATGACATGATAATTATAGTGAGATTTAATTGGGCATTACGACAAAGTACATAGACCGCCATCCAACTGCATCTATGCCTAAAAAGTCCACCTTCAGGTTATCATCCGAACCCCCTCCAGTATTAAGTTGCTAACAACAGTACAATTGCATTAAGTATGGTGCGTAATGTAATCAACAACTACATCCTCGGACATAGCGCCAATGTTTTATCCCTAGTGGCAACAAGCACAACACAACCTTAGGGGTTTCTGTCACTCCCCAGGTGTCAATGCGGCATGAACCCACTATCGAGCATAAGTACTCCCTCTTGGAGTTAAAAGTAAAAACTTGGCCGGAGCCTCTACTAGAAACGGAGAGCATGCAAGATCATAAACAACACATATGTAATAACTTGATAATTAACATGACATGGTATTCTCTATCCATCGGATCCCGACAAACACAACATAGAGAATTACAGATAGATGATCTTGATCATGTTAGGCAGCTCACAAGATCCAACAATGAAGCACAATGAGGAGAAGACAACCATCTAGCTACCGCTATGGACCCATAGTCCAGGGGTGAACTACTCACTCATCACTCCGGAGGCGACCATGGCGGTGTAGAGTCCTCCGGGAGATGAATCCCCTCTCCGGCAGGTGCCGGAGGAGATCTCCGTAATCCCCCGAGATGGATCGGCGGCGGCGGCGTCTCGCAAGGTTTTCCGTATCGTGGTTTTTCGCATCGGGGTTTCGCGACGGAGACTTTAAGTAGGCGGAAGGGCAGCAGTCGGGGGCCGGACGAGGGGCCACACCATAGGGCGGCGCGGGCCCCCCGGGCCGCGCCGCCTTGTGGTGTCGCCACCTCGTGGCCCCACTTCGTGTGTTCTCCGGTCTTCCGGAAGCTCCGTGGAAAAATAGGCCCCCGGGTTTTCGTTTCGTCCAATTCCGAGAATATTTCGTTACTAGGATTTCGAAACCAAAAACAGCAGAAAACGAGAACCGGCACTTCGGCATCTTGTTAATAGGTTAGTTCCAGAAAATGCACGAATATGACATAAAGTGTGCATAAAACATGTAGGTATCATCAATAATATGGCATAGAACATAAGAAATTATCGATACGTCGGAGACGTATCAGGGCCAAAACGGGATTTCACGTTCCAAAAGGGCCGCGTCTCAATCTTCATGCCACCACTTCTCCGATCTCCCCCATCCCTAAAACATACAAAAGTGCTCTTCTCGATCCTAACTGGGCTGCCGCTATGCGTGATGAGTTTTCTGCTCTCATTCACAATGATACATGGCGCCTTGTTCCTCGCCCTGTCGGTGCAAATATTGTTTCCGGCAAATGGGTTTTCCGCCAAAAATTTCTCTCCGACGGAACTCTCTCTCTCGCTACAAGGCTCGCTGGGTTTGTCGTGGTTTCTCTCAGCAGCACGGCATCGACTACGACGAGACCTTCTCTCCTGTTGTCAAGCCTAGCACTATTCGCACTGTTCTTAGCATCGCCACTTCCTCTTCTTGGCCCATTCACCAACTCGATGTCAAAAATGCTTTTCTTCATGGTGCTCTCCAAGAAACTGTTTATTGTCAACAACCTTTAGGCTTCGAAGACTCCTCTCGCTCCCGATCATGTTTGTCTCCTTCAAAAATCTCTTTATGGTCTCAAACAAGCCCCTAGGGCTTGGTTCCAACGTTTTTCAACTTACATTCAAACAATCGGTTTCACTCCCTCTCTCACCGACACCTCTCTTTTGTCTATCACACTTCCACACACACAGCCTTATCTTCTTCTTTATGTTGATGATATCATTCTCACTCGCTCCACTAAGACTTTTCTTGATCATATTATTACACTCGCTTAACTCTGAATTCTCTATGACCGATCTTGGTGTGCTTCATCATTTTCTTGGCATCACCGTTACACGTGACTCTAATGGTCTTTTTCTTTCCCAACGTCGCGACATTCTAGATCTTCTCAACCGCGCGAGCATGATTGACTCGTCACCGCTTCGTACACTCCGTTGACACTAGCGCCAAACTCTCTGCCGATGGCGAACCATTCTCGGACCCAACTCTCTAACGTAGCATTGCGGGTGCACTACAATACCTTACTCTAACACGCCCGTAAATATCTTATTCTGTCCAACAAGTCTGCCTATATATGCATGATCCACGAGTTCCTCACTACAATCACATGAAACGCACTCTTAGATATCTAAAAGGAACATTAGATTATGGCCTTCACATAAACACCACTTCACCTACCAGCTTTGACAAGATACTCCGATGCGGATCAGGCTGGCTGCCCCGACACTCGTCGGTCCACGTCCGGATACTCGTGTTTTTATGGGTAACAATTTGCTTTCATGGTCTTCTAAGCGACAGTGTTACGGTTTCACGCTCGTCCGCGAAGCCGAGTATCGAGCCGTTGCACATGCAGCTTGCCGAGACAGTTTGGCTACGACAGCTGTTGGCTGAACTTCATCGTCCCATCCAAGCAGGCCACTATTGTTTATTGTGATAATATTTCAGCGGTTTACATGTCCAAGCAATCCAGTTCAAGCATCGGCGGACAAAGCATATTGAGATAGATATTCACTTCGTCAGGGAGAAAGTTGCTTTGGGCCAAGTTCGAGTTCTTCATGTTCCCACTACAGCGCAGTTCGCCGACATCTTTACCAAGGGACCGCCAACACAGCCGTTTCATGACATTCGTTTCGGCCTCAACGTGATTGAACCCCACGTTGACACCGCGGGGGGATGTTAGATTATATGTTTCGGTTAAGTTAGACTTGTAACGCAAGCTAGGGTTTTAGGCTTAGTCGGTTGGCTCTACTATTTATATCCCTTGTACCCCAAACAGTTTTGTATCAATTGTGAGACATAATACAATCTTACAGCCATGGTTAGGAAATTTGCGAAATCCATGGCAACATCAGTAAGGGATGCTGGCGCGATGTCGATTAAGACCGCTTGTCTAAGGGACGTATGCCTCACCGGGAATGGCCTGGGCTCGGCGAAGGATTGGCTGAGTGGCGGGGAGTCCGCTGCCGGGAGGGCCGGGAGTGCGAATCTACATGAACTTTGCAAGGCCCATTTAGATTGTAATATGGCACTGCTGATGGGTTGTTGGTGTTCGAAATAAGGAAGCCGGCAGAGAGGAGAGTCAGTGAGTGGCCTGTGCATTGCTTCAGCGAAAAAAAGAGTGGATGGAGCTGCTGTCACCTAACACTGGCTTCTTCCTAGAAGGATGGATCTTTGCAATAGGATCCACGCGAGTAGAGTTATGTTGGGGCTGGCAGAAGAATGCGGGGATCTGTAAGGGCATCCTCCTCGAGGTGTTGCTATTTAGCAAACTAAAGTTGTGCCTTGTAGTGTTGTGGCATTGTCTCTTGCTTAGTCTGTATATTTTTGTATGGATCTGAGGAATATATGTAAGCCCGATCTTATTAATGACGGCTACTGTTGAACTGATGTCCGTGTAAAATTGAAGGTGTAAAAAGGAGATCCAAAATGATAGCGATAAATAGCTGGACTTGGAGAATATGTAAAAGGAGACATACGGCCTCGTATCTGAATTCAGTGGCACCGTCTGCTGTGCCATTGTGGCATCATCTGCTGTATCATTGGGCTGTTTTACTTTTGTTAATATGTACATCTGCTTTTGTAGATAATTCGCAAACTCAAAATCACAGCGTATATGGTAGTATTATTAAGAGAAGATATTTCGAAGGAAAAAATATGAATGCCAAGAGTGAGCAAACGGGTGCTGTAGATTTTTTTCAAAATTTGCTAAACAAACATGTGTAATCTATGGCTGGAACAGGTAAATGTTATTTTTCTGTCAAAAAAAGGTAGATGTTATTTTTCTTTTCTTTTCCAGAATCGTGCAATTAAGTATGTAATTCGTAGACATGGGCTGGACCACTTTACGGCCCATCTAGGCCGTAACTTAGTATTACTGGTGGGCTGCTATCCGATGTAAAGAGAGCAACAGATATGAGGCAGTGCTTCTAAAAAAAAAGGTGGTTTGCTTGGGTGAGTTGATCGGTGGAGAGTAGCTGTCAGGCTGTCACCTACATCTGTCTTCTTCTCCAGAGGGTGCTTCGAAGGGGAAAAAATAGCAAGGTTAGAGCTTGTGAAATGTTGAGCAAAGTTGATCACGTTCGCTTGCAGTCAACATGGAAAGCAAGCAGATCGGTCCGGGAGGCTAGGCCGGATTGGCGTTTTCAATCTTAGCCACCTGCGCTGCGCCATTGGATTTTGCTGTTATGAGCTTTTTTTTTTGCCGGGAGGGGAGAGGAGTTGGCAGCCGGAAGGGGTATGAAGGGACTGGGCGGGCGGAAGTGTGTCGCGGGTCGCCGGTGACGCGGCGACATCGGGTCTGGCTTATCCTCTTCCGGTCATCTCTGCATGCGTATCCCTGGCCGTGCTACACCCGTCCGGGTGGGACGCATCAGGCGGATGCGGTGAGCAAGGTCGCGGACGTGTTGGTGCCAGGGCTGCCGGGGTGTTTGCAGTATGCCCGTCTTTCCAGGGGCACTGATGTTCAATCTTATTCCTATGCGTTATCTAAATAGGTAAGCATGCTCAGAGTGCTCTGTCTTTAGATCTTGCAGCATGCTCAGATTTGTTCTTTTTGTTCGTTCAAATCAACTGAAGTTTCATTCTGCTGGAACATGCAGCGATAGGATCTTGGTTCTGATCAAGATCTATCTCTTTGGGAGCACTGATTTTGTCACTGAGCCTCTAGGTAAGAGGTAGAAAGGAGGTGCTCAGTGGAAAGCGATGGCATCGAATAAAAAGGCATGTAAGCTGATTTAAGCTAGTAGACCGTACACAAAAATAACAGGAAGACGAATTGAGATGTTGTGCTATGACCTGTTATGTTCCTCTTTTCTGAACCATTTGAACTAATTTTTTCATATTAGGCCTTTTTTTTTTGAGATTCTTCATATTAGGCCTTTATTAGTTTCATGAAGCTCCTGCTTTCTTCAGTCTTACTTTCTGGTTGCATAGCAGATCATGTTTTTCCTTTTGTGCCTGCCCAAATAAGTTGTAACCGAAGAAGCAAAACTAAAAAGAAAATAGATGGACGCTATAACCCTTTATCACATCGACTTATCACAGAAATTAGAGGTCATATAGAGATAGGGGAAACAAAAGATAGCCTTTAACATACTCATTACATTTGTGAAGAGCTGTATAAATACACACAGAAAAGCTATTGACGGTGCCATCTCACAGAACCAGATGGCAATAGCAAGCATATACTAATATGATGTGCGCCAAATGAGCTGCATTCACGGCTGCAGTAGCCATAAACGGTAGTTTGAACATCCAACACCTACTGTTGTTATATGCAGACACGTATGCTAAGTTGCGTCGATATCTGCAGCAACTGTGGATAGTAGTCTGAGCAGTCAATACTTGTTGTTGTTATATGTAGATACCTAAAGCTCAGCTCCCTGAGCACTGTCCCGTGCAAACTTTCAGAGTTAGATTCCTGGTTGTATATCTGCTCCTGTAGTAAAATCTAAACAATTAGCTTCTATAAGTTCATACTAATAAAGAACAGAATGGTGAGCAATTTATAAAATTTACCACAGCAGAGCCTAGGTAGAAAGTACAATAAAGAAACCTGGCACTCTTTTTTCAGAGCATGGCACTTGCATGAAGAACCGGTGGTTCTTCTTTCTTTTTTACTCGTTTAATCAGTTCCATCATTTATGACTATACATACATACTGCCGTCTGGCCATCTGGAACACTGATCCGTTCTGAAAATAAAATAAAAAGACAGTGTGGTTTCTGAAAGGATGAAAAGGATAAAAGCACCTGAACTTCTGCCCAAACGCTTCAACGGTCTAGTATTTTAAGTTAACCTGGTCCCTACTCAAATGATATCTAAAATTGACATTAAAGGAGAGAACTGAATTAGCATGAGAGGTGGGTAATACAGGCTGTAATAAGTAGTCTGTTTTTTATGGAAACCTGATAAGAGCACATTGTTTCCTGTGAGTGGCAGAATAGCATCAAATGACTTTGTGTCGTATGCATATAGGGGGAAGTTTTCAGGCTGCCGCACAACCTCGATAACCTTTGTACCCTGAGTCAATACTGATTCTATGGGGTGGTTTGCTGTTATGTATTTTTTTCTAGGGACCAACAACCATGAAAGGTTGGAGCCTGTAGATGTCTTTTAGCTTCTCTCTGAATTGATCCATTTGGTTGGCTAGCAGGGAGCCTTTCTATTGCGTTGCCCTGCAATATCAACTAAGTCTAAGTACACGTTTATTGTAAATAATCAGTAGTTCTTGTAATAATCACTGGCACAATAAACCGAAAAAGGAATATGTAATGTCAGCTAGTAAAAAGAAGATGAACATGTCTAATTTTAGGCGTTTCATATGAAGATGAACAGTGGAACTAAAAATCCGGACGCTCAGATGAAATATATTTTCATAGATTTCATCAGATAATTGAATGAGATGGCTAAGCTAACTGCATGAATCTCATGTGTAGGTCAGCATGGAGGATCAAGAAACTGAATGTTCAGGAGATACCAGTTGGTCAACGACAGTAAACCCCAATTCATACACATTTTATTCTTGGTCCTTGTTCTCCAAGATCCGTGGAAGATGCAAAAGAGCATTCCGTTGAGATCGAGGTGAGACATCTTTTACTGGAGCGGCCTGCATTTCTATTTTCTTAAGTTTCCTGCAAGATAAGTGTGGAGATCAAGTGGGAACTGATTGAGCAAACAAACCACCGCAACAATGATGAATTTAAACCAGTGCATAGGGTTATCTTTACTGCCCGCGCACCGTGAGGTCTTCAGTGTTCAAGAATCTAAATCGTAGCATCATAGCAGAGCCATCATGACCAAGCAAATGAATCAAAAGCTTGTGTGGACAGGTTAGATCATTTTTTACCAAAACTTCAAACAAATTTATAATGCACTCGGAAAAGGTAATGAGAGAACATAAATTCTGAGCATATGGGAGTAACTTGCTAACCTTCATCTTTAAAGCAAACATAATAGTTTGAATAACCGCAATGGTTTTAATTATCTGTCTCACTCCACTGACCATTGGACTCTCAGAATGAAGTCTTCAGAGAAAGTTGTGAGAACACACTCTTAAAGGAGAAATGATTCTCACAACACTGAACCTCTGTATGACGATAACCTTATAAAAAGTATACTGAACTCATAAAAGAAAATTATCTATAAGCTAGCTGGTATCTTAACAAATGATTCTGGATTTTATTGCACACCGCATATAAAGCAATAGGCCATAATACATGTCTATAAGTTATCCGAACCTAACAGCCTACATCAATCCACCTCAAGCAGAATCATTTCCATATGAGCCTATGTATGATGATAACCATATGAAAAGTGCCAGCCAACATATATCAAATAATAGTATGAATAGAATCTGTAGTTGTGAAATCTAAACAAAGACATTTCCAGCATGTCCAACCAAACATGTATTGGAAAAATAAATAATCTCATGTCTTAATTGTGAGTTGTTGCAAAATCCACATCTATTATCTTCCAAAGAAATATTCTAACGCTGCAGCAGGCCTCATGTAAGCCTATCAGTAAGTAAAAGCTAGAACAACAACGGTTTAGTTGACTGTATGATTTTCATAGCAAATGAAAACTTATGGGAGGATAGTGTCATGGGAGAACTTTATAATACCTTCGGGATGCTAAAACCTGAAGTTTTCCGAGACGAAGGCTTTGTTGGAAATAGTAGAATAGGAGCATCGCATGCCTCCTCTAAAAGAGGAACATGGAAAATATCACAGGAGTTATCACAGTTGAAGACATGCTGGACTGAAAAAACATTAATCTTTCACAAAGTAAAATATGAAATCGCCGATCCAAATATCAAGACAACTAATATTAGATTTCCCATTTCTTTTGGTGCAAGTAGAGCTTCCAAGATAATAACTGAATCCCTCTCTCATAAGGAATAAGCGGCATTGCTAGATTGTTGGCACCATGAAGCTCCCAGATCAGATTCACCAAAGGTAAGCCATGATGATAAAATAAAATGATGCAAGTTGTTCATAACCATGTCATGTTTCGCTTTTGATAGCACCAGCAGGACTATCAGCTGACTCACATTCCATCCAGAAGAGGAAAATTATCCACCAGAAAATGACCGAACAACTCTCCCATCAGAAGTACCAATGGAAGCAGCAGACATACATCTTTCAAGCGGAGGTAGAGCATGCAAAGCAGATGATGGAACCACTGAGGAATGCCTCCCGACCATGGCATCAATAGCAGCATGGCAACCTACAACATCAATCAATCAGTAAACAACATGATATTGCTGATAAATTTCTATGAGCCTCCTGCTACAGCTCCTTGGAAGCTTTCCCTCTTCATCCGACCATCGAGCACCCAGAGCCAGTGAGGTCTATCACCACCAATCCCATGACCGCACAGCTCGCAATCCAGAAGGATCTAGGGCAGCGCTGTGAGGTCTAGCCGCGCATCACCGCAAACAGTTGGTGCTCCAGCGGAAGCCGAACGACGGTGAGAGATCCGGCTCGCCGTTGCATGCACCTACAGGACGGTGCCAAAGGCCGGGACATCTTCGGACGACACCCTCCATTATTGTGATGGCGCCGTGCGGAGAGGGTGACCGATGCTCCTCCGTGCCGCTAGTCCCCTTGGGAAGGAGAGAAGGCCAGGCAGGGAGAGGAGAGCGCCGGGAAGGATGTGGGCGGCGGCGTTGGGAAGGAGGAGAGCAGTCAATTCCTTTTTTTGCTTGGTGAATTGGAGCAGTGGAGACGTGCAGATCGATGGCTGCTCAATGTGGGCTCCTCCGCACCGCTTCGACCGTGCGACGTTGTGAACCGGAAAACCGGAGATCCTAAGGATAGAAGAGAGAGAAACGTCTAAGAAGGAAGGGGGAACCGGAAACTATAAGGAGTAATACCGGACGAAGCCGGTCAGATCTGATTTTTTGACGCGAGAAAAATGGAAAAGGAACTCCCACATGTCCAGGACTATCAGCGGGTGAACAGTTAAAAAAGCAATCGTGCCAAAGACTGATTGGTGGAAACGGGACCATCAACAGTATCCAAAGTAATCTCCTTGCGGCAGAAAGGGTTAGCTTTAATATAGTTACTAGGAAGTTTCAGCGCGGCGACACGCCGCGCCCGTTATGGTAACATTTTTGATGATGAGATGCTGATTTGTTCTTTCATCGAAAAGGAACCTGCTGACGTTTTAATAAAGAATTCGGACTCGGCCCTGGAAAGCGTTGTCAGCAATGATGAGATTGTGAGGTGAAAAATAGAAGATGATATTATCTCAAAAAGAGAAAAAAAAACTTGAAATATAGAAGTTACACAAATCAGCTGTAGTTCAAAGGGAAAACACATATAACACTTCCACATCGATTACAGGATGTAGAATATAACTGCCAACGTAGGAGCAAGCCGAAACACTCAAAAACAACCATTACTGATTTCGGACTTTCCAGTACAAAAAAAACTCATGCGGACGAAAGGTACAACTGCTACATGATATAAGTAGGTGCAACCAAACACCAATTCTTCGAATACTACCGTCACCAAGTTGAAAATTCCTAACCAAGCAAATCACCTTATATACCTCAGCATCCAAGGTCCCTCAATGCTTCTCCGGCAACATGATTTTCAACTGTGAGGCGAAAGCCACACTGTAAAAACATTAGTAAGTGCTGAATTACTAATCAGTATTATTCAGTAAAATATAAGTTGTGACCTGACACAAAAAAAAGGACAACATCTATTAGAAGTCGACAAATACACAGTAAGACATGAGTCCCACTATAAGAGAATTAAAAGAATCCTAAGCACGAAGAAAAACATCATGGCAAATGGCACATGCATCCAAAATAATGCCATTACAACACCTTTTAGCTGCAGAGTGGCCCTGGAGATGAAAAGTTTAAACGATTTGCATATTAAAAACATGCATGATACATCACTGACGTCTGAATCCTCAACCTATGCCTCATGAATATGCAGACTTGCAGCACAATCGTATCAGTACCATATGAAAATGGATGTATCTATGGTTCAGCCAATTTTGTAAAAAAAATAATAATAAGCATTTTTTTAAATCCAAATGAAAACAAAATAGAACGGTGAAAAAGAAGTCAAAAGGAGCAGTATTTAAATTGGTCTGGTTGTACGGTTACAGGAGAGATATGAAGGTAAACTTGTTAAATTGCTTAATTGCAGCTTTACTAAATCGAAGCTCAATACCACTTGAAGATGACAGTACAAATTTTGTTCATGAAATAGGAATGGAATTAGACTTTAAACATTACTCATAAAACCACAGTAATAGATGGCGATGCATATATTATGCACAAACAAATCAAAGAACACACAAATAAGTACACAAACCTGAAACAGGGGACACACAAATTGAACATACCTGGCGTAGACTACCATGAGCTAACTTCTAAAATAAGGAACGGCAGGGAAACTGAAACACCCCATAAAAAGGCAGCCCAACAAAAATGCTCTCTAAAAAATAATGGGTAAAACTATGACCGCATCTTTTATGCAACAAAGTAAAAATACTTTAACCTGCATCTATATGAAGGTGATAAATTCTACCAATGAAGAGATAAACAATGCCATGTGGTTTCTGTCGGCATTGATATATAATATTACTCTATGTAGCATATGAGCAAAGGATTAGCATGTCGAATATAAATTTATTCAAGCATATGACTTGGCTAATTTGATCAACACAACTTCAGACATCGATAGTATATAGAGAGCTCTTAACGGATAAGTAGCCAACGTTGATAAAAGGCAGTTTTATCCATTGTAATTCACCCATCAACAATTGCATGGAGTGTCACACTGATTGGTGAAAAAATTGAATGCTACTTTGCAGGGAAACTCCGTCCATTAATTTCTCAATAAACCAAAGTTTCCTTTTACTCACGGATAAGATAATTGTGATCTGAAAGAGATAGCATACCTAGCTTTCACCACAAGGGACCAGGGAGCTGGAGCATACTGGTTGATCTATCTTGGATAAAAGCCATAGGCGATGTCTTCCGCACAATGTATATATGGATGCGACGGTGACCAACCGGATGCTCCTGACTATACTAAGATGATACCTCACCAAACATTATAGCACATAACTGAAGAAGGAAAGATATGAAATTATCCTTTGAGAAAAACGACATGCTGTGCAGAGTCTAAATTTACTCCCAACGGTGATTACAAATCTACGAAGTCGAAGACACCTGCACCAAGAACTGGAAAACTCACCATTGAGCATATCACTTTTAAACGGTTAGCTGCAAGACGAAAGCAGAAAGTAAAAGAGCAGTGATGTTAGATATGTACCAAGAAGTAAGGAACTAATAAATTCATTCAAGAAATGGAGTCTATTGGAATAACCAGGCTGCTATTAAGAAGGTTTCTGTTTTTGCTCCATGACTAAGAGTAGCAAATAATACTGACTAAGTTACATATGTCAAACACATGGTGTACAACTGAACTAACACTGCTACTTGTTGGCGCCATCATATTAGTTCTTATTCAGACCACAAACAGATGCATCATAGTATACCAGAAGGCCATCAAATAAGCAACCATCTGTATACTTTAGAGCCCTGGCACATGGTTCTCCATGCTTTGATGTTCTAAATCAGAAATATGAACAGACTTCTAAGCCAGAACATGCTGGTTGAAACCTCAGATGAAAGAAGCACCATTGCATTAATAGAACAGGAAAATGAGCAGCCAGAAGTAAGCAGATACGACATATTAAGTAGGTCAAAGTAAACTAAGTAAAGCTAGACACCAATTATCAAAGGTGCATTGACAATAAGAATCACTCCCAAATAAGTTTCAAACTGATCTCTCACCGGTGTCATGCAATTTCCTATATTCTTACAGAAAAGGAAGGGGGGTAAAAGATAGAGACTACTTTTTTGTACTAAATGGAAACGCATCGGTGCAGACAAAAAAATGGGATTGACCACACATGAATATTTCTGTAGATTCAGTTACGTTGCAAATAATCTAGACATGAAAGGACTCAAGGGAAATGAATGAGTTTACTATATTATACTGTATATTGATTTCGTTGTAGGATGAATATCTCTGTTCTCTGAAAACCTCTGAAAACAGTAGAGGGAAAGAAGCAGGTACTGCTAGTTTTTTACAGATACACAAGGCTTGCTATTAGACACAACACTAAAGCATTGCAAAAATCTAACCATTCACTTGCAAAAATCTAACCATCCACAGATCTAAAAAGTGCATGGCCATGTTTTACAGAACTCATTTCTGCTATAATACTAAAATTGAATCCTTTCTTTCACGTTTGCCAAAATATTCTTACAGAACACCAAATCTATATGTAACTATATTTCTGCAATTTCAACGTAGTACAAAGAAATGACCGCAATAAGATAAATTCAGCAGTTCATGAAACCAGTTAGTCGTCAATCTATTTTGACAACCAAAGAGAGGTAGAACTTAATCACAATTTATGTGGATATCCACATCAAGATAAACCGAATGACCGTGTGGTCCGTGAACACACCTTATCAATGCTCAAAGAGGAAATATCGTGTACTGGTGATGACGTGATTTTCTAACTTGACTGAACAGAGAAGTTAGGAGAGAGATGAAGTACGGAACGGTGGAGAGATGAATTTGTCACCTAGGCGGGGACGGCAGATGAGATCTCCCGCACCGGTGGTCGGCGGACAGAGCCACGCTTGTGGTCCACCATCCACGTGCCTGTGGTCTTGGAGCCCCTGAAGCTGTTCTGGCTTGCGTGTTGTGGATCCACCGGCACTATCATCTCGTGGTAGTCGAATCTTGGCGTGATCGGTTGCCACGCCGCCGGCTTTTGATCTGTGTCGCCAGTGGCACTCCTACCTCTCCTCTGTTTTCCTCTGCGCGAAACGGCGACGGCCGCTAGGCGAGATCGCGGGGAGGCAGGAGCGGAGGACGGGAGGAAGGGCGACTGGCTGGCTGGACGCAGTGGCCGATGTCGCGGCACGCCCGCAAACAAATCCCCAAGGGACTGCGTCGGAGATTCCGGCGCCGTGTTCGCCCAGGAGGCCTGTCGCCTGCGCACCTCGTCGGCAAGCTCCCTCCGACCAGGCGGAGACCGCCAGACACAGCGACCGCGATGCCACAAACGAATCCCCAAGCGACTGCATTGGAGATTCCGACGCTGTGTTCGCCCAGGAGGCCCGGCGCCTGCGCACCTCGTCGGCGAGCTCCTTCCGACCAGGCGGAGGACACTTCCCATGGCGTCGCAGAAGGCGGGAGAGGCTGATTAGTGTTCAACGTGGGTGCTTTTCACTTTAACCGAAACTCTGGTCTGGCTCCCCTGCGGCAGCTCTTCATCTGGATGGTGGCGGCCGATCCCGCCGGCTGGAGGGATGCGGCCGCGCTCTGCTTTGCCGGCACTCGGCGACATCCGCGCCCGTTCGGGCTGTTTTTCGATCTAGCTTCTCTCCTTGTCCGCCAGCCGAGAGCCCTCATGTGCGTGTACTGTTTCGCTCGCGTTTTGATCCATGGGGAGGCCCCTCGAGATAACGGGAGAGAGAAAGAGATGGAGACTCGGAGAAAATTCGAGAGATAACCACACCGCTTTGACCCGCGCGGAAAGTTGAAATGGAGCGTTCGTCTACAGTAGTAATCGCTGACACGTCGAGATTTGATTGGATGTAATGTTACCATCAACAGTAGTACCCAAATCAACAGTACCTAAATGCCTAAAATTTAAGCAAAGAGGGTCAGCTTTTATATATAGTATAATAATATATATATATATATTATAAACTTGTTCAGGAGTATCAGACAAGATATCGCATGTTCTATGAAGTTTAACATCCAGAAACCACAATATAACATGTGTATTACGTAGTGTTGCTAAGATAATTCAATATAAACAATTTCAAGAAAAAACTAAATAATAAAATCATGTTATGCACTTAGAGCATCTCCAACAGGCGCGCTATATAGGCCGCGCGGCATAAAAACGTCCGATATAGCGCGCGCGGGAGGGAATGTGGCGCTCCAGCAGGCGCGGTAAACGGCGCAGCGCTGTAAATTTTTTAGGGCGCGCGGCGTTTTGCACAATCCGGAGCGGCATATCTGGCGCGTCGGCTCCAGCGCGCGGCATCGCTCGTCCAAGCGCGAAAATTCCCCCGCGCTGAAACTTCCTCCTCCGCGTCGCTGCCCCGAGCCCAATCCGTCGTCTCCGCGCGTCGCCGGCGATCCCGACGATGGACGACCCCTCCGGCAACCCGCCGACCCCTCCCTACTCGTCACACCCTCCGCCGCCGCCACTTCCTCCGCGCCACCGCCAAACCCCTAGCGGCGGCGCCGACGCCGGAACCCAACGGCCGCCGCGTGCGCGCTCTTCGTCCCGCCGCGCGGGCACCGCACGCAGGCGCCGCCGCGGCGCGGATGGCCGCGCAGGGCGCCGGCAACGCGCGGCCCGCGCCGAGGAGGGGGAAGGCGCCGTCGACCAAACGGCCGCACCTCGGCCCCGCCGCCGTCACGCCGCCGAAGAAAGCGAAGGCGCCCGTCCCCCGCCGACAGCCTCCTCCTCCGGCGCCGAACCAGGCGCCTCCTCCTCCTCCTCCTCCGCCGACCCAGCCGACGCCTCCGTCCGGCAACCGCGCGGCGCACATATGGTGGATGGTGAAATGCCCGAGAGGTAAAAAACACTACTTTTTTGTCGAATTGTGGTTTAGATGCATACCTAGCCGATGGTAATGAATTTCATTGCAATGTAGAGTGGATGATGCGGCATTCATGGAGACAATGAATGTTGGATCCTCGTTCTTGCATGACGATGAAGCCGCCGATGGGGAGGAGGAATATGAGGATGTAGATGAGGAAGGAGAAGGGTTGATTGAACCTCGCCCTCCCGCCGGGCCGCCAACTACACCATAGCGGAGGACAAGTTGCTTTGCAAGACGTGGTTGACAATTGGAATGGATCCAACAACCGGTACCGATCAAACAAGAGAAACATATTGGATGAGGATGACGGAGTACTTCAACACAAACACAAGTGGGATCGAGCGAACCATGCGCTCACTTCGGTCCCGTTGGTCCGAGTATCAACACCGATTGCCAAAAATGGGCGGGCGTGCAAGCCAACATCGATGTTCTCAATCCAAGTGGCACTAATGAGAATGATAGGGTAAGTCATTCTACTATGTTCACCATATGGCTCATATGAGAAGAATACGGTTGTACTTCATATGGCTCATCTATTTTCTTTTCCGCATATGTGTAGAACTCCATGGCTCAAGGATTGTTTAGGGATGTGGGAAAGAATAACAAGAAAGGCAACAAGATTCTTGGCAAGCCATTCACCTTGCATCATTGCTATGAAGTGCTAGGGAATGAAGAGAAGTGGAAGACGCGCGGCAAGTTGGATGCGGCAACTATGGCGGCCAATGCTACCGGTGAGGCAACAATCATCGATGATGATGATTCAAGTGATGAAGGGAAGAAGAGAAGCTCCACTCCTCACTCCGTCAACAATGGGCGGAGGAATGTGCATGTTAGGAAGACCGCCAAGGAAATGAAGGGAAAGAAGGCCGGAGATGATGACATTGCCATGGCTATGAAGAGGATTGCAAATGCAAGGTTGCAAGCAAATGAAGATAGAAAGATGCAACGAAACTTGGAGAAAGAGGCTATGGATGCTATTGAAGCTAGGAGAGCCGCTTTGGAGGAGAGGATTGCCGCCAACGAGGAGAGGAAGTTGGCTTTGGAGGAGAAGAGGCAAGCCACCAAGGAGCATGCACGCCTAGCGGAGGAGGAGAGGAAGCTTTTCTTGATGGATACTTCCCATATGTATGAGAGGCAAAAGGAGTACATCAACCTTCTTCGCGATGAAGTGTTGGCCAAAAAGAGATTGTTGGTAGCCAACATGAACACTTCCACTACCGGCATGTTTGGAGGAGGCATGCCGACGTTTGGAGGAGGCATGGGAGGCATGGCCGGCATGGGAAGCATACCCATGGCCGGCATGGGAGGCATGGCCGGCATGGGAGGCTATGGAGGCATGGCCGGCATGGGAGGACCAAGCTATGGAGGAGTGTTTGGAGGGACCATGGGAGGCTCGGTGAGTGGTGTGTATGGGAGTATGGGAGCACCACCGGGAGGCTTCGTGTCTTCCATGAATTCTACTATTCCTCCTTCAACCCAAGATGACGAGGAGGAAGAAGAAGGTGTTGACTTGGAAAATGCGGAAGTGTGATATGCATTTGTGATATGCATTGTTCCACTTTGTTCATTTGAACCATATGTCGTGTGTCATTGTTGAACTACGTCATTTTGTGTGTCCTTGTTGAACTATGTGATGTTGTTGCACTTTGTGTCATTTGTTTCATGAATTGTGAATGCAATTATGGGTGTTTATTTGATCTTTGTGAATGCAAAGTAGTCTAGAAATCTGTTTTCCGCGCCCGCGCGCGCTGTATTTTGCCGCGCCTGGCGGAGGACCATTTTTCCTGCACGCGCACGCGCTGCATATTAGCGCGTCCGGCGGAGGAAAAAACGGCACAGCAC
Source organism: Lolium rigidum (assembly GCF_022539505.1). Lineage (NCBI taxonomy): Eukaryota > Viridiplantae > Streptophyta > Magnoliopsida > Poales > Poaceae > Lolium > Lolium rigidum. The sequence continues at coordinate 293,314,668 of NC_061514.1, forward strand.
GCGCTATCTGTTTACCGCGCACGGATTCTTAGTTTTAGCGCGCCGCGATATAGCGCGCCTGTTGGAGATGCTTGCTCGAAGAGCTTTGCTAGGCTTCAGGCCCGTTCGCGGATGGTGGAAAGTGGAATATGTACTTTGGGAGTGCTATCCTTTTCTTCTCAATTTTAGAGGAAATCATGGAAGACAATAACTTTGTTTGATGGAAGCAGGATGCAAGGATGCAGTGAGAACTCGTGTAATTTTTTTTCGGAGGTAAGAACTCGTGTATTGAATTGATGTTGATAAAATCATATTAAAACATATTCAATTGGGGTGCACCATGCACATGCCACTGCCACGTGATGACTCGAATGACGATATATTCTTCTGCCGTAAACAGGAGAAAGCGTCCCTGAGCATGTCAACGGGAATCACATACTTGTAGAGTAGTAATAGATAAAGTTGCCCCTCCGTTCAAGTGTTGACGCAATCGTAAACCAATCCCATTAATTTCGTATTTTGTATTCCTATTGATTAAAAGTTAGAATGTCGATTTAATATGAAATGAAAATTCATCCTAAAATAGTAAAATGTAGATTAAAACAGAACATAGGGGGATTACATCCATACCATGTTTTTATTTTGGGTTACTTCTATTACAAACGGAATATAGCAGAAGAATGGGAATGATGTTTTGGCTCTTGCATGTATATGTTTCTTTTATTTTCAAATGTAGTTTTGATACATTTTGAAATGTCATTAAATTCGAATGAAAAATTTACGTGTACATCTTCGCATGCTACGTGCGCACAGTCTTTCCATGAAAGATCAACTTGTCGTTTGGGCTGTGCGCTTTGTCTTTTTATATTGATCACAAAAAATATTATTTTTTCGCGAAACTATACGAACGCACATAGTGTCGACATGTAAATGCATTTTTTAATTGAATATTTTGACAATTCAAAAAAAAAATATTTTAGATGGAAGAAGCATATGCATCCGGAAGAAAAAAAAACTGAATTTCTCACAACAATATCGATATCAAAACGTTCATGATGCGGGGTTTTTCTTTGGGTTTTTATCATTCCTGTCACTATGACCAACGTGAATTTCACATTTGCCATTTGACTGATGGAAACCTCAACCTTGCCATTGCTGAGTTACAACACTCCTCACTTTTGTCATTTCATCATACTTACCATTAGTCTATAATCAATTTTGCTATTTGAAAAGTGAAGGCAGATGAAAATGGAGTTAATATGTCGAAGGGGCAAGCATTCAACATTTAGAAATAAGAACAAAGAGCGAGCAGGATAATGTTCTTTGTACAAAGGCACGTCTCCACAAATTTCTACACTTGGTATACAAACTATTTTTGTTCGTATGTATGAATTAATTTTGTATCGATTTGACGAGTAAGAGACCGCCAATGAGAATGCTAGCTAGCACAATATCTATTGCTACCCTTGTAAGGTACTGACTAACAAATTGTGATAATAATTCAAAAAGAGTGCTGCAACAACTAAGGAGCGATGGGGGTTGCTTCTTCAATTGGGGCCCATCTCTCATTTCACTCTCATGTTGGTGGATAGATGCGGCCTCTTTCCCATTGTTGTTCCACGTTGGTGTGTGGAGGGAAGTACTCGTGGCGTGGCATTTTGCGGGCAACTGGAGACACCACGGCGTGGTGAACTATTGCTCTGGATCTGTTAAAAGTGATGACATGTAGGTCCAACCAATCAATCAGATATAAAATAAAGAGAGATGGTTAAACTAACAATGGATATGGCGCAATGGAAAAAACCGATGGATGTTGTAATGGAGCAGTGGCAAAATTTAGATTTCAATCGGCAAAACTGAGATTCGGTCATAGTGGCAGAACCGATTATAGAATAACGGTGAAGATGATAGAGTGACAGAACTGATGAGTGTTGTAAGTGAGTAATGGCAAGATTGAGGTTTCCATCAATCAAATGGTAAATTTGAGATTCAGGTTGATCATAGTGGCAGGAATGATGAGAACCAACCTCAGGTTGGGTGGTTAGGAGGGTGGTTGTACCCCTAGCCCACCAGAGTTCAAACCCCAGGTTTGACATCTGTGTGTCTCATAAAGGCGGAATATTCTTTCAGTGGGAGGCGACGTTCCAGTCGACAGCGAGGCACCTGTGGTGACTTCGTCAATTTCAAGATCCAATCCGCCGGCTCGGTCTTCCGGAGGTGCTCATAGGGGTAGGGTGTGCGTGTGTGCGTTCATAGGGGTGAGTGTATGCGCGTGTATGTGAGCGCCTGCGTTTGTACTGTGTTTCTCAAAAAAAAAAAAATAGTGGCAGGAATGATTAACCCTTTTTTTTAGAAGAGGTCACGGTGTGTCTGCTCTTGGACGAAGACTATCAGCTACCACGGCTTGATCGGTGAATTACTCGTAGCAATGTCGCACCTAACCCATCACGGCGTGGACCCAGCATCGTATTTACCGAGCTCCGGTGGCGTCCGGCCAACTCCGCACACCACACGCGCGCGGACGAAGCAAAGCGCACCCGCCCCGCCACGCCCACGGCGAACTCGCAACCAACCTTCCTCCTCCTTCCCCGCCACGCCACGGCCATTACAAAACGCCGCCCATCCCCCAGATCACCACCACCTCCTCCTCCCCCTCTGCCGCGCGCGTGCCCGCCGGTAGCAGACACCGCCGCCGCGCCCTCCGGCACCGCCCGCTCGCGCCACACCCCGAGACGCACCCCCGCATTTCCGTCTCCCCAGCAGCGCGCTCGGATCCCGACGCGGCCCGCAAGTCAAACCCACGCACCGACGCACGGGCCTGCCTGCCTTATACTCCACCCCGCCCGAACCTCACAGATCAATCCCTCACCTCCCGACGCCAGCGCTGGATCCCGCGGAGGACCCGGAGGCGGTCAACCAGCCGTCGCCCCCCGCCGCCGCCGCCGCCGGCCGCGTGCGCTACCGCACGCCCTCCTCGCCGGACCTGCTCCTGCTCCCCGCCGCCGCCGACAAGATGCGCCGCTACTCGCAGCTGCCCGCGCGCCAGGACACGCTCGCCGACCGCGCGCACCGCTACCGCGGGGTCCTGCTCGTCGTCCTCGCCCCCGTCGCGCTCGTCTCCCTCGTGCTCCTCCTCATGCCGCGCTCCCCCACCACCTCCGTCACGACCCACGCCGCCCCCGCCGCCAGCAAGTACGCCGTCATCTTCGACGCGGGCAGCTCCGGCAGCCGCGTCCACGTCTTCCGCTTCGACGCCAACCTGGATCTCCTCCACATTGGCTCCGAGATCGAGCTATTCGTCCAGGTAATCAAATCATCCCCCGCCCACCCGCCCGCCCGCCCGCGCGTCGGATCTGGATCTGGTCTCCTTAGGCACTATATCGTCTAACGACAATTCCATCCCTCTTCCTCTCCCTCGCGCAGAAAAAGCCCGGGCTCAGCGCGTACGCCGCGGACCCGCGCGAGGCCGCGGAATCGCTCGTCTCCCTCATTGACAAAGCCAAGGAGGTGATCCCCGCCGAGCTGCGCGACCAGACGCCTGTCAGGGTTGGGGTAAGTGCCGTGGTAGCACGACGACACCATTACATTCTGTAGTTTGTACTACTCTACCATGGTGTTCTTAAGCTTCATCATCCATGCACAGGCCACTGCGGGTCTGAGAGCGTTGGGAACAGAGAAGTCCGAGCAGATTTTGCAAGCGGTAAGAAGTGCTCTTCCACCACTCCGGATGTCCTTATTATTGTCTGCATTGCCGCTAGGAGTAGTGTTTTTGTTTGTTTTGTTTTAGTGAGGGTTTTATTTACCATGATTGATGATCATTTAATACTGGATGCTAATGAATCCACAAATATGCAGGTTAGGGATCTTCTTCGTGAGAAGAGTTCATTTAAAAACCAGCCGGACTGGGTTACAGTTCTTGATGGATCTCAGGAAGGTGCATATGAATGGGTAAGATGCTGCCCATATTTATTCACATATATATGTTCTCAACCATTACTTCGTCCCCTGACTCTTAGAAATTCCTGTCAATATTCCCTGTCTATCTATGGTTCAATATAAAAAAATAGTATCAGTGTGCATTTTCAAATTTTTAGAAGACTACATTCCAGGCTTTCCTATTAGGAACTGATATATGCCAGTTTAGATCTTAAAATTTCCGTAACCAGAGCTCAAGGTGAACACTAACGAGCCATAGTGGTCGTGTCATGTCCTGATACACAACATTTATACACCTTTACAGTGTTTAGGAATTGTTCATGAGCTGTGCTACTTTGTTTAGTTTTTAGTAACGGGATACATAACGTGTATCACTAATTTCTCTTCTCTGGCCTTGTAGGTTACCATTAATTATCTGTTGGGAAATTTGGGAAAGACCTATGCAGACACTGTTGGTGTGGTTGATCTTGGCGGTGGATCTGTCCAAATGGCATACGCTATCGCAGAGAAGGATGCCGAAAAGGCTCCTAAACCAGCAGAAGGCGAAGATGCATATGTGAAGAAGCTCTTCCTTAAGGGAACGACATATTATCTTTATGTCCACAGGTTAGTACTGTAACTTTTAATAGCTTTTCGCTGTTTCTATTGTCTGGCCAAAATATTGTCATGGTAAATTCTGAACCATCTGCTTTTTTTATTTGAATGGGAACCCTCTGCTGATGTTAAGCATATCTCAAAGTAACAATTTTCAGAACCTATTTTAAGAACCTGTTGGTGGTGCAATCTCTTGTTTATGTCTAGTCGGATTCATGATTCATATAAACTACTTAAAGGAAAAGTTTGTTCTTCTGGATGAAGCTACCATGTACTGCTAAAAGTATGTAACACAATTCCTATTGTATTGGATGTGTGAGAAACTTCAGGACAACTCAAGTTAAAATGCAATTAGACGTGCAAACGTCCTCCATAAAGAGCAGGCAGGTCGTCTTCACAAAAGCTTAACTGCATTCTAGTACTGTGTTTCAAGGCTACTGCATTTTGGACAGAAGATATTTTGCTGTCATTTAACCAACATTTAATTTGGCATAAAGTCCTGCATCCAGTTGTGCTCTGTGCAGTAATATTTTTTTGATGGATGAATAATTGAAGTAACATCACGTGATTATTACGTTCCAAAGTTTAAGATTTTTAATTCATGCATATACCTGTGAACATTTTGTTACAGCTATTTGCGCTATGGGCTGCTGGCTGCTAGAGCAGAGATCTTAAAGGCTGGCAATGCCAATGGTTACAGCAACTGTATATTGGCTGGACACCAGGGTATGTCTGCTTTCTTCTACCTTACTGTTCTGCTATCATGTATTCTATCTGCATCTTACAAGTCTAAACTCTAAACTAGCTCCCTTCCCATTAAGTGAAGTTTTTTCCTATTAAGGTCTGCTTTGCTCTATAGTTTCCTATCCCTAAATGGCTTCTTACTCTTTTTTTGCGGGTAGGCTTATTATAATACTCAATGTGGTACAAACTCAGGCTTACAATAGGATGATCCCTGAAATTTATTCTATGTAGCATTCTGTACTAGAAAAACCATCTTATTGGTTTTGCTTGGTAGTCACGCTTATCAACCTTCAGTTGAAGTAACTGTAGTGATCTGTATAACTCTACACTCTGTACTATGTCCATGAAACTCAGAAGGAAATACGAAGTCCACATGCTGATTATGACATTGCATCCTTGTTGGTTTATCTGTAATGACCTTAGGATGGCCTGACACTAATTGTAATTTTGGTTTTAGGGCAATATAAATATGGCGACAAGACATTTGAAGCATCAGCTGCACCTTCTGGTGGTAGTTATTCAGATTGCAGGGATGATGTAGTGAAAGCTCTTAAAGTGGACGAAGCTTGCACTCACATGAAATGTTCCTTCGGTGGCATTTGGAATGGTGGTGGTGGTGATGGACAGAAGAATCTCTTTGTAGCATCGTTTTTCTTTGACAGGGCAGCTGAGGTAAGGTTATGGAACATCTGATTCTAGCAGTGTGCTCCATCTGAAGACGATTTTCACTTGTTTGCTACTCTTTCTCACAATACGTCTAAAATTGCTGTGATTTCTGCTCAGGCTGGTTTCATAAACCCTGAGGCAGCTGTTGCTAAGGTTAAACCCTCAGACTTTGAGGAAGCTGCCAAGCGTGCTTGTAAGTTAAACGTGAATGACGCCCAGTCTAGTTACCCCGGTGTCCAGAAGGATAACATTCCATATATTTGCATGGATCTTGTTTACCAGTACACACTGCTTGTTGATGGATTTGGTAAGTGGCTGGGTTCAAAGTAAAAAAATTGCCGGAGTCAGCATAAATGCAATGCCTCATTCCTTTTGCTTTCCTCTGTCAGGTGTCGAGCCTCAACAAGAGATGACCTTGGTAAAGAAGGTCCCCTACAGTGACGCGTTTGTTGAAGCAGCATGGCCACTTGGAAGCGCCATTGAGGTTGCATCTTCATCATAGGCATCACCCTTTTAGCAAGGGAACATCGATGGGGGACCGTGAGCGTGGCCGCCGTAGAAGTTTTGGATTCAGAGGTTTTACACTTGATCTGGTTCTGCGCTCCCCCTGAAGTCGCCATTTTGTCACTTGGTCAGTTCATCTAGCCTCCCCTCCCGTACAGTAGATTCATACAAGGACACATGTATTACATCACCAACTGTACTTGATCCAGACGCCATTGTAAGGCGCATTATTATTTTTGTACTGATGAAAGTAGGATGAGAGCATATGCCATTCTTTCAGACTTCCACGTGAGATGAACACGAATACATTATTCACTTGCCGTAAATGTCTTGTTCGTTACTATTTTGAATGCTGTACTGTGTCATTTTTATCTGGGCTCACCTACATCATGGCCGCCATAAAAAACCCTACCTCATAGCCCATTGCTTGATCCTGGCAGACGCTATAAGCTGAGTTTACTGGGCCCGACTACATGCAGCCTGCGTCAGTTCATCCGGTTACGTTACCGATCCCTTTTATTTTTCTGTATGTGGGAAAGAAAGGGGATTCATCCGACTCCAGTTACAATCTATGTCAGCCTATCCGCTGTCACACAAAAAAAAACCCAGCAGTGATAGATCAAGAGGGCAGAGGAATTATCCATCCCCGACATGACCTACTATGAGGAGTCCCGGCTTCCTCCTCCAGAAAGCGGCCATGGGGAAGGGGAGAAGGATTCGTGGGACTGGGGAGAAGCCCTCGCCGACCATGCCGCCTACATGATCGACGAGCGCAACCACACCACCGCCTGTTGTCTGGTCACCAAGATAGAAAGTGACGGCACCGCCAAGGAGGATACGCTGCAGGTCATCTTCTGCCTCGCCCCCGCCGCCACATGTCTCCTACTTCTGCATCTCTTACAATAGCGGGGAACCCACCGGATTCCTCCGTGAGCCTATGATTTTGGCCACGGAGGGTAACCTCCCCTCATCGGTGTCAAGCATTGTACCTTTCTCAACGAGCCAAGCATCTACACCCATTTCGTCTACCGTGCCCCGGTTCTTGGCCAGGAGCCGCCCAGTCTCTGGCGGCTCCGGCACCCCAGCGAGGAAGTGTTTCCGAACATTGAAGAGTGCTACTTGCCTCAAGGTGAGGTTGGCATCCTGCGCTACCGCACCGAGGGAGACGAGGCCTACAAGATCGCAGTGCGCAGTCCTTACTGGAGACCCGGAAGCGAAACTTCTCAGTACGACCTCTGGACCTACGACTCCAGGACAGACGCATGGACCTGCAAACCCACAGTTCTTTCACAGCCGGAAGACGACGCTCCACTAGAGAATATGCATAGCTGCGACAGGGTCATCACCATCGGAGGCAAGATGGGCTGGGTCGACCTCTGGCAGGGCATCCTCCTCTGTGACGTGCATGTTCCAGCTGCCGAGGAGGAGAGCACCGCCCCCAGGCCGCTTCGCTACATACCGCTGCCGGAGCCGATGCAGCCAGACAACGACCTCCGGATCTACGGCTTCTCGTCCTTCTTCCGGGACATCGCCGTCGTCCAGGGCCGGATCAAGTTCGTCGACATCCAGATCCAGATACATGCCATGCCGGGCTCATTCCGAACGGCTGGACGGCGGTCGTCACGTGGAGCATGGCGGCCGGCGATCCGGGTTTCCGCAAGGACGTCGAGCTCCATTCCCGTGATCTCGTCAACGGCGCATGCTTGGACCCGTCGCTCTTTGTTGCCCACCCCACTCTCAGCTCCCACGATCATGATGTTCTCTACCTGATGGCCAAAGCCAGCCTAGACGACCCGTCCCAGGTGATCGATGCTAACATGAAGACCAAGAAGATAGAGCGAGTGGCAAAGTTCACCACGCAAAGAGCAGCTGGCATGGACTTCGCATACATTCGCACTGCCATCTCCAACTGTCTCACTTTTTTTTTTTTTGACAAATACAGTGGGGAAGATCCTCACTGTGTCATTTTCATATATAGTGCCCAAAACATGGCATGGTTATGTACAAAGGGAGGGCAAGAGGTAAAGAAAGAGAAAGACAAAAAAATAAAACTAAACTATTCACAAAGTATCTATCCAATCTTGCATACCCTCCTTCAATCCTGGTTTAACTCTATGTCTTATCTCTTGAATAGATGAAATAAAGAGCTTGTAACAGATTTCTAAGCTTCTTTGATGGTTGTCAAAAATAATACTATTTCTGTGATTCCATAAGCTCCAGCAACCTGCAATCATCGCAATTTTGAAGAAAGGGTTGAAAGACCTTTTTTCTGCATCCAAGATCATATCCATGAGCAGCAAGTCTGTGTTCCATTCTTCTCCAATCTTCCACCAAAGATTCTGACTGAAGTCACATGTGAAGAATAAGTGTAGCATGGTTTCATTAGTGCTTTCATCACATAGTACACAGTTTGTTGCTTCAATGTGAAAATTCTTCCCGGTGAGAAGTTCTCTAGTATTTAGCCTGTCCTGTAACAAAAGCCAGAAGAAAAATTTGTGTTTTGGCAGGCATGGGATTTCCAGATCCATATGAAAGGTTTGGGTGCACGTGGTGCTGTGGTGATAGCCTCATAAACCTTTTTTGTCGAGTAACTATTACCTCCCCAATTGAAACTCCATATATCATGTTTAGTACTGTGAGTCCAACTGTCTCACTCGAGGAGTGAAGTGACGAGGCACGGTGTTGGGAGGATCCTCTAGCAAGAAGCCACGCGGGATCAGTTTCATGTCGTCCTCCGGGTATGGTGCCGACCAGTTGGTTGGATCGGGTGATCAAGGGGATAATATGGACTTGGATTAGATGGTTGGATTGGGTATGACACCGTCGTGTGTTATGGCAAAAGGAATATGGTGGTGATAAAACGTCCCAGGAGGATCTATAAAATTGTTCCAAACTGAATCTCCCGAGCATGCCCTAAAGAGATCAGTGAGAGTGTAATTGATATATAAGAATTCAAAATTTTCTGGTGATTTTTTATAGATCCTTTTGAAGCAAAGAGGCCTGGGATGTGCAAAATGATTCAAGAACGGAAGCAATATCAGGTTGAAGGCTGAACACATTGTGACATTTAATTGCTCTTATTCATTCAACAGTCAGTTATTTTTAACATTAATCATCAGCACGCCAGCGTCGAGTTGGCAGGCGGAAGCAAGAACTTTGGGCTCCAGGCGTAGCGGAAGTTGACGTCCTGGCCCTGCACCACGGGCTCTCCGTTGTTGACGAGGCAGAGCTTGCTGTCACCGTTGTACTTGAACTTGGACGGGTCCATCTCCAATGTGGTCTTGAAACCGTCGCACTCCAACATGATGTCGGACTGGGGGCAGTCGCACGTGTTCTTCACCGTCACCGCGTACACCGGTTGGCCGTGCGCCCAGCCGCTGGTGTCGGCTTGGGTCACCACGATGTTCTCCAGTGCGCAACTGGTCGCAGCCCCTGCTGCTCACGCGTTCGTATATCAGAAAAACAGGTCTGTTATGTTTGCAAAAAAGAAACAAATTAAGGATAGGTACCTCGGCTGCTAATGCAAAACAACAACCAAGCCGCAAGGATCACTGATATGTTGGACTGCATGATACTTTAGTAGTCTCTAAATCTTGTAATGTGCGATGATGGTCGATATTCTTTTTGTTGTTTTGGAGGACAATGTTGTACCTGGACCCGAATAGAGGGCTATTTATAGAGCAATGCCTCCGAGAAGTTTCCGGGATAAGCTTTTGCATTAACTGATCCTCCTTAAAATAACTATTGAATTGCATTTACTAAGGTCCTCTTTAAAAAGTAATTATATTTCCTTTATTACTAATGTCAAATCAATCTTGTACACACTTTTGCATTAAGATTCTACAAATCACTAAATATAAGTAATCTATGATACTACTACATGATACTATGCATTGTGAAGATAGTATCACACACTAGTACCATATGCATGATACTACTATATGATACTCCCCATTGTGACTAGTCTTATAAGACTACCCACAATAGAGATATCATAGCTAGTGATATTATGCATTATATGCATGCAAAAAACTAATATATCACATTTTTATTTATTACTCATTTTTGTTTGAGATTATAAGACTACCCACAGTAAAGATATAATATCATGCATTATATGCATATAAAAAGCTAATAGTATATGTCACATCAATTAATGATAAAAGATATCATAATAGTATCATAGATAGATATCGTATTATAGCACGTAGAATTAGAAAAATTAATGCTAAACAAATCTTGTATACCCTATGATAATCTCTACAACATCGCTATCTTTTATCGTTAATTATAGTGGCACATAAGCATATTGCCTATGATATTGCGCTAAGAAATCTCCATTGTGAAAGATCTAAAGCCAGAGGGTCAATTGGTAGGGACCAAGAAAGCCAATAACTCTCCTCATAATTAATGCATGCACAGTTTCGTATGCATGGACGAAGAGAGAGAGAGAGAAATAAATGAGCATGCAGTGGGGAGACATGACAATAAATGAGATAAGCCATATAATATCTAACAAATTTAAAAAAATTATATGACCCTATAATCCCAAACGGAGGGAGTACCTTCCAAAAATACTATTTCCAAGTGTTAAGGTTTAGCCAAATTCACACTTATAATATTTTATCAAATAAACAAATGAAATATGAACATCTATAATATAAATAACTTTTATTAGAATCTTCATAAAATATGTTTTATGTTATATGCCATTGGCACTATACATATTAATATTACTTTATTATATTAGATTAAATAAGAGTTGTTAAATGTGTTAGTAATTTTAACAATCTGTGTATTCTCAAAAGAAGCACACTAATCGATGGCGAGACTAGGAGGTGCATGGCCTTGCTGTGCCACGTGGCATGTGTGTTTGTTTGCTGTTTGCAAGACTAGTCATAGTGCAAGTAACTTCAGCGGTAACTCCACTTTTCAAAACACAATGAGTATACAACCTAGTTGACGAAGTCATTTATAATACTATATTGATGTTATTATGCACTATGATAAAAAAATAACATAGACATGACAGTAGTCTAAGTTACTATGCACTACGACTAGCCTAATAATTTTTGTTATGCCGGTATATGTTGTTACTTCTACCTATAAATTGATGGAACTAAGATCACGAGAAACCGTCTGATTCATGTCTATTTACTCTATTTGTTCAACCTCTTTGCTTATTATGATCAGCAATACCGATCAGATCATTTCTATTTTATGCGCAAGCGATAGTGATGACGAGCTTCAGAGGGGAGATGGAAAACCCTGTCCAGGAAGAAATACTCAATTTTATGGACGATGCAATAAACTTAGATGTATTATACTCCTTCCGTCTCTTGGAAGTTGTCTTAGATTTATTAAAATTCAGATATATCTAGGCACTATCTAATATCTAGATACATCTAAAATTTAATAAATTCCACTAATTTCATAAACCAGAGGGAGTATTACTGATCGGCGGGCACCACTGCGATTTGTAGCTAGCCTGATAGCACACGGTGACATTATACAAGAGTTTAGCACACCATTAAGATTCGGAAAACATAAGACTTTGTACTTCTCCCGTCCTGCCTCAAGATATTTACAATTTAAGTATATATTGTGTAAGGTGTTTCTAATTAGATTGAGTCGCCTGGGAGGCGGTGATTCCTTTGTGTTCGCTCACGGCGATCACAAGGATACGCTCGGACCACACGCCTCTCCTCTTGTCGAGTGGACATGAAACTAGGCGTGCTCAGCCCCGGTTCTTCTTCTAGACCTGGTGGTTTGGAGTCCTAGGGTTTGGGGAGCTGGTAAAGATGAAACTTCAGAGCTTCATCAACGAGCTTGTGCCACATAGGTGCTGCATTGAGCTGTGGCAATATGTGGCTCGTAACTCACGCCAGTTCCTCAAAGGGTGGGGAGATAACTTGGGTAGGGAAAAAGGAACTTCCGAGCCAACCTCCTCCTCCAGGTAGCAGAACTTGATAGAGTAGCAGACTCTTCCGGTTTGGATGAGGAGGGTTGACACTTAGGTATCACCTTGAGGACCAACCCTTGGCTTTGGATAGGGCTGACGAGGAGTACTAGCGCTAGAGCAGCCGTGTGCAATGGACACTCAGGGGAGACTCCTACACTGCCTACTTCCACACCATTGCGAATGGGCGTAGGAGGAAATGCTCGATTCCTAGGATCATCACGGACCAAGGGGAGGTCCATGAGCAGCGGGATCTAATGGAAAATATTTATCAGTTCTACGAGGGCCTGATGGGATCAGAGGGGGAAACTAGAGGTTTGCCCTGGGACAACATCTTTGGGAGGTTAACCAGCGTGTGTCAGAAGAGGAGAATCATGACCTAGAGCTCACTTTCATGACTGAGGAGCTGGATGAAGTCCTCATGAGCATGAAGCAAGACTCGGCCCCTGGCCCGGATGGTCTGACAATCCTCTTCTTTAAAAGGATCTGGGGAACCCTAAGAGGACCTATCCTTCAGATGCTAAATGATTTCGCACTAGGAAGGGTGGACATCGCCCGCCTCAACTTTGGGATCATCACACTTATCCCCAAAGTAAAAGGGGCGGACAATATCAGACAGTTCAGGCCTGTCACACTCATTAATGTGATCTTTAAATTTGCTGCGAAGGCCTACGCGACTAGATTAGCTCCCATTGCGCATAGGACGATAGATCATTGTCAGCCGGCCTTTATCAAAGGTAGATGCCTACATGAGGGAGCACCTGCCTTACACGAGATTGTCCACGAGCTACACTTTAGGAAGCAAAAGGGCTTGCTCCTGAAGTTGGACTTCGAGAAGGCTTATGATAGGGTTAATTGGGACTTTCATCTGGAGATACTTCTTCGTAAGGGGTTCTCCACGATGATGGTCCACATGCTCATGCAACTGGTCAAGGGTGTCCAGACAGCGATTAATGTTAACATAGAAATAGGGCATTTCTAACGTAACGCGCGAGGAGTGAGGCAGGGAGACCCGCTCTCGCCGATCTTCTTTGACTTCTTGGTGGACGGACTGGCCGCCATCCTATCTAAAGCCAGTGTCGCGGGACATATCAAGGGGCTGGTGTTGCACCTCATACCGGGAGGGGTGACACATCTGCAGTTTACGGATGACACAATGATCCCGATTGAACCTACAGGGGTAGGTATAGCGAATCTCAGGACCCTACTCGTATGTTTTGAAAACATGTTGGGTCTGAAGATTAACTTCAACAAGAGTGAGGTGGTGGTGATGGGAGCCCCACCGGACTCACAGCACCGGGCCGCCAATTTGCTCAACTGCCGACTCGGCAAGTTCCCAATCACTTACTTGGGTCTCCCGATTAGTGGGAAGCCACTAAGGGTAGCGGATTGGGGATTCCTTTTGGAGCTGGTAAGACACAGGGTTGAGCCGTGGCAGGGACTCTTCCTGGGGGCGGCAGGATGCCTCGAACTCACCAACTTGTGCTTGTCAAGTCTTCCTTTGTTTGCCATGAGCTTATACTTGCTTCATGATGGCACACATAAGGCAATGGACAGACCCCAATCACGCTTCTTCTGGGAAGGAGTGGAGGATAAAAGGAAGTATCACATGGTGGATTGGGCCACAGTGTGTAAACCTAAGAAGTTGGGAGGCTTGGGGGTCCTCAACGCCAAATCCATGAACATCGCTTTAATGGTGAAATGGATTTGGAAACTATACCAGGGCGCGGAGGGTCTGTGGGCAGACCTCATCAGGGCTAAGTACCTGCGGGGCAGGGACCTATACGCGGGCGAGGTCCCGACCCATGGCTGACAATTTTGGAACGCTGTACAAAAGGTTAAATGGCATTTTAAACTTGGGTCCAAACACAAGGTTCAGAATGGGAGGAGGACCTACTTCTGGATGGATTGGTGGCCCGGAACTGGCCCACTTCGGGTCAGATTTCCAAGACTGTTCAGCTGCTGCGAAACGCCTTTTATCACTATCTCTTGGGCTAGGGTGCCGGAGGGAGAGCCAGGGGAGTGGCGCCTACGGTTCCGGTGCCAGTCTGGCCTAGCAGAAGCTATGGAGTGGGATAATCACTGCAGTGAAGAACATGCGCTTCCCATTGAGCCCGCAGATGATGATGTGTCTTGGGCATTAGAGCCCTCGGGGGAGCAGCTGTTCAAGCGACGGGGGCCTTCAAACAACCTATGTGCCTTATGCGGTGCCTAGGAGGACTGCAACCACATTTACTTCACCTGTCCCACCGCAAGTTTGATGTGGGCTGAGGTGAGGGATATTCTCTCGTGCGATTGGAACCCGGCTAGGGCCAGGGAGTTCATCGCGCACGCTCAGGGCTTGGCAAACCCACTCCTTAGGCTAGCTTGGTTTATCTTTGCGGCCTAATGTTGGACCCTTTGGAACATGCGTAATAAACTAGCTAAAGTGGGAAAGTTGATTGGCAACCCGACTGATGTTTTCTATCAAATTAATGTCAATACATATGCAATGTTGGAGGGTTCTGGTCAGACGGAAGGACAGGAGTGCTGGACTTGGCAGTGGGTGACATTAGGAGGCTGTACGCGCGGACGCGGTCTGAGCACACGTGACGGTGCTGCCTCGACATCTATCGAGCTATCTTTCTATCTATCTCTTTAGTCAGAGTGCGATGTGTGGGAGTCTGGCCCACTCAGTTTGTGCCGTATGGTCTTTGCTTATGCTTATGTTCATAACTCTGTGGTTGTGTGGATGACGTGTGTTGTACTTGCTGCCATATGAGACTTTATATATAAAGCCGGGCCGGGAGGCCTTCATTTAAAAAAAATTAGATTGAGCCAGGGGTGTAATGGCACCCCCTTCAAAAATACAGAAACCTTTTTACCTAGTAGTATTTGGGCTAACCTTGTATAACTACTATATTAAAGGTAAGCGAGTAAATCGAAAAAGACCCCGTGCCGCTCCTGAGCGGGCGACCCGGGGCGACCACGAAACCTAGCCGCCGGGGCTCCTCCCGGCCATCCTCGCCGCCGTCGCCGCCGGTTCTGCCGCGGTGGCGGCGGCGCTCGTCTCCCGAAGGGAGCGGGCACCACGCTGGGCCCCTGAGCGGAGGAGCTCGCGTTCTGCTGGCGCGGGAACGCCGGGGCGGCGGCCCCGGAAACCTGCTCGGCGACGGCGTCTTCTCGGGGCGGCGGCGGCGGCAGTTGGTCTCGGCGGCGGTGCCTCGGCCGCGAGGGCGGTGAGGCGGCGCCGCGGTGCGCTAGGCGGCGGCCCCTCATCGCATCGAGCGGTGGTGGGTGCGGGCGCACGGCTGGTCTGCTGGTGGCCGCGTCGCTCGACGGCGGCCGGTTCTGTCGGCTTCTCCGGCGGGTGGGGGTGGCCTGCGGCGACGCAGGTGCTGCGGCACAGTTGTGCGCTGCAGAGGCGGAGGTTCGGCGGCGCTCGGGTCCAGGTCCAGATCTGGCCCTTGCGGTGTGCTGGCGCTCGTGCACGGCTACTTTGGCCTGCACTGTGGCTTCGGCATGTGGATGCCGGGGCGGCGGCCCCGGGATGGGTGGCTGCCGGTGTGGTGTTGCGGTGGAGGGCCATGGTCACCGGATCTAGCTCCATTTTGCATATCAACCGGCTGGTGGTGGTGACTGCGGCTGTTGGAGCTTGAGGGGCTGCGGCTAGGCGCGTCACAAGGTGCTGTTTGGTGGAGATCGACGATGGGAACCAGTGCTTGCAGCGCCCTCGGGTGGCGTGATGGAGTTCCGAGCGAAAGCTCTAGCACTGGCTTGGTCAGTGCCGGCAGCGGCGTCACTTTGATGTCGTCTTCCTCGTTGGAGGCGCTGGCCGTGGAGCTCCATTCACGCACCTATGGTGGGTTTGGCCTCTCCGGGAGAAATCCTTGCTCCGGTTTACCGGGCAGGCGACGGCGTCGGCTACGTCGTGTCCTTCTTGGAGGCGTCGTCTAGGAGGGCTTGCTCAGCTGTTGGTGTGTGTTTCTCTCGTCGTCAGGTTGGTGGATGTCGGGGCGGCGGCTCCGAGTGGAGGATGTTTGCAAGTCGAGGCGGCGGCCTCGGAATCCACGGCGGGTAGCAGCTTCATGGGGCGGAGTTGTTGTCCATGTGGCTTGGGCGACGATCTTGTGTCGCTAGTGCGGCGAGATTGTCGGCTCGGTCAACGCGTCTCGGTGGAGGCGGTTCGACTTTATGTCGGGGCGGCGGCCCCGGATGTTGGTGCTTCGGCCGTGGTCTGCGTGCGGTTGGCCCTGTGCAGCATGGGTTGCGGGTGGCCGCGTCGTGCGGCGTTGCGGCTCCAGCGTGAGCAGGAGGACGTCGGGACGGCGGTCCCGGAAGGTGGTGTTGGTGGTCCGCTCGGCGCAGCGGAGTTGGTGGATGTCGGGACAGCGGTCCCGAAACCTTGGCAATGTTGAGGGCATCGGCCTCATGTCGTGTGGGCGACAAGGTTGCTCTTGATGTTGTGTCGTTGGCGCTCTCTTGGAGTGTTGGTGTCTTCATCTTCGTTGGAGTGTCCCGTCTGCTCCTCCCATAGCAGTCACGGCGTCTTCTCTTCGGCTTTGGTGTGACGTCAGTTGGTCTTTGTAGAGTGGGATAGCTCGGCTCTTGTTGTTGGGGGCCTTGAGTGGGTTTGGTTTTGTGTTGAGTGGATGTGGTCATGTGTTGGCTTGTTGTATGGTTTTTGCCCAGTTTTCCGCTAATTAACTGGGCACCTTCTTCTTAATCAATGGATAGGGCAAAGCTTTTGCCTTCGTTTCAAAAAAAAAAAAAAAAAAAAAAAAAAAACTATATTAAAGGTGAACACACAACTTTTTTACCAGAATTTTGGGGCCTGCTCAAAATTAACATATGTTGTTTATAAGGTTACTTCCCGCAGGCTTTTTCATGTGTGTAGTTTCGGTGCTCTCTCAGATTTTAGGGGAGCTTCGAACGCGGCGCTGAGGCAGTAGTTTGGTCGGGTTCCTTTCTTCGCGATGGGCTCTGGGTTGGTTTGGTGTATTGGTCGTGTGACCGTAGCTGCGAGATGGTTGGATCGGACACGATACCACCGCTTTCATTTCTGTCTCCATACGTGGCCCCCTAGAACTCAAGTGACATTTTGTCTTTCCTAGCCCGGACGTGTTCTCCAGATTTCTCCTCTCGCTCCGCCGCTTTGACCAGAAATCCTCCACTTCCAGGCCGATCCTTCTTTAGATGGTGTCTCTCTCTACTCCCCTGGTTCTTTGATAGTTTTGCTTCTTCTCCCCCTGAATCTTTTCTTGTGGCTCTTTCCTTGTTTTGATCCCATTTTATTTTCGTTCTGTAACTTTCTTTGCGACCATGGCCGAGAGCGTCCGCTCACGCCGCTCCTTCTCCGCTGACCTTCAGTGATGCGTAGTTCCAACGTTAATAAGACGCTATAAGATATCCAAGCGAGCTCGACGCTTACGTTATTTTGGCACTATAGTACGCTATTCCGTTAATAAGACGCTATAACACGCTAATAACAGTATTTTTGCACTCCACGTTATTTTCGTATATAGCGCTATTTTTTTCCTTTAGCAAGTATGCGCCGCCCTGTGTTTTTGCTGGAGTGCAAGGGGCGCTGGCTCCTCCTCCTCCTCTCTCTCTCTCTCTGATCTGGATCCTACAGAGGGAGCGGTCACCGGTGACACGAGGCTGGAACCGGCGCGTGCTGTATTGGGCAAATATGCTGCGGGCCCTCGATAGGCGTATTCGACGCATGTGGCAGGTTGTTTCATGGCATGTAGTCATCACCAGCGGTGAGGTCGGGCTGGCCGGCGTTCTGTGACGCACCGTCGCCGGAGACAGTGGTGCCCTGGTGGTAGTGAGGAACTCTGTCCTGCTTGCGTTGTACAGGAAGTAGTCTTATAATAACCTTTTAAAATGTGAAACTGTTCCTGTTTTTAGTTATGAACACAGAGTAGCACATCAAATCCATACGAATGTCTAACAATTAGAACCTATACACGCATGTAGTTAACCATTAGATCCATTCACACATATCCACATTACAACATGAGCCAGCTGGCTGTTGCTCTGTTGTTCACTTGTTCATCCAGTTCCTTACTCGTGGATCCCTTTCCGTTGATGTTATGACCTGGAGGGCCACCACAGTTTTTTGTGACGGCACGGAGTCGCACGCAGCCTACCATTGAGCCCAATAGTTCATCCATGTCACTGTGCTGCCATCTCACATGATTTAGTTATGTCTTTACTTCGATGAATCTGATGTGTTGACAATGTTCGTAATTGCTTTGTAGATTTATCATCAGTAGTCTATGCTTGATAACAGATTCTGCAGATGCTTTGCGTGATTTGTATATGCTACACAGAAAAATAGGTTTGATGCATCATGTTATCACCCGGTCGCATACTCACTTCTGTTTGTGCTAGGAATTTGGTTGCATAGTTACAAGAATGGATACATAATCGGTAAATAATTATGTACATACCCCATAGAGTTATTAAACTTTAGACAGGAAATAAATTTACAAATTGCCGAATAACTGATTATGTTTTTTTGTGTGAATACTATGTAGAACTTTTAGGCTTAGGATGGGAAAAACATGTCACAAGCTAGCTTAAATGCCGTTTGCATGTTCTAGCAGACAAGAAGAATTAAGCGAAGAATAGCTACCAAATTATACTACAATTTATATTGATTAATGTTGTATTGTTTAATTACTCTATTTGTCTCTTCCAATGCAGGAATTAATTTGTATTGTGGCTTCTTCTCTGTATATATGGTGACTGACGTCGCAATGGGGAACGACCTCACCATCCTGTGTAAGTTCCAAAGAGTTTCTAAAATTTTCTTTAAACTTCTGCAAACAAAGCGGTTAACTCAACTTTCAGGATAATAATTGTGTGGTAGCACGGAATAACTTTGCATCCCGATTTGCTTGTGAGTTTCATGTTGTAATTTGAATCTTTCAGGTGATTGTGACATTTTACCTCAAAAGGAAAAAAATTAGTAGTGGCTTACAAGTTCCATCCATTTGATGCAGGACGACTTTAGTCTTTCTCACCATTGATTAATGCATGCTTTGCCACAATAAACCCATTGTTTCAAGTAGGGGAGTGCCATGGCTGTACTATAATTACATTAAGTCAGAAGAATAACATGTTAATAAGATGCTAGACTACTAGAGCTGGAATGTTCATTTGTAGGCATATGTGAACTTAATAAGATGCTAGACTACTATATGAAGCACTTAAAAAAAATGCACGGTAGCATGTCCAATATTAGTTCAGTAACTATTGATGTTCCTGGATCTGTATCTACGTGTATCCGTTAATTTTCTGCTACAAAAGCACATAAATATGATGGTTAATTCAGGTTTATGGCAGTGTGGATTACAAAGTTTCATCCATGGTTCATGAATATGCGCATGGAGTTAGGAAACCACAGATATTCCCCTAAAACGCTACATAGCCCCAAACAGTACATGGGCCACATGGTCCAAATTGTGTTGTGCTTGCTTGGCTGGAGTTCCCCAAAACTAGACCATATAATTTGAAGGTGATGTCATTGCTGTCAGCTACATATTAGTACTTTCCACTTTACAAGGGAATCAATAAGTGCCGAGTTCTACCGTGGTGTGAATACACTACATAAATCCGGTTGTCGGCATTTGAACTTCATTTGTGTGATTTCTAAAAACAAATTAGTGCAATCTGTTATAATTAGGGGAAATACAGTAACCAATATTGATAATTACGTTGTAATTCTGATGCAATGATTTTTCACACTTCAGGTTTACAAGTCGAACCTGTCAAAAAATTAGAGTGGTGATACATACAAGGGATATGGATGCACTTCACCATTCAGATTTAAAAGGTCAGCTTATCCTTTATTTTATTGAGCTGGTAGTTTTTATAATTAGCCATGATTTTGAAAAAATTTACTGGCTTACTATTTCATAATCTTGGAGTTAGAAACTTCTTGGGGTGTCAGAGGAAATGACAACCGGTTGGCCAAACAAGGAATTAGTCAAAGAGCAAGACTCTAGAGGAAAACAACTTGAGACTTTGCAATAGTACCGCGGAGAAGTTGATGCAGGATACCTTAGATATTCCCAACAAGAGTGCACCATAGATGATGAGAGTGTTGGACCATTGATGACGAGAGTGCTTAACTGTAGACGGAAGGAGTGTTAAACTAGAAGTTAGCAACATGTTGTCATTTCCAGTCTGGCCATTATCCAGGACGTTGAAAAGAGGACTTAAACAAATGTACCAGTATAAGGAATGCATTTTCCTTTTGTACAATTATACAAGTCGGTTTTCCGAAAAATAACTTTGTACAAGTAAACGTGAAACTTTTGTTTGATTTTTTTGCCATTTTTAAAATGCGTCAAAGTTGCATTTCAAATAAAGGGAGCATATGCACCCATGAGCCAAAACATCACTCCCGTCTTTTGCTCTCCTTGTTTTTTTTTGACTTTTTTCCTCTCCTAAGTCTTCCTCTGTTTTGGTACTGATCGATCTATACCGTTTGTTTTCTTGTTTACTGTGCATGCGAACTTGTGAAGGGGTTAGTCACTATTTACTATATCTCAGTCCGTCCTGACTATGACCGTGTCGATAATGTCTCAAACTTGCACAAACTAATAAGGCGAGATAATACCCACAATTCTAATTGCGGCAAAACTTCTAAATATCGTTCAGTGGACTGTATGTGGCTAGGATTAGTTCTTTGGCATCTTAGCAATGTTTTTTTTGTGGTATCCCATTCTTTTTCCATTAATTAGGATATCTAATGCTTGCTCTATGGAACATGATCCCATGAGTGGGATGACTCAAATTGATCAATGTTGAACTATGACCGTGCTTGTGGTTTAAGCATCGGTTTTACTGGATATGTAGCTCATTACAATCTGACTGAGTGGCAAAAAAACTTCCAACTTTATAGCATTGACCTTCAAATAAAAAAAAGTTGGGTAAAGTTTCCTAATCCCTTGACCCCTTGAGCGAACAGGTTGTTTGTGGTCATGGCAAGAACTTTTAAATTGGAAAATTCATTGTATTTAAATGTGCTCTATTGTATAGCCATAAATTTTCTAAATCTGCACATTTAAAAAAAACTACGAACTTGCAGAATCTAAATGTTACAAAGATAGAGCTTGGTCTCAAGCTACTAGAGACACGTTGCTGAAGTTAACAGATTGTACGGAGCGTGCAATGCACATCATGATCACTTATAATTCAGTTTATTTCACTATCGTTTACTGGAGGACAGTGATCATAAGGCGCAACACGTGAAGTCATAGGTCACGCACGGACGTTGCTAAACCAGAAGAATGTAGTGCAATATCGTCCACCATAAGGCAATAATCACAAGGTGCAACATATGAACTTCAGCAATTTATCTTGCTCTTTGGATATCAAGCTTTGCCCAAAATATCGCTAAATTAAGATTACTTTTTGTCTTGCTTTGTGAACAATAAGCTTCCCCCGAGAACCATGCTCTTGTATCCGGCCCAAGGAATGGACAACATGGTGGAGCCATTCATGCCAACATGGAGGAGCCATTCGTGCCCAGCGATGGCACATTCTAGACGAAGAAGAAAAAGAGTGTGCATAACCAAATCTAGAAGAATACACACCAATGAGTGATGACGAAGGCAAAGAAGATATCACATACCCATCAAAGAGCCCATAAGGTACCAACAGAAAAAGTAAAATAACACCGCCATCTACATCTTCAATAGGCCAACCACTAATTAGCTCCTCAGACCAAGACCCATCTGCGCCTCCGGTAATGGTGAAACATGCTCCTCCACAAAGAAACCAAGCTGCCCTGCACGCCCACACTCCTCAAGGAAGAACAAGGAATCCTTTCATCTGATGACGAAAACTGTAGTGCCAAGCAGTAGATTAGAATAAATACTCCTCTGGGACTCCATCTCTTCTTAGGTTTTTACCGTTCCATCGTTTAGTATGATTTGCATTTCATGTATGTTGCGTGCACATCCTTCAAGTGCATTTCATACCAGTACCATTAGAAACTCCCATACAAGCAAATAATGCTACTGGCCAAATGGTATGTCCAGTGTTAGTATTCATTTGCCATATAAAAAAACACAATAAACAAGCAGCTAGGTTTTTAAAAAACACTCAGTTATTAATGGTCCAAAACATTAACCATAGTGCTTAGACAGTAGATACTTACCACTACCAAAAATTCCAAGCAATCATCCACCGTACTGGCGCGGCGTGCCGCCACGCCGATCGTTGCTAGTATATATTAGGTGCAAACAAGATAAACTAACAAATACTTACACCATGCAAGCTTCTTGCTTCAACCGAGTTTCTGCATCTTTTGGCTTCAACCAGTACAGTCTTCAACATTGCTCAGCCTCTAGTCTTGTGCGCCAGATTTACTTCTTGCATCCAATTAGCGTTTGTGCCCTGAATCTTTAGTCATCATTACTATGTATACTAAACAAACATGTTAGTTTCTTAACCATATTGTAATCAATTATCTAAAATTCAGCAGGAGGGTACTAGATGCACTTTTAGTTCCACGGCGTGGCAAAGTTCTTGGTTGGATGTTAGAACTGCAAAGTGCTTAGTCCGTAATTAAGTGGAGAAATCGCTTCTTAAACAAAAGAAAAGACAACTCGTTTGTCTTGGTTTAAAAATAATTCTAGTCTTATACATGCGGGGTAGGGTCACCATTGAATACATAGATAGTCTGTTGAATACCAAAATTTGTGGAAAAGTGTAAATATGCATTGCTGAGTTTCGTGTATGTACTACTCCGTACTACTGACCACCCAAAACAAGATAAAGGCCGTTTTTCTACCAGTTATAACCAGCAATAGTCTTGTTGATTATTCGCAGGTCTGGATTTCCAATCTACATCAAGCACTGTTTTTTATGTCATACCTTTTGCAGGTATTTTTCCGGTGGATTTACAATTTGATATTGTGTTTCTTTTCTTTCACATGTATTATATTTTCTCTACACATTATTGTGTAATCCAAGTACTTATATTCTTTTTTTGTGTCATACCTTTTGAGGGTATTTTTCCAGTGGGTTTTGCAATTTGATATTGTGTTTCTGTTCTTTCACATGTATTATATTTTCTTTACACATTGTTGTGTATCCAAGTTCTTTTATTCTTTCATATGTGTCTCATTGTTCAGATCTTTTAACGTTATGATGAAATGCACACAAGCACACATTCTCGCCTAATCGAGGAAAAATGATTTTGAATTTTCCAAAGAAAACTATGTGTGTATATTATACAATTTGCTTGTAGATGCCATTGTTTTCCAATGAAAAATATGAAATATCTTCACAAAGTGCTGAAAGATTTAGATGTGCAATTTCTCTAGTAAAATCTTTAAAACTTTGGGTAGCACTGTGTTGTGGTGCCAAAATATGTTTTATTTTGAATTTTCGTATTCGAGTGTGAATTTAATACACACACGCATGTTTTGTGGTATCATCTCCAAATTTGTGACATTAATAATGTTTTGTAGTATCATCTCCAAATTGAGGCGCCCGTCACACTGTGTACATGATTGATTTTTCAATAACAGAATAGTGAATATACTATATACTAGTTCTACAATTTGATATGTGTTTCTTTTCTTTCACCTATATTATATTTTCTCTACACATTATTGTGTACCCAAGTACTTTTGTTCTTTCATATGTGTCTCAAGGTTCAGATCTTTTAATGTTATGATGAAGTGCACACAAGCACGCACTCTAGCCTAACCGGGGAAAACAGTTTTGAATTTTCCATAGAAAACTATATGCATAAGAATTTGTCAGTAGCCACAGTGATTTTCCAATGAAAAATGAAATATCTCCAGAAAGTGCTAAAACATGTAGATGTGCAACTTTCTCTAGTAGTAACATCTGCAAAAGTTTGGATAGGGCTGTGTTGTGGTGCCAAAATATGTTTTGTGTTGACTTTTCATATTCTAAGCACATTATTTGCTTCATGAGTATCATCTCCAAATTCATGCGCCCGTCACTGTCTACATGCCTGGTTTTTTCAATAATAGAATACTTAGTAAATAATTAGTTCTACTACACCATATCATCTATCTTAAAATCTTGATAGCATCTGCAAGATTTGCTGTTGTCGCCGCGCGTGCAGGCCAAATCAAGTTGATTAATTACACAGCTCAGAACTGAGGAAGCATCTGATGGTTAAGCCCGCCCAGCACCGCCGAAGCCGGCTGCAAGCCGCGCGCCGACTGCGGCGGCGCATCGAAGCAGGACTCCTTGAGCCGCTTGGCCGACGACTGGTGGGCGCACTCTTCCGGGCTCGCCGCCTCGCGTTTCCCCGTGCTGCCGGCCGGTGACGACGACGGCGGCGCGTAGTAGGACGGCTCCACACGGTGGACCGCGCCGTGATCACCTTCTACGGAGAGGAGCTGGTTCAGGGACGGATGGACGGCGAGGTGCTCGGCCTCGGCGTCGAACATCTGGGCGAACGCGTAGTCGTCGAAGAGGTCCGAGATTGGCGGGATCGCCGGGAGCCTCCCGGCGTGCTGCTGCTGCTGCATGATCATGGGTCTGCATGTACTGCTGCTGTTGGATTGCGTGTAGAACCCGGTAGCCTCGTCGAAGCTGCCGCCGCCGCCGCTGGAGAGGTCGTCGTGGTCGACCATGTGGTCGTAGTCGATGAGCGGCGGCGCCATCATCGGCGAGGCCATGCCCGTCTTCTTGTAGATCCGGCACAGCACCCAGTCATCCAGCTGCACACACAAGACGCGCAACATATCAGCATCATACACGTATACGTGCCGCCATGGCCGTCCCTGTCGAAAGCTACTGAACTTGACAAATCAGGCCGGGGCTGCACGCCATGCCGCTAGCTAACGCATCAATTGCAAAGCAAACGAATTTGTAGCTAGTTACATCAAAGCAGCACAGGAAAAGCAAAGCATCTCTCGCGTTCGCTCGCAAGCTATCATGTAGTGGTACAATTGATGTGATGTTAATTAGCCGGCCCATGAATTTGTTCCAAAAATAGCTTGAATTAGATAGAAAAGGGCAATTTGGTCATCAAAGCGAGATCGACAACCGATCGACGTTGCAACGGCACGGCCGGTGCAACAGAGCATGGGGCGGCGCGCGCGAAGAGAGAATATCATCAGGATAGCATTCATGCGAGCCGCGTGCATGACCGCACGCACGAACGCACGGTTACTAACGAAACGAACGGATGCAAGTGGTGTCATAGGCTCATGGCACGGACGTACGTACCCTCATGGAGACGTTGCGGAACTTGACTGGCCTGTAGGTGTTGACTGCGGCGGCGAGCGGGTCTGCTGCGGCGAGGCGGTACTCGTGCATGATCCAGCTGGTCTTGGTGCCCTTGGGCGGGCGGCCCTTGTAGAAGACGAGCGCCTTCTTGACGCCGACGGCCTGCCCCGTGGCGCCGTCGTGGATGGGCTTGTCGGTGCCGGTGGCCTTCCAGTAGCCGGAGCCGGCGGCGCGGTTGGGGCGGATGCCGTTGGGGTACTTGCGGTCCCGCGGGCTGAAGAAGTACCACTCGCTGTCGCCGTACACCGCCTGGGCTGCAGGTTCAGTCGGCATGGATGATCGTGAGCGAGCGTGTATGGTGCTGTGCAGATAGATCAGTAGGGTAGTAGGGACGGATGAGCGAGCTTACAGGGGAGGTCCCATGGATCGAACTTGTAGATGTCGACGTCGGCGATGATGGGGACGGGGCACTGCGCGGAGGCGGCGCGGTTGCGGAGGTAGTGGAGGATCAGCTCCTCGTCCGTCGGGTGGAACCGGAACCCCGGCGGCAGCGTCGTCGCCGCCGCACCGTGCCCGTGCGCCGTCGACATGATCGATCACCAGCCAAGTACTCACACACCTTCCGCACTTCAGTTCAGCTAGGTAGCTACGATCGACACGAGCAGAAGATGATGAAGAAGAGCTCGATCACAGCTGGAAGTATATATGAGAATCTATATCACAGCTCGAGGAATGGCGGGGCTCCGTAGGGACGGGCGGGGTGCTTTATATGCACCACGGTATCTTGTCCGTTAGCGCCGCGGCGCACGGCCGGGTGGCAAGGCCCTGTTATTATCGGGTTTCTACAGGGGGCAAAACCGGCACGGGTCGCGTCCCGCCGGCCGATTCGTTATTCCTCGCGTCCGGCGTGACACTCCGCGTGGCGTCAGCGAGTCCGTCGGGGCCGTGAGGGCGTGCGCCCCTTTTGCGTCGATGAGCTGCGCAACCGTATCTAGTAGCCGCCCTCACTGCTCATCAATCTCATGTGATATCTCATATCTCCGCCTACAACATCAGCTCATAGTTGTGCAACTGTGCAAGTGCCAGTGTGTGTCTGTGTGGTGTGGAATCTTTTCTTGCACAACGTACCGGCCAGATGAGATGTGTAGTGTGGCTTGTCCCGTGCATGCATGCGTGCGCGCCCCGCGTTTCTTTTGTCGTCCGAGCCGCTGATTTTTTGGGAACCAGGTTGATATTTCTTTTGTCGTCGTTCGGAGGATTTTATTTTTTGCTTTTCGATTTGAGGATGTTATTTTTTTACTAAGTTTACAAGATTTATTTATCAGAACGGAGGTAGCATCATTTGCACCATGGAAAGGACTAAAGTATCTCATCAGTTATCCTGGATGTAGTGGGACAAACTCGAGCAGACCTGCCAAGAAACTCGAGGAAACCTTATGGCCTCTCGCAAAATGTAGAATCTCAAGGGACATGACATCCGGCTCTTCCGAACAATCGGTAAAGGTAGAGAACACAACAACTACAAGAGTCATTTGATAACAAAGAATGTGTTGTTTTTCTTTCTATACTGAGCATAACTTCGGGTTCCAATATAATCAGATAACGGAACAAGGTACGATCCAGCCTACAACCAAACTCCAAAAGGAGAAACAACAAGAAGATAGAAAATCGAAGATAACAACAACTTCTAACCGGAGGCTACTACATAAAACCCTCCCAGGTTTTGAACCCCGGGAAAGCGGGGAGGCAACTGTCAGGAAACACACCTAGTGTTTTTAACAAACAACAACCGCCACCGACAAACCATGCCATCGTTTAAAAGGAACCCTGCCCATAAGGCACAACAACTAGTTCTAGAGACCAAACAAGTAGACAGAGAACTAGTTTATAATTCTGCCATATCTTCTAAATCCTAGGATATGCAAGTCCTGTTCAGACATCGAGGGAAATCACCACACACATCCAGCGACGATCCTCCTTTTTCATCAACAAAACTTCAACGAACTCAAATATCACCAACTTGCTCAGACGCCAGACTTGACGTCTGTGTTTGAAGAAGTTTGAATCGACAACGTCTGTGTTTGAAGAGCCTAAGATATCATCCTTATCAACACCCAGTTTACCCGACCAATATCTCATAAAGGCACATGCACAGCAGATAATCTCAGCAGGATCCTAATCAAATTATAATCAAAACATGTTCTATTCCTCAATTTCCAAAGTGGCTAGCATAGAGGTGCAACCCCTTGCAATCCATACAAAGTATTGTATAAAATTACTAGGTCTAGATGTAGCTCTTATTATTTTACTTACAATGCTCCACATATATTTAGCCGCTGAACAAGTAAATAATAAAAGATGAATTGTTTTCGGTTCATCACAGAACCTACATATCACATCCCCTTGCCAACCTCTTCTAGTCATATTATCTTTTGTTGCAATAGAGTTATGCCAAATCAACCATAGCCGGATTTTAATCTTTGGTGGGATTTTAGCTCTAAAGTTTTTGTTTCTTAGATGAGCATGAAGCTTACAATAAATATATTTGACAGTAAAAATTCCTAATTTAGTCAACTTCTAATCTGGTTTATCCTTCCCCTCGCCCAAGGGGCAATTTAAAATTTATCCCTCGTACTTTTTTAACTTTTGTTGTTGTTTCTCATTAAACCATCTCCTAAAAGTGAACTGCCAGTTTAAATCACAAGCTTCAAATACTGATATTTTTTTCATTACAAATCTCAAAAATACCAGGAAATAAAGTTTTAAGAGGATGAGATGTGCACCAAGCATCATCCCAAAACCTAGTTGCTTACCCATTGCCCACTCACATATGTCTGTTTTCCAAATACAAGTATCTTACTTTCAACAAATCAGCCCAACAAGTAGAACCACTTAGTATATGTTGAACCAAAGCAATGGTTCTATGTTGCAGGTACTGAGCTTGAATAATATCTTGCCACAACTCCTCATCAGTCTCAAATTTCCACCACCATTTACACAACATACTAACATTCACTTTATCTAGGTTTTTAATCGTCATAGCTCCTCTATCTTTTGGTTTACAAATAATTTTCCATTTTTATCAAATGATACTTCCTAATAGAATGCCCTCCCTGCTTGAAAACCTTCTCTAATATTTTAGCAACTTCTCACTAAATTTCGAAGGGAACCTAAACAAAGACAAGTAATAGGTATAACTTCCATTTGAAGAAGAGTCAATCAAAACTTTCTTGATAGCCAAGGACTTGGATCCTCCTTGCCAACCATCCATATGTTTGAAGCTTCTTTCTTCAATGAATTTCAACCCTTAATTCTAATTGTAGACCCACTCACTTAAGCACCTAAATCTCTCATGCGCCACCAGCCAATATGACAGTTCAAAACCTCAGCGTACTGTTCAAGTTTAAGGTCGTCTTCTAAAACCGACATCCCTTCACTTTTCTCAAAATTAATTTTCAACCCAGCCATTTCCTCAAACAAGTATAAACTTTTTTTAAAACATTTATAGCCATATCCAAGTTATCTTGAAACATGCAACTCTCATTCTCAATTATATGTGGGACCAACTCTTTAATTAGACCACTATTTTTGGCATTTATAAACATTCTAGCAATAACATCTCCAACATCATTAAAGAGAAGAGGGGAAATGGCCCCCCCTGTCTCACACCTTTAAAAGTGCCAAAGTTTCTTCCCAAAAATCCATTTACTTTAAAACATAAAGTACCTCCCACTACTAGTTTTTCATCCAAACACACCCACAGAGATCTGAACTTTTAAACAGGAAATTCCAATTGATTTTGCCATAAGCTTTCTCAAAGTCAATTTTGGACACCATACCTTTTTTTTTCTTGTTAGCTTCATGGAAAATTACATGCAAAGACATCACTCCATCCTTGATGTTTCTACACCTAATAAAAGATTTTTGGCAAGACATCATGTTTTATCAATAGAGGGTCAAACCTAATTGGCAACACTGAGATTTTTTTTTAAAGAAAACATTCAATAAACAAATAGGTCTAAATAAATGGATCATATCAGCACCATTTTTTTAGGGATGAGGTTAATCACTCCAATGTTTACTATAGTAAGATCGAGTCTACCAGCATGAATTCAGCAAACTAATGTACAATTTTTTTAATAATAGTCCAGCAAGATAGAAAAAATTCAGCTGGCAACCCATCAGGGCCATCTGCTTTATTTTTCTACATTTGAAAATTAGTGTATTTTATCTCCTCTTTCTCAAACGGTCTACAAAGCTCCAAATTTTCAACCACCGTAAGCTTTTCTTCTTCCATCCACAAATCGGGGTAAATTTGTAGAGAACAATTGTTATCATGGCAAAACAAACTTTTATAGTACCCTGTAGCATGCTCCAAAACATCTATATCCCCTACTTTTTATTATCTTGTGAAATAAGTCTAATTTAGTATTTTTTTTCTTTTCCTACCATTTGCCACCCTATGAAAATATTCAATATTATTATCCCCTTTCAACAACCAATTTTCACTAGATCTACTCAACCAAAAGGGGCCATCGACTTCATACATGCATAATAATTCCTTATGAAGATTTGATCTAAGTAGTAAATATGCAGAGGATAAAGGTTGGATTTCCTCAAATATTTCTAGATCTTGAATATGCAGAAGAATTTCCTTTTTTTCCTTTTTAACTGCTTACCTCTCACATTGAGGCTCCATCCTTCAAAAGAATTCCTCACATTTTCAACATTAAAACGAAACAAATTAGGGAGTGTTTTCCCGCCCCTTTGAAACCAACACTCCATCTAGTTTTTCCAGTGTAGGCTTCAAGTGATTGTTAGACCAAGTGAAAAGACCCATAATCATCACAATTTCATTCAACTTATAAAGATCAACTACAGAGTTAAACAAGTCATTATGTCTATTACCATTGAAATCCTTATTCAATCTTTTCAGAAGCAAACTTCAAAATGTTTAAGTCCCCCTAACATCAGAGGTAGTCTTTGGTCATAACAAACTTCAGCCAATTCAGTTAGAAACATATCTTTTTATCATACTCGTGAGCATCTCCATAAACCACCACTAGGACCCAAATTTTATTAACTTTCTTATCAAACATAATGTGTTTTATATGGAACAAACCTGTCGAAAAAGTTATACCAATAAATGTATCCAAATTAACGACACATAAAATTCCTCTAGATTTACCCCTTGAAGGCAACCAATGCCACTTGAAATTGACACAAATCCCTAATCTTTACCAAAACTTATCATATACTTTTGTCATCATAGTTTCCTAGAAACCCATAAATTGCACCTCATACTCCTTAAAAAATCATTTAAGCAGGATCAAAAGCTTTTTTTCTTAACACATCTACTATTCCAGATTAGACCAGCCGTAAGAATTACTTTTTTCCTTTTTGTATGACTCCTAGTCCTAGTGTATGACTCCTAGAGCCCATCTACAGGCACCCCTTATGAATAGAAGAGCCAATAGCACCTAGCTGCGGCAGCTTATGAATATTTTCCTTACCATTTTTGTTATTTTCTTCATCATAGGGGTATCCTCGTGAACTTTCTTTTGTTTCCAGTCTGCATTAAAAATCTCGGGTACCATTTTATTTTCTATCTCGGTTACTTTATTAGACATATCTTTTTGTTTCTTAGTAAAATTACTTCTATATTTTTAAAGATCTTTTAAAACAGTTATTTTATCCATACTATACTCATCAAACAGGCAACCAGCTGCAAATCAACATTACCCACATCCACTATAGATATCATTTTCAGAATCTCCCCATTACAACTCCTCAGAAGAGGAATACAAAGGGAAGTTCTCTGGTAACTAGTCAAAATCAAGCTTAGCAAACATGGTGGCATGTTCATTGACATTACTTTCCTTTAAAAGGAAGAATTGCACTAGAGCAACCAACCAAATGTAAATTCTCCCCCATTCCTTTTGAATCTTCAGTACTTGGCCTTATTACATTAGAGCAGGCAACCAGTTGCAAATCAGCATTACCCACATCCACTAGAGATTTCATTTCAGAATCTCCCCATTCCAACTACTCAGAAGAGGAAGACAAGGGAGGTTCTCCGATAACTAGTCAAAATAAAGCTTAGCAAACATGGTGGCAGGTTCATTGACATCACTTGCCTTTAAAAGTATTCCATTGAGTAAAAAAATTCAGACCGGTCCACCATGGACAAGTTAGCATCTCCTTTTCTGAGTTGCAGAGGAGTCTTGTCTAAGCCCACCAAAGGAGCAGCTTTCCCAAACTTAGAAATAAAAAATCCTATTTGTCATTTTTCTTTATATCATGACTTACAGTGATTAATTGCTTCAAGTTGAATTGCTTGCTTGACCAGCAACTAATATACCTAATTTTCTCCAAAATTCTTCATCTTCCTCAAGAAAGCTATCAGACTCCATCTCCACATCCTCTTTCTGCAATTTAGAAGCAGCATTCAAACCTCCACTCTACAAATTTGCTTGTATCATCACTTCATCCGCATGATTAGACAACTTTATCTTTTTGTAGCTCCTTTGAGCATCCTCCATAAAAACCCCTGTCCAGCAGTAGTAGAGCTCACATAATTTTTCTTCAACTATCCATAGAATTGATCAAACCTTCCATCGTCTTCTTTTCCTTTCTCAACCTCCACATTTGAGCTCTGTTGAATAGATATATTCCTGAATTCCTCCTCAGAAACCTCTCTCTAAAAGTGGAAATCATATAGGCACTCACCCAAGACCCCTGGAGCAACAATTGGCACCTTTTCCAGATCCATGACCATGATGTTGGCTCTAAAAAATTCAAAATTTTCAATGATTTCTTCATCCAAAATTTGTGCGGGGCCAACCAATGACCCATAATATGCCATAATACTTTGTTCCTGTAGTTGCTAGGTATCCCTCTGATCTGAAACCAAACTCTTGGAAGAATCATACTAGCCCCAGTAGTAGGCTTCCAATGTTCAACTTTTACAATCACATCATCCACACTGGTCAAGGGAAAACCTTTCTTGAAGTGAGCGATGTCATCAATTTTTTTTGACACTCGGAAACATCATCAGGAGTTGATGCCCATTCTGAGCCCTGGCATTCCAAATCCAATTTGAATATGTCCCAATCCAAACTGCAAATTCATTCTCAATTTCGTTGGCAGAAACCTCCTTGTAGCACTAAAATGAACGCTATATTATGTTTCTCTTTTTTTGGAGGTCCGCTTAAGGAGCATCTAGGAAAACAAACACCTCCCCTTCACTAGTTGAACCAACAAACTATGCAACAAACTCACTAGGATTCATTTGAGTGCATCGTCTAGTAAAATGCTTGAGAGGCCCACATCTCTTACAACTGGGAGGAACATCAGAGTCCACTAACATGTGTCCTCGATTTCCGCATCTATGGCACTTCTACCCCGCTAGCTGATGTCTACGGGTGCTTCTATTCTTGTAGACAGTGTTGGGCCTCCAAGAGCAGAGGTTTGTAGAACAGCAGCAAGTTTCCCTTAAGTGGATCACCCAAGGTTTATCGAACTCAGGGAGGAAGAGGTCAAAGATATCCCTCTCATGCAACCCCGCAACCACAAAGCAAGAAGTCTCTTGTGTCCCCAACACACCTAATAGGTGCACTAGTTCGGCGAAGAGATAGTGAAATACAGTGTGGTATGAATGAATATGAGCAAGTAGTAACGGCGCCGTAAAAGTGCTTGCCGGCGTGTGGTTGATGGTGGTAATATTGCGGACAGTAGAGATGCAAGAAAACAAGAAACAAGCAACGATAGCAGATATTTAGGAACAAGGCCTAGGGATCATACTTTCACTAGTGGACACTCTCAACTTTGATCACATAACATAATAAATAAATAGATGCTAGACTCTACACTCTCTTGTTGGATGATGAACACCACTAATCGTGTAGGATTACACGAACCCTCAATGCCGGAGTTAACAAGCTCCACAATATTCAATGTTCATGTTTAAATAACCTTAGAGTGCATGACAGATCAACATAACCAAACCAAGTACTAACATAGCAAGCACACTGCCACCTTCACACTACGAAAGGAGGCATAGATCACATCAATACCATCATAGCAATAGTTAACTTCATAATCTACAAGAGATCACAATCATAGCCTACGCCAAGTACTACACGATGCACACACTGTCACCATTACACCGTGCGTGAGGAATAAACTACTTTAATAACATCACTAGAGTAGCACGCAGATAAATTGTGATACAAAACACATTGCAATCATAAAGGGATATAAATAAGCACTTCACTACGCCATTCATAACAGTGAATAAGTATTCTCGTGAAATATAGCCTAAGAGACCCACACGGTGCACACACTCGTCACCTTTACACACGTGGGACAAGGAGTCTCCGGAGATCACATAAGTAAAACCCACTTGACTAGCATAATGACATCTAGATTACAAGCATCATCATATGAATCTCAATCATGTAAGGCAGCTCATGAGATTATTGTATTGAAGTACATGGGAGAGAGATGAACCACATAGCTACCGGTACAACCCTTAGTCTCGATGGAGAACTACTCCCTCCTCATGGGAGACAGCAGCGTTGATGAAGATGGCGGTGGTGTTGATGGAGGAGCCTTCCGGGGCACTTCCCGTCCCGGCGGCGTGCCGGAACGAGACTCCTGTCCCCCGGATCTTGGCTTTGCGATGGCGGCGGCTCCGGAAGGTTTCTCGTACCGTGGCTTTTCCGTGTCGAGGTTTTAGGTCGGGGACCTTTTTATAGGCGAAGAGGCGGAGTCGGAGAGGCGACGAGGCGGTGACACACTAGGGGGTGCGCCCCCTAGGCCGCGCCGCCTCGTCATCCGGGGCCCGGTGGCCCCCTCCGGCGACTCTCGGGTGTTCCGGAAGCTTCGTGGAAAAATAGGATGCTCGGGCCTTGATTTCGCCCGATTCCGAGAATATTTACTTACTAGGATTTCTGGAACCAAAAACAGCAGAAAACAGGAACTGGCCCTTCGGCATCTCGTCAATAGGTTAGTTCCGGAAAACGCATAATAATGATATATAATGTGTATAAAACATGTAGATATCATCAATAATGTGGCATGGAACATAAGAAATTATCGATACGTCGGAGACGTATCAGCATCCCCAAGCTTAGTTCTCGCTCGTCCCGAGCGGTAAACGATAACAAAGATAATTTCTGGAGTGACATGCCATCATAACCTTGATCATACTATTGTAAGCATATGTAATGAATGCAGCGATCAAAACAATGGTAATGACATGAGTAAACAAATGAATCATAAAGCAAAGACTTTTCATGAATAGCACTTAAAGACAAGCATCAATAAGTCTTGCATAAGAGTTAACTCATAAAGCAAGAAGATTAAGTTTCAGCGGTTGCTTTCAACTTATAACATGTATATCTCATGGATAATGTCAATGTAAAGTAATATAACAAGTGCAATATGCAAGTATGTAGGAATCAATGCACAGCTCACACAAGTGTTTGCTTCTTGAGGTGGAGAGAGATAGGTGAACTGACTCAACATAAAAGTAAAAGAAAGGTCCTTCAAAGAGGAAAGCATCGATTGCTATATTTGTGCTAGAGCTTTTATTTTGAAAACAAGAAACAATTTTGTCAACGGTAGTAATAAAGCATATGTATCATGTAAATTATATCTTACAAGTTGCAAGCCTCATGCATAGTATACTAATAGTGCCCGCACCTTGTCCTAATTAGCTTGGACTACCGGATCATCGCAATACACATGTTTTAACCAAGTGTCACAAAGGGGTACCTCCATGCCGCTCGTACAAAGGTCTAAGGAGAAAGCTCGCATTTTGGATTTCTCGCTTTTGATTATTCTCAACTTAGACATCCATACCGGGACAACATGGACAACAGATAATGGACTCCTCTTTAATGCATAAGCATGTAGCAACAATTAGTGTTCTCATATGAGATTGAGGATATATGTCCAAAACTGAAACTTCCACCATGATTCATGGCTTTAGTTAGCGGCCCAATGTTCTTCTCTAACAATATGCATGCTCTAACCATTAAAGTGGTAGATCTCCCTTACTTCAGACAAGACGGACATGCATAGTAACTCACATGATATTCAACAAAGAGTAGTTGATGGCGTCCCCAGAAACATGGTTATCGCGCAACAAGCAACTTAATAAGAGATAAAGTGCATAAGTACATATTCAATACCACAATAGTTTTTAAGCTATTTGTCCCATGAGCTATATTGTAAAGGTAGGGAATGGAAATTTTAAAGGTAGCACTCAAGCAATTTACTTTGGAATGGCGGAGAAATACCATGTAGTAGGTAGGTATGGTGGACACAAATGGCATAGTGGTTGGCTCAAGGATTTTGGATGCATGAGAAGTATTCCCTCTCGATACATGGTTTAGGCTAGCAAGGTTATTTGAAACAAACACAAGGATGAACCGGTGCAGCAAAGCTCACATAAAAGACATATTGTAAACATTATAAGACTCTACACCGTCTTCCTTGTTGTTCAAAACTCAATACTAGAAAATATCTAGACTCTAGAGAACAATCATGCAAACCAAATTTTAACAAGCTCTATGTAGTTATTCATTAATGGGTACAAGGTACATGATGCAAGAGCTTAAACATGATCTATATGAGCACAACAATTGCCAAGTATCAAATTATTCAAGACATTATACCAATTACCACATGTAGCATTTTCCGTTTCCAACCATATAACAATTAACGAAGCAGTTTCAACCTTCACCATGAAAAATAAAAGCTAAGAACACATGTGTTCATATGAACCAGCGGAGCGTGTCTCTCTCCCACACAAGCATTTATTCAAACAAAAACAAAAACAAAAAAAACAAACAGACGCTCCAAGTAAAGTACATAAGATGTGGCCGAATAAAAATATAGTTTCAAGAGAAGGAACCTGATAATTTGTCGATGAAGAAGGGGATGTCTTGGGCATCCCCAAGCTTAGATGCTTGAGTCTTCTTGAAATATGCAGGGATGAACCACGGGGGCATCCCCAAGGTTAGACTTTTCACTCTTCTTGATCGTAGTATATCATCCTCCTCTCTTGATCCTTGAAAACTTCCTCCACACCAAACTCGAAACAACTCATTAGAGGGTTAGTGTACAATAAAAATTAACATGTTTAGAGGTGACACAATCATTCTTAACACTTCTGGACATTGCATAAAGCTACTGGACATTAATGGATCAAAGAAATTCATCCAACATAGCAAAAGAGGCAATGCGAAATAAAAAGGCAGAATCTGTCAAAACAGAACAGTCCAGTAAAGATGGATTTTATTGAGGCACCAGACTTGCTCAAATGAAAATGCCCAAATTGAATGAAAGTTGCGTACATATCTGAGGATCACACACGTAAATAGGCATATTTTTCTGAGCTACCTACAGAGGGGCAGGTCGAAATTCGTGACAGCAAAGAAATCTGTTACTGCGCAGTAATCCAAATCTAGTATGAACCTTAGTATCAACGACTTTACTTGGCACAACAAAGCACAAAACTAATATAAGGAGAGGTTGCTACAGTAGTAACAACTTCCAAGACACAAATATAAAATAGAGGTACTGTAGCAAAATAAACACATGGGTTATCTACCAAGAAGTTCTTTCTTTATAGCCATTAAGATGGGCTCAGCAGTTTTTATGATGTACTCGCAAGAAATAGTATTTGAAGCAAAAGAGAGCATCAAGAGGCAAATTCAAAACACATTTAAGCCTAACATGCTTCCTATGAAAAGGAATCTTGTAAATAAACAAATTCATGAAGCATGATGCAACAAGCATAGAAAGATAAAATAAGTGCAGCTTCAAGATTTTCAGCAAAAAGAGAGGTGTTTTAGTAACATGAAAATTTCTACAACCATATTTTCCTCTCTCATAATAATATCCAGTAGCATCATGAGCAAACTCAACAATATAACTATCACATAAAGCATTCTTATCATGAGTCTCATGCATAAAATTATTACTCTCCACATAAGCATAATCAATTTTATTAGTTGTAGTGGGAGCAAATTCAACAAAGTAGCTATCATTATTATTCTCATCAAGTGTAGGAGGCATAGTATAATCACAACAAAATTTACTCTCCATAGTAGGTGGCACCAAAAGACCACTATCATTATAATCATCATATATAGGAGGCAAAGTATCATCAAAGTAAATTTTCTCCTCAATGCTTGGGGGACTAAAATGATCATGCTCATCAAAACCAGCTTCCCCAAGCTTAGAACTTTCTATATCATTAGCAACAATGGTATTCAAAGTGTTCATACTAATATGTTCCATGGGTTTTTTAATTTTCACATCAAACCATCCATGTCTTAAATCAGGAAATAGAATAAGAAGCTCATTGTTGTCCATTATGCCAAACTAGTGTAAACAAGAAACAAAAAGATGCAATTGCAGGATCTAAAGGAAATAGCTTCGAGCACACACACAACGGAAATAGAAAAGTACTTTACCTGAGACCGGAGTATGAGTGCCTTTTACCTTTCCTCCCCGGCAACGGCGCCAGAAAAGTGCTTGATGTCTACGGGTGCTTCTATTCTTGTAGACAGTGTTGGGCCTCCAAGAGCAGAGGTTTGTAGAACAGCGGCAAGTTTCCCTTAAGTGGATCACCCAAGGTTTATCGAACTCAGGGAGGAAGAGGTCAAATATATCCCTCTCATGCAACCACCGCAACCACAAAGCAAGAAGTCTCTTGTGTCCCCAACACACCTAATAGGTGCACTAGTTCGGCGAAGAGATAGTGAAATACAGGTGGTATGAATGAATATGAGCAGAGAGTAACGGCGCCGAGAAAAGTGCTTGCTCGGCGTGTGGTTGATGGTGGTAATATTGCGGACAGTAGAGATGCAGTAAAACAGTAAACAAGCAGCGATAGTAGTATTTAGGAACAAGGCCTAGGGATCATACTTTCACTAGTGGACACTCTCAACTTTGATCACATAACAGAATAAATAAATAGATGCTAGACTCTACACTCTCTTGTTGGATGATGAACACCACTAACTCGTGTAGGATTACACGAACCCTCAATGCCGGAGTTAACAAGCTCCACAATATTCAATGTTCATGTTTAAATAACCTTAGAGTGCATGACAGATCAACATAACCAAACCAAGTACTAACATAGCATGCACACTGTCACCTTCACACTACGAAAGGAGGCATAGATCACATCAATACCATCATAGCAATAGTTAACTTCATAATCTACAAGAGATCACAATCATAGCCTACGCCAAGTACTACACGATGCACACACCGTCACCATTACACCGTGCGGGAGGAATAAACTACTTTAATAACATCACTAGAGTAGCACGTGAGATAAATTGTGATACAAAACACATTGCAATCATAAAGGGATATAAATAAGCACTTCACTACGCCATTCATAACGAGTGAATAAGTATTCCGTGAAATATAGCCTAAGAGACCCACACGGTGCACACACTGTCACCTTTACACACGTGGGACAAGGAGTCTCCGGAGATCACATAAGTAAAACCCACTTGACTAGCATAATGACATCTAGATTACAAGCATCATCATATGAATCTCAATCATGTAAGGCAGCTCATGAGATTATTGTATTGAAGTACATGGGAGAGAGATGAACCACATAGCTACCGGTACAGCCCTTAGTCTCGATGGAGAACTACTCCCTCCTCATGGGAGACAGCAGCGTTGATGAAGATGGCGGTGGTGTTGATGGAGGAGCCTTCCGGGGGCACTTCCCCGTCCCGCGGCGTGCCGGAACAGAGACTCCTGTCCCCCAGATCTTGGCTTCGCGATGGCGGCGGCTCTGGAAGGTTTCTCGTACCGTGGCTTTTCCGTGTCGAGGTTTTAGGTCAGGGACCTTTTTATAGGCGAAGAGGCGGAGTCGGAGAGGCGACGAGGCGGTGACACACTAGGGGGGCGCGCCGCCCTATCATCTGGGGGCCCGGTGTCCCCCCTCTGGCGACTCTCGGGTGTTCTGGAAGCTTCGTGGAAAAATAGGATGCTGGGCCTTGATTTCGTCCGATTCCGAGAATATTTCCTTACTAGGATTTCGGAACCAAAAACAGCTAGAAAACAGAACCGGCCCTTCGGCATCTCGTCAATAGGTTAGTTCCGGAAAACGCATAATAATGACATATAATGTGTATAAAACATGTAGATATCATCAATAATGTGGCATGGAACATAAGAAATTATCGATACGTCGGAGACGTATCACTAGCGTCTCGCTCCCCCGCTGCCTATGAACCTTTGAGTTAGCAGAAAGTGGATCACTGCATTTTATGTAAAAAGTTGTTGCATCCTTGACTGCTGATAATGGCTCCTTTCCTAGGTGCGAACCTATCGCCACCCTGGCTTTAAAAATTTCGCTGGTTTGCTACACCTTGCGAGGAATCACCACCTTGATTTTGACCCGTGCGCGCTATGATTGACGGGGTCCCTTCGCTGGAAGGGAACACCAAATCCGCCTCCTCCATGTCGATTGAACATCTCTCCCTGAGCCTCGGAGATATGATAGGAACGGAGGTGGGAGGAGTGTCGCGAGGCAAAGAACTTGGACAAACTGAAGAAACCCTAACTTCCCACCCCGCCGCCCTCGAAGCCTGCCATATATGCTACAACCTTTGTCGCATTGTTACTAGGCTTGGCCTAGAATTGGAAACCAAACAATAGTTACTGGCCACCTTCACTACAATTAAATAATCCCAAGTTAGCTCAAACGACGAGTGTGAATATGGAGCCATAGGAGTCAAAGCAAATATCTTGTCCTTAATAGCAAATTCCAAAAAATTGAATCCACATGAGAAGAAGCAATCTCAGACGAAATCATCGTACTTGAAGTTTTTTCTCTCTATTTGCATATTACCAAGGTAGGGTGTAGGAGAACCAATCTCACACCAAATCTCCCCAATATGGATCCCACCATCATTATTAGTCAATTAGACACCCGACCCAATTGAAGGATTTAGCACATATATCTCCTCCATTTTCTTTTCCTCAAAGAAATTTTTATTAAAGGTCAAACTACCAAATTTGAATTTATCACATTTGAACTTTGTATCATACATCTCCATATCATCAAAGGAGATGCTTCTGTGGCTGACTTTTAACTTATTTGACTCATCTTCCACCCCTACATAAACTTTATTAACACATTTTTTCTAATCTTCTATCGGATACTACCACAAATCTAGGGTACTCAACCAATGAGCCTATATGAATATTCTTTGAATCATGAAGCAATTTAAAGTCAATAAACAGGCCATGTTCATCTTGTAAAGACAATCTACCAGTATGTTTTAGAACCAGGAAACCAGGAAACCTAAAATCTATTTTAGTGAAATTGCAACCATAAGTTCCATCCCATCTTAAAGGACACGGATGCCGCCTAGAGGGAGGGTGAATAAGCGGTTTCAAATTTTTGCGATTATGGGCTTAACGAATGCGGAATAGAACTAATGTTTACTTTGTCAAGCCCAAAACCTACATAACTAGGGTTCGCCTATGTGCACCAAAAACTTATGTTAAGCAAGACAATCAACTATGTGATAGCAAGATATATAACTTCAAGCACGAAGGCTATCACAAAGTAAAGTGCATAAGTAAATGGCTCGGGTATAGGAATAATCAAGTTGACGCGGAGTCGATGATGTATCCCGAAGTTCACACTCTTGCGAGTGCTAGTCTCCGTTGGAGTGGTGTGGAGGAAAAAACACCCCAAATGCCATGAAGGCCTCACCGTATTCTCCTCAAGCCCTTCCCATCAAAGGGGAAGACCTCGATCCACTTTGGAACCTTAAGGGTGATCACCGAACCCGCACAAAGCTTGGGGCTATCTCCACAACCTAATTGGAGGCTCCCAATAAATTGCCACAAAGGCCATGCCCTTGAAGAATCTCCACAACTTAATTGGAGTCCCCAAGAACACCATAAAGACCACTAAGCCATATAGGGTCAAAAGACCCAAGAGGAACAAGCTCCGGGAACAAGATCCCGAAGTAATATACTGACGAACTTTCACCTCCACATATCATGCGGAGAATTCAAACCGATGCACTAAATGCAATGGAAAGAGCACCACAAAGATTCCCAAATCCTTCTCTCTCAAATTTCAACAAAGCTACAAAAGCTATTGGGAGGATAAGAGAGGAAGAACAAAGAAGAAGAGGAACACCAAATTTCTCTCCAAAATCTATATCTAGTGATTCCCTCACAAAGAGGACGACTTGATTGGAGTGAATGTAGATCTAGATCTCCTCTCTCTTTTCCTCAAATATGAGCAATAATCATGGAGGGATGTGAGGAGAGGGAGCTCTCAATATGCAACAATGGAAGAGAGCTAGAGGAAGAAGGAGTAATCCAATAAAAGAGAGAGAAGGGGGCTCAAATAGGTGGCCTCAATTTTCTGCCCATTGGGCACAAAATCTGGCCAAAAATCAACTTGGGACGGTAGTACCGGCCTGAAGCGCGGTACTATCGCCCGGGCCCAATGCAGCAAGTCAACCAAGACACGTACAGAGAAAAGAGGCCAGGGGAGGCGCCAGCGAGCGAAGGAAGAAGGGGACGGGGGAAGGAGGCGCGCGGCTAGCAGGAAACCGAGCGGCGTGGGCGGGCGCACGCAGTCGCTATGCGTGAGAGGCGGCCGGGAGAGAGCGGGCGGGCGTGCACGGTCGGTGGCTTAGGAGGTAGATAGGTCGGCGGTAGTACCGGCGCGGGTAGCGGTAGTACCGCGTATTGAGCCCGAGTGGTACTAGTAGCATGTTACCGTGCCACTATCATGGAAAAACCAGTGGCTGAGAGGCTGGGTGCGGTACCGGGCCGGGTACTGCTAGCGATAGTACCGCACGGCCCAAAACTGTTCTCCCCCTTTTCTGTTTTCTTTTTAAATCAAAAGGAAAACTTGTAAAATCAATAACTCGAGTTAGGGAACTCCGAATCGAGTGGAACCTATTTTGTTGGAAAGAGGACGACAAGAACTACCCAACAAGTGGGGGGAGATTTTCTATGAATTTTAGAGGTGCAACCCCTCAATACGAGAAACCGAGAAAATCACTGAAAT
The DNA here is from genome assembly GCF_022539505.1 of Lolium rigidum. Taxonomy (NCBI): domain Eukaryota; kingdom Viridiplantae; phylum Streptophyta; class Magnoliopsida; order Poales; family Poaceae; genus Lolium; species Lolium rigidum. Next base: position 293,357,366 of record NC_061514.1, read on the forward strand.
CGAAAACGCAACAAGTGATAAATGCCAAATCCGTTTTCGATGAACTAGAGCTTGTCATGAAAATAATCGCAAGCTCCAAAACACCACATGGATAAGACACAACTAAAAACCAAGAAAGATGATGTAAGGATGCAAAGGTTTGACCGCACTTTGAACGATACAATCGAGTTATTCGCTCGAGAGCCCATTGATAGTACTACTTCTAGTCTATAAAACGGTCTCCAAACTAAACCACGAGACCGGTAAGAAAGAAGCCCTATCAAGAGCAAACCTTAACCTAGCGAATTCCACTTGAGCTCGATGATGATGATCTTGACTGCTACAAGATGGAACACCTTTCTTGATTGTGCTTGCTTGATGAAGTCTTGTGAATTGCTCCCCCATCCTCCATTATGAGAGAGATTCTTCTTTGGCGCATATTCACATATCCATGAACACCATATGAATAGCAAGATTCAAACATATGATCTTTCCGAGTTGGCTTATCTTGAACTTGCACTTTATTTCTTCTTATTGCAACCTTGAAGCCAACATTTGGTTCAAGCATTGCCCATGGATAACTACTAAAAATATAACTCAATGCAAACATTAGTCCATAGGGATTATCATTAATTACTAAAACCACACGCGAGGGATCTATGCTCTTTCACCATCTACCTGAACAAACACCTGCAGATTTCATTTTCTCAACAAGAGCAATTCCATAATTATTTAGAGTAAATTTATTGCCAATTTACTCAACATCATCTATCAAGCATTTACCAAGGTCAATAAGCACCTTATCCTCATTTAGAAGCATGAACCTATCATGCTTTGATCCAGGATATAGTCACCCTGACCAATCATAATACACTCCAGCATCCTGAAAAAATGACCTTCCAAAAGCATGTCCCAATTTTTTGGCTTTGAATTGAAAAACTGCATGATCATCTACTTCCCTGTCACCAATCATCGAACCAGAGTACCCAAAACCAGCCATATCCTCTCCCTCAACCTCAGCTAACAAAATTTTATACGCATGCTTACCAAGCCCACCAAGAGTATCAGAAATTACAATAGACGGAGATGGCTGCACTACATATCTGGAGGAACCCGAGACACTTGGATCTGCACTTGGAGATGCCTCTCTTTCGATCGGAGATGCTGCAACTCCTCCACAATTCGAGCTCTCATCGTCGTCCCGAGTGAAGGAAACACAATAGGATTTGACGCCAGAAAGATGGGAGGGCACGAGGCTCCAAGATGAGTTCCCTCTTCTCCAGCGAGGCCAAGCACACCCGGAGGAGAAGAATCTTGTGCCTCCACTTGTCCAACAGATATAGCTCCTCTTCCTCTTAAATTTCCTCCAGAGTGCGCAAATCCTCGATCGGTAGTTGCTCCGCCTCTCGCCGACGTTCCGCCTCGAAATGTCTCTCACATTAACACGTCTAGTAAATGTACACCTTGATCATAAACTCGCTTATTGACAAGTACACCTTGATCAAAAATGATGCATGAAGCAAAAAAACATAAAATCTTCAGGTAAAAACACTATATACTTGAACATGATTCACAAAACGCCACGTGTGTGAGCGAGCCGCATTCTTGCTTTCTTTTCTAGTACTACAACCAATAGTACATAGAGCAGCCCACCTTTTATGTTGGTAATTGTTTTCCTCAACCAGGAGAATAGGACTGTACTCGCCAGCAATAGGTTCTTGATAAATTCATTGGGCTCGCATGGCTCGTCCTTATCGGTCGAAAGGCCAAGTTTTAGCTTTCGATGGCGACATGTAATAGTAATTCCTAAAGAAATGTAGAGTTTTTGTTTAATTGAGAAATGTATAGTTGCTTTCTTGAAATACCTTACTGCTACTGTAGATGATACAACTACTATGGAGTATAAAGTAGTCATTTAATTAATTGATGTGATCTTGCGGATGCTGGTTGGTGGATGCCATCTGGATTTTTTTGATTCATAGGATAGGAAAACGTGGATATATAAAATCTATAGAATTGCCATGCCATATCTACTGGAATCATATGGAAAGGGTCTAACCACGAACATCATGCTATTTCCTATAAAATTTGCAATACGAAATTCTTATAAAGTTATTTCCTATGAAATATGATACTACAAATCAAACGCTTTCTGAAGAATAAAATTTCATACGATTTCAATCCTACACAAATCATTTAAAAGTCCTCTTAATCAAAGGAGACCCGAGTTATCTATGTACGCCGGATCATGCATGAGTAAATAGATCACATCAATATGTTTTTTTAGGTAAAGGAGCATCGTCCCAGCCTCTGCATCAATTGATACACACGGCTTGCTTTATTAACGAAAGTATCCAAAGTACCAAAAATCCAACCATCCAACCATCAATATGTGATAATTTGTTTGACTTGCTGGTCAGTCTTATACGTATATAGATGGATGGAATTAGGTTCGTAGCCACTTACCACCGCTATGACTAGCTACCTGGTAATATCATTTAGCTTTATCCATGCCTGCATGAAAATTTGGCCAGTGTTCTGAACAAAGCTAAACTAAGACGACTTATTCATGTCAAGCAGGCATACATGCACACACTGCACTAGTTGAGAACACCAAACGTGTGTGACAACTCACAACAACTGACAGGTGACAGATCCATATCATGAACTATGAACTCCTATATATGTTGTGTGTTAGGCTAACATACAAGCTAGCCAACCAAATGAGCACTAGCTAAGATTCGTCTTAATTCGCAGGAATCACTTCGCCTACTCATATCTAAATCTAAAGGAGTTGGCTCTAGTACCTGTCCGTGAAGATATGCAAATAGCAGAACAGGTATACTTTATAGCAAGCGCGTGGCCAAATTAAAAGGCAAATTAGCACATAATAATACTGTTCCATGCCGCTGTTTAGTCTCTCACGTCAATTCTAACCAGTGTAGGCCGTGGCAAAGCTATAGTAGTAGCTAGCGTTTAGGTGCTCCTTGGCTGCCAAGATAGAACAGCGAACTGCAGAACATCTAGCGAAGCGCAAGCGCGCGCACGTCGCCGTTGACGTGAACTGCATCGATCTGTGCGCGGTTAATGCCAGTTAGTCGTCGATCGATCGCCTGTCCTGTCGCCGTCGTCGCACGTGTCGACGTGCGCGCGCCGCCGGCCGGCCGGCTCACCCAATCTTGGACTGCTGCTGGCCGGAGTGCTGATGGTAGTCATCGTCGATGACGACTGGCGGCGGACGCAAGCAGCTAGGAGCTCCACCTGAGCACTCCACTTGCCAAAATTGACATGGAGCTCCATGACAAACCTAGCTAGACAGCTACTACTGCAGGTCAGCTCAAATGATAAACCCCATGCTAGTTTGCTGCGTGTATAAATGTTTTTTTCCCGACCAGGGGGGCTAATAGTCGTCCATGTATTTCCATTTCGAAAAGGATGTTGAAACGCCCATACATGTATTATGTGTGTATATATATTCAGATAACAAAGAATATAAGTTGAAGATCAATTTAGAATTTTCAATGGGGATGGTGGGAAAGAGGATAACGAAAATAACTGCAACTTTCCAGCCTGTTTTGGTACAAGCCCATGCCGCTTCTAGCATGTAGTGCCGCCACAAATAATTGGCGGATGAAACGAAATGGATATATAGTTGCCGGTGAGATGGAGGAGAATAAATCAATGGGATGTGGATGACCAAGACGCACGCCGCCACGGTCAGCATGGTGGAATTCAGTTAGATGAAGAAACCTGTTTGAATGTGACGACAATCTAGGTGCATACTGCCTGCCTGCATGGATCTTTTGACTATTCCGCTTCACTGCGCTCGTTGTTCAGCAGCCACACATAATGAAACGATACTAAATTAATTTATCTGTATTCCGTTGAAAATCAGCATGACCTGCTGCATCATATGCCTTGAAGTTTTCCTGACCTCAAAAGGGGAAAAAACGTTAAAAGAAAATTTTGCACGTCTGTGTAGTTTTGGATGAAGTGAAGGCAGCTAAGTACCATTCATAGAACCTGTGAAAAATAGATGCATGAATATTTGTTTTACATCTACCACGGGATCTATTGATTTATCTTCTATACATTATTTATCTATCTTATCGAATGGTGCGTAGAGCACCTGTTTTATACTACAAATTGCATGCAGAACTTGTTCTCCTATATGGCTGGATATATACATCAATCTGGTGCCATCAGAAATTCAGAATTGTTAGTGTTCTCTTGACCATTTGGTTAGCTAGTCAAGAACTAATAACTGAGCATTAAACTTTAAGTACTTTTGGTTACGAAGTGATAGGGCAATGATTGATGATTTGGCTATGCAATTTGGTCAAAAGCAGTAATGTTCAGGCCAATAAGGAAGCTAGCCCGGAGAAGCAGGATCCACAATTAGATCAACACAAATAAGGGGTAAGAAGGCTTTCTACTATTGGACTGGTCTTGATTTAATTTATGAAACAAACACATCGCAAACAAAACAAATTTGAATTTGGTGTTCTAGACAATAATGTCATTTTAATAGTACAGCGCTTCCAACCGGTTTTAATTTGCATACTTTACCGTTTGGCTACAAACTCATCCCGTCGCCGCAAAAACTAAAATTAATTAAGTACATCGTAATTCAACAATCTCAAAGTGAACCTAAGTGCCAGGCTTGTTTGAAACAGGAGAATTCATCGCATGTCATGTTGGAATTAATTAACTACTGCACATCAAAATGTTATTTTCAGCTAAGTTTTTCAGATTTTTATTTTCCAAATGAAAAGGCCATATGCATGTTGGAACATAAAAGTTCAGAGGTGACTTGATGTTTCATAAGATAATGTAGCCAGCCTACATCTATTTTCCATTTCTATTCAAAGGGTTTCTACTAGTTTCCCCGCCTTTTATGTTTATGCAGACCGTTCACAGGTGACTTGATCGTCGCGCAAAAAAGTTTTTTTGTGATTATCTGAAGTTACCACACGTGCAAGCACGGGCAGTATATCCACTGAGTATCCTTCAGACCCTTGTTTCTTTCTGCACTGTCGCACGACGTTGTTGGGAGGAGACAGAACACGTTGGATAAGCTCACATGGCTAACAAATGGTGTGCAGTGAGGTCAGGGCGTCCGCGTGTATTATACACTATCAAAATATAAGCCTATTTAGAAAGCTAAATCAGATTTCTAAATATGCTACTTTGAAACGGCGTAGTATATATGTATTAAGATGAACGTACAAAAACAATAACATAAGTTTGTTTTCGCCAACTGGATTATATATGCTGGAATCGATGCTCCAACAGCTCAATATATAGCTGGAAATCGATCATCTCATGGCATACGCCTTTATACAATGAAAAGGGGGTAAAGGCTAGTCGGAAAATGTCATTGCATACGCACGAGGCATGACGTACCCACGTGGATCGAGCTAGGGTTTTCATTTTTCGTTTATGTAGGATATATGCATGCATCGATATGATCCATGTTTGGGCCGCGCGCGGGAAGCTTTTTACCGGCCTACCGCGTACACGTACGAGCCATATAGAAAAGTGAAGTGCCGTTGCACTCGATCCACGCGCGCTCACGAAAAGACCTCGATGGCTCTCCTTCGTCCTCTCCTCATCCATGCCACCATCAACCTCACCGGCCTCCAGATTAATTGAGCATCTCCAGCCGCGTCCCCCAAAGCGTCCCCCAAAGGGATTTGGGGCGCGCCGGACAGAAAATGCGTTCCAGCCGTGTTCCCCAAAGCCCTTTTTTGTCCGGCGCGCCCCTATACGGTGTCCGGCGCCCCAAGCCCGTCCCCGTCCCACAGGGGACGCACCGGGGACGCCGGACACAACGAAAAGCGAGGCGGGGAGTGGCGGGGCCGACCCGTCAGCGGCACAATTAATTTAAACCTAACCGTCGCCTACCTCGCGACGGAAGTTATTGGCGCGCGAGCGACGGTGCGGTTCCCGCGAGAGGGCGCAGCGACGCGTCCCGTCGCGCCTAGCTCTGCGTGCCGGCGTTAATGAGCACCACCGCTCCTCCGCCTCCCTCCGGCCTATAAAAGGGGCGCCTCTCATCGTCCCTCTCACACACAAACCCTAGCGCCTCTCTCCCAAACCCTAGCCGCCACCATCTCTCAACAATACTCGACGCTATGTCTGGTAGAGGCGGAGGCCGACCTCGCGGCCGCGGCCGTGGTCGTGGTCGTGGTCGTGGTCGTGGCCGCGGCATAGCTGAACGCTCGCCGTCGCCTCCCACGCCGTCGTCTTCATCGTCGGAGATGGACGTGGAGCCGGACGTCCTGTTCGAGTTCGTCCACGTCCTCAAGGGCGACCCGCGCGGCATCCAGAGGCTGCCGGACTCCTTCGCCGAGTACGTCGGCGGCGTACGCCCGCGCACGATGCATCTGCGGGAGCATTCGTGCGGCTACTGCTGGTGGATCGTCAAGGCGATCTACGACGCGCGCGGCAAGATGTACCTCAACATCGGCTGGGAGAAGTTCGCGCGCCACCACAGCCTCGAAGCCGGCTTCATCCTCGTGTTCTCCTACTTCGGCAACAGGGACATGAGCGTCAAGGTCTTCGACGAGAGACGCTGCCTCCGGGACTACCACGTCGACAGGGACTCCCACGACGATAGCACCGACGAGGAGGACGACTGAGTGTTGTTTCTTCGCAGCGAATACGTGCACGGAGGTTTCTGCCTGTTCGCCTCATCGGTAGAACCAACAAGGGCACCATCCTCCCGCTGGATTTTCCAGTTTAGGTGATCAGGTGTGCCCTCGAGTGTTCTTTCTTAGCAGCGAACACATGAAACCTTCGATGCACGGCCTTGTTAGGTTTAGTTTCTTTGCAATATTTTATATTTGTGTCCACCATGGTTCAAACTATGTATTAGTTTGTGGAAAACCATGTTCCAAACTATGTCTTCGTGTAAACCACGTTTCCCAATTATGTATTAGTTTGTGGAAATTGAAATAAAAATGCCAAGAAAAATTATTTTAAATGTTTGGGGGCGGCGTTTGGGGACGCGGCTGGGGAGCGACGTCCCCCAAACGCGGCACGAACGAAACACGTCCCCCAAACGCTCGATCCGGCGCGGTTTGGGGGACGGTTTGGGGGACGCGACTGGAGATGCTCTTAGACTAGCATCTGTAGCTACCACTTGTTCGGTCGCTCGCTAGCCACCCCTTCTATCTCTTCCTTTTCACGTACAAAACATTACTCCATGTGTTTTACGAAAAGATGCCTCAGCTGTATCTAAATTTAGATGTATCTAGACGTAATTTAACTTTTTTTTGAGCTATAGACGCAATTTAACTCGTCCACGACACTTGCAAAATCCAGTGAAGTTATGTTGGAGTGAACTTATGTTTGTTGTTGTTGTGCTTCCTAAAATTTGTGATCCACTTGTGGAATTCCGTACCATAGAACATGTCCATATTGCTATTGGTATGTCTTACATTTGCCAAGATTTAGAGCATTGTTCCTTTTCTTGTCCATAGCATAGAACTCATGATTTTGCTTTCGGAATTGTGGGATCGCATCAAGGGCGCATTCGTCGTTGTGGAGCACTTGAGTTTGATGGTGTATTTTATGACTTGAACTTGTTGATGGGTTTGTGAGAACAGTTTTTTGCATGTACTTGTGAATGAAACAAAGTTTCAAATTTTTCCATGTTTCAGAGGAAAGCACACGGCAACGTTACGAGACACTTGGCATGCATGATCAAGAATGCACACGGTAGCATTTCACATTTTTCATGTGGATCGAGTAAACGAAAAGTACACTTGGCAATGCATTTGCCGTGTTCTAGGGCGAAAACACTCAACAAAGGCATGAGGCCGAGGCGATCTGTGCGGTGACACGTATGACGTGTGTCGAACACACGGCGAGCTTTGCCGTGTTTCGCGCCCGCTTCGCCATATTGGTTTGCACACATGGCAAGTATGTGGTTTCTGGTAGCGTCTTGTGTATAAATACATCTAAATTTAGATAAAATTGTGACATCTCTTTTGTGGGACTAAGGGAGTAATAATTAGTTAAAGATAGCTGTTGTTGGTGGCTAAAGTAGGAGCTCAAAGCTGGCAGATACCCTTTTCCCACGTTGTAACCTGCATGCAGCCTGCCAGCCTAATGCACTTGGCTTTCACAGTCGACCACCCGTGGTCACGAAAGCATGAAAAGATTCGTGATAATCACTACTAGTCTGTTTTTTTACTACTGTGTGTGAGGGTGAGGTTCTTGGAAAGACATGTTAATGCACGACTTGACTAGCTAACTGGACTGCCGTAACAAGGTAGATTACCGGTTCCAAATTTGATGATAAGGCCAACCGGATCTGTCCACTTACACGTTACTAGGTTAGGAAAAAACAGCATTATTTGTGCCTGCATGGAAGTGTCATTTGTCATGGAAGTGGCAGACATGTACGCCATGCACGTCGTCACCCACGTCAATATATATAAAAACTCATCGAAAAGATACTCGAGCCATCGCCAAATATATGCCGTGACATGCATGAAGCACTCTCTCTGTGCGAACCTATGGAATTTTCAGTTAGGAGATCTAGCGATAAAAGCAATGATTCGTACCAGTACACTCCAGTAGCACTCTCAAAAGAGGTGGACGAATGGGACCTTAATGGGAGGGGAGATGATCGACCAAGTGACAACAACTTGACGCTTATCTCTTCGAAATCGCTCTCTGCAGTGTCGCCAACTTCTTCAAGAAAAAAAGAATTAACACCAAGAATATATATATTAGGTCACTGGTGCATGCATATCACTCACACATGGTGCTGGACGATGCTGAGGGAGTTGTGCGTAACTATCTCGACAAAAGTAAATGAAGCGATTAAGCAACCAGCAGGAAGCTCGGTTAAGCATTGCATGGAGTGGAGCAGTGATATGCAACTTGTCTGTTAAGAAAAGGATTGGAAGCTAGGGTGCGGTGTAAGATGGACGTGGTTGGTCCTGGTAATTACCAACGTGCTGTAAATCCTATTGGTCCCGGGGTCAGAGGTGAAAAGGAGGGAGGAGGAAAAGATTTGGCCGACGGCCGGCCAGCCGACGTATCTGACAGACAGGTGTCGGCATCGGCGCGGTGTACATGGCGTAGAAGGTCTGTAAATACAGTGTAGACGGACACGCGGAGGCTGGACCCCCGTGGTGTTGTTTGTACGTCCGCAGCCGCGGGTGGTAGAAAAACGCACGCTACGATCCACATTAGTGTAGCCCCTTCTTTTAGCCTAAAGCGATAGCCCGAATGAAGCATCTGGACTAGACAAAGTCGATCGATCGATAGTTACCACGCGATGAGAGAACGAGATGTGTTTGTTTGCACCATCCAAGTGTAAGATGCGCATGCAACCATGCATGAGTGCATGCACAAGCGCTGTAAATTCCATTGAGGTTCTAGAAGACCGCGGAATAACCGTGTGACAACGAACAGGACTTGAGCTCCCATTTTACCAGTCCTTTGAGTATCTGGAGCTGATCGATCGTGTGGAGAAGAAAATTCATTGGGCTGCGTGTGCGTGGTCAGTGGCTTTCTTGAGCTTGCCTTTTTTATTCGATAGGAAAATCTAGAGTGAGAGTGTGAGACTTGTCAACAGCAAGAGCCTCCTGGCGTCTAACTTGCCGGTGTACGCGCACGTGGAGGTTCCTCTTCGGCGGATATCTCTAAATTTAGACATGCTTCTCTTGATTTAAATTTCTTTTTATCGCTAATGGTTGTAGCTTTCGTGGGTTGATTCTTGGGTCTTAGCAGGGTGATCATTTATATCTACCACAATAAATTTTACTATGATAATGTTTGTCCTGCTCTAATGAGGAAAGAAGAAGGATGACAACGGCTTTTAGCTCGTTCAAGTGCTTGTTGTCATTGTTCAGTGATCCAAAAACTTATTTATATTTTTTATCACCTTTCGAATTTCTAATACTGCTGACAATTATGAATATATCAATGGACTTAAAAAAAAAGCTCGCGAGCCAAGCTAAGGTTAGGAGTTTAAGGACTTTTTTTAACGAGGCAAAAGCTTTGCCTGCCAATTAGTAATTAAGAAGAAAGGTAACCAGTTAATTAACAAAAAATCGGGCAAAAACTGATACAACTTGGGCTAAATCCAGACCAATACCAAAACACAAGAGCCAGCCCCGTCTCCAGGATATGGGGGCCCGTGTGACTTACAAAATACGGATAATTCTTTTTTATTCAAACTCAATAATGAAACCATATATCCGTACGATGCTCAAACTTATATTAAGTTTTCATTCTAAGTATAGCACTAAAGTAGTAAACGAACCTTATGGTCTACCGAAATGCATCATTCGTCTGGTATTTCTTGAAATAAAACCTTCAATCATATCTTTATAATTAATCTTCTCCAAGATATCATTTTCTCGATGCTATTGTCGTCAATCCACTAAGTCTTTTTTGTGTCATAGTAGAACACATGTAGCAACTTCTCGATCATAATTAACAAATTAACAAAATGAAGAATCATGAGTTCATGACTATGGTTGTAAACCACAGATTACTGCGCGGCAACTCTACAAATCAGGGGATTCTCAACTGAAGCAACGGCAAATTATTGAAATTCAGGTTTGTTTAACACTAAGAGCAATTGAATCTGTTCTTACTCCTTACAAATTTAGGCCATGGTAGATTGGTAGGCAGAGCTGTTGGTAGATTGGTAAACAACTACACATACCTGATTGGATGATCGCTTGGTAGACTAATTACACTGGTAGAAAAAGAGGCTTCCGTCCAGCCCCATTAGTCGCGAAAGTATAGGAACCGCGACTAACGGAGTCTTTAGTCGCGGTTCGGGAGGCGAACCGCGACTAAAGGCCTGGGCCCAGGGCGCTCGGTGGCCAGCTGGTGGACGGGAGGAGCTTTAGTCGCAGTTGGCCTAGCCAACCGCGACTAAAGGTGCCCGAATGCCTTTAGTCGCGGTTGGCCAGGCCAACCGCGACTAAAGCCCCACCCCTATATATACCGTTCAGCCCACAGCACTTAGCCATTTGGTGCCACTTCTCTTCACAAACTTCACAAGGGGGTGTAGGTTTGCTTTTGGCTCCTCTTATGCACACAAAGTGTTTGATGAAATGCCCCAAGAGCATGAAACAAACATGATATGAAGTGTCGGAGCCACACTTGAGCTTCCTCATTTATTTTTTCCTCCTCGATCGCGGTTAGTACCTTGAACCTTTCATATATATATATGTGTCATTGATAAAATAAGCATGTGTGTAGTTCATTGTTTAATTTCTATTGTTTGTAGCTAGTTAGTTTAACAAATGCATGATGGTTAATTATATATTTTATATTATAATAATGCAGATGAATCGGCAATGGATGTACGGTAACCGACTCTCCAGCGAGTTCACTACGGGTTTGAAAGATTTCCTCGTAGTGGCTAATGCGAACAAGCGTAAGGGTTTTGTTATCTGTCCATGTGTTGACCGTAAGAATCGGAAGGGTTACTCTTCCTCAAGAGAAGTTCACCTGCACCTGCTTCGGCACGGTTTCATGCCAAGCTATAATTGTTGGACCAAGCATGGAGAAAGAGGGGTTATAATGGAAGAAGATGAAGAAGGGGATGATTTCATCGATGAAAACTATCTTGATTATTTCGGTGATACTTTCATGGAGGATGTTGAAGGTGAAGGGGAAGGTGAAGGGGAAGGTGAAGAAGAGGCACGTGATGAGCCCGCTGATGATCTTGGTCGGACCATTGCTGATGCACGGAGAAGTCGCGAAACTGAAAAGGAGAGGGAGAATTTGGATCGCATGTTAGAGGATCACAAAAAGTCGCTGTACCCAAGATGCGATAATGGTCTGAAAAAGCTAGGTCTGCACTACTCGGATTTGCTGAAATGGAAGGCACGAGCAGGTGTAGCTGACTCGACATTTGAAGACTTGCTGAAAATGTTGAAGAATATATTTCCAAAGAATAACGAGTTGCCCGCCAGTACGTACGAAGCAAAGAAGGTTGTCTGCCCTCTAGGTTTAGAGGTTCTGAAGATACATGCATGCATCAACGACTGCATCCTCTACCGCGGTGAATACGAGAATTTGAATGAATGCCCGGTATGCACCGCATTGCGTTATAAGATCAGAGGCGATGACCCTGGTGACGATGTTGAGGGGCAGAAACCCAGGAAGAGGGTTCACGCCAAGGTGATGTGGTATGCTCCTATAATACCACGGTTGAAACATCTGTTCAGGAACAAAGAGCATGCCAAGTTGTTGCGATGGCACAAAGAGGACCGTAAGTCGGACGGGGAGTTGAGACACCCGCGGATGGAACGCAATGGAGAAAGATCGACAGGGAGTTCAAAGAGTTTGCAGCTGACGCAAGGAACATAAGATTTGGTCTAAGTACGGATGGCATGAATCCTTTTGGCGAGCAGAGCTCCAGCCATAGCACTCGGCCCGTGACTCTATGCATCTACAACCTTCCTCCTTGGTTGTGCATGAAGCGGAAGTTCATTATGATGCCGGTGCTCATCCAAGGTCCGAAGCAACCCGGCAACGACATCGATGTGTACCTAAGGCCATTAGTTGATGAACTTTTACGGTTGTGGGGCAGACCTGGTGTCCGTGTGTGGGATGAGCACAAAGAAGAGGAATTTGACCTACGAGCGTTGCTTTTCGTAACCATCAACGATTGGCCTGCTCTTAGTAACCTTTCGGGACCGTCAAATAAGGGATACAATGCATGCACGCACCGCTTACATGAGACCGAAAGTGTACATTTGCCAAATTGTAAGAAGAACGTGTACCTTGGGCATCGTCGATTTCTTCCGAAAATTCATCCAAGAAGAAAGAAAGGCAGACATTACAACGGCAAGGCAGATCACCGGCCGAAGCTCGCGGAACGCACCGTTGCTCGAGGTATTTGATATGGTCAAGGATTTGAAAGTCATCTTTGGAAAGGGTCCTGGCGGACAATCAGTTCCGAAGGGAGCTGACGAGCACGCAGCCATGTGGAAGAAGAAATCTATATTCTGGGAGCTAGAATATTAGAAAGTCCTAGATGTCCGCTCTGCAATCGACGTGATGCATGTTACGAAGAATATTTGCGTGAACCTCCTAAGCTTCTTGGGCGTGTATGGGAAGACAAATGATATAAAGGAAGCACGGCAGGACCAGCAACGTTTGAAAGACCCCGATGACTCGCATCCGGAATGGTTTCAAGGTCGTGCCAGCTACGCTCTGACCAAAGAAGAGAAGGTCATCTTTTTTGAATGCCTGAGCAGTACGAAGGTCCCGTCTGGATTCTCGTCCAATATAAAGGGAATAATAAACATGGCGGAGAAAAAGTTCCAAAACCTAAAGTCTCACGACTGCCACGTGATTATGACGCAATTGCTTCCGATTGCTTTGAGGGGGCTCATGCCGGAAAATGTTCGAGTAGCCATTGTGAAGCTATGTGCATTCCTCAATGCAATCTCTCAGAAGGTAATCAATCCAGAAGTTCTACCACGGTCACAGAACGATGTGGTCCAATGTCTTGTCAGTTTCGAGTTGGTGTTCCTGCCATCCTTCTTCAATATTATGACGCACCTCCTGGTTCACCTAGTCGAAGAGATTTCCATTCTCGGTCCTGTATTTCTACACAATATGTTCCCCTTCGAGAGGTTCATGGGAGTATTAAAGAAATATGTTCGTAACCGTGCTAGGCCGGAAGGAAGCATCGCCAAGGGCTATGGAAATGAGGAGGTAATTGAGTTTTGTGTTGACTTTGTTCCCGACCTTAAGCCGATTGGTCTTCCTCGATCGCGGCACGAGGGGAGACTAAGTGGAAAAGGCACGATCGGAAGGAAATCAACGATATGTATGGACGGCCATTCTATTACCGAAGCACACCACACGCTTCGACCAATTCCAGCTTGGTGGCTCCGTACTTTGAGAAACATAAAAATATTTTACGCTCGGACAACCCGGGAAGCCTCGAATCCTGGATTAGGAAGGCCCACATGGAGACTTTCGGCGGTTGGTTCGTAAAACATTTAATGAATGACGATGATGTTGTAGATCAGCTTTACATGTTGGCCAAGACACCATCTTCGACTATAACGACTTTCCAAGGGTACGAGATAAATGGGAATACATTTTACACGATCACCCAAGATAAAAAGAGCACCAACCAAAACAGTGGTGTCCGCTTTGATGCAGCAACCGAGAATGAGCAAAAGGTCACATATTATGGTTACATAAAGGAGATATGGGAACTTGACTATGGACCCTCCTTTAAGGTCCCTTTGTTCTGGTGCAAATGGTTCAAGCTAACATGAGGTGGGGTAAAGGTGGACCAGCAATACGGAATGACAATGGTGGATTTCAACAATCTTGGTTACCTTGACGAACCATTCGTCCTAGCGAAAGATGTCGCTCAGGTTTTCTATGTGAAGGACATGAGTAGCAAACCGAGGAAACGGAAAGATAAGAAAATGATCGAGTACATCATGCGATGATCCAAAGCGCCACATTGTTCTTTCAGGGAAAAGAAACATCGTGGGAGTGGAGGACAAGACAGGACATGTCAGAAGATTACAATATGTTTGCTAAAATTCCGCCCTTCAAAGTGAACACCGACCCAAGCATTAAGTTAAATGATGAGGATGCTCCATGGATACGGCACAATCGTAAGCAAGCAGGGACACAAGGGAAGAAATGATGTGTAATAATTTATTGTACCAAACTTTATTGAATGGATCATGTGAATTAACAGTGTTGGGTAAAGGGTTGGAAAATCTCCCGTGGCGCAACTTCTCGAAGATGTCGTCGGTGCACACGCCCTACGACATCTTCGGAAGTTGCTCCTCGGAAAATTTTCCTGCAAGCCTGTGAAAGACTTCATCTCCTCTAACAGTGTTGGGTAAAGGGTTGGAAAATCTCCCGTGGCGCAACTTCTCGAAGATGTCGTCGGTGCACACGCCCTACGACATCTTCGGAAGACAGAGACGGTCGGGAAGAACTGGTGGGAAGAACTGGTGGGAAGAGGGAGGCGGAAAGATTTTGAAATGAATTGGTTTTATTTTTCTGAATTTTTTGATATATTATTTGTATTTTTAAGATTTTTAAATGAATTAGTTTTATTTTTCTTTATTTTTTGATATATTATTTGTATTTTTAAGATTTTTAAATGAATTAGTTTTATTTTCTGATTTTTTGATATATTATTTGTATTTTTCAGATTTTGAAATGAATTAGTTTTATTTTTCTGAATTTTTTGATATATTATTTGTATTTTTAAGATTTTTAAATGAATTAGTTTTATTTTTCTAATATTTTTGATATATTATTTGTATTTTTAAGATTTTTAAATGAATTATTTTTATTTTTCTTTATTTTTTGATATATTATTTGTATTTTTAAGATTTTGAATTGAATTAGTTTTATTTTTCTGATTTTTTTGATATATTATTTGTATTTTTAAGATTTTGAATTGAATTAGTTTTATTTTTCTGAATTTTTTGATATATTATATGTATTTTTAACATTTTCAAAAAGAAAAGTATTTTGAAAAAATACCTTTAGTCGCGGTTGGCCTCGCCAACCGCGACTAAAGGTCTTTGCGCGCGGGAACGGAAAAACCCGGCGAAAAACCCTTTAGTCGCGGTTGGTGTGGCCAACCGCGACTAAAGGTACCCCTTTAGTCGCGGTTGGCGACCCCAACCGCGACTAAAGGGGGGGTCCTATAAATTCTCGCCGCGCGAACCGCCACAGCAGTTCTTCTTCCTCCGCTCGAACGACACCCCTGCGCGCTGCTGATCTGAGACGTCGTCGATCGCCATCGCCGCCCTCGTCGTCTCCACGCCGTCGCCGGCGTCATCGTCTCCGCGCCGTCGCCGTCATCGCCGGCTCCTCCATCGTCTCTTCTCGCCGTGCGCGCCCGTAAGGATCCAACCGCCGCCGCCGCCCGTGCCGCGCCGTCGCCGCAGCCGCCGCGCCACTCACGAGAGGAAGGGGCGGCGCCGCACGAGAGGAAGGGGGCGCGCCGCGCCGCGAGAAAGGGTCCGGCGCCGCCGGCAGAGAGAAGGCGCCGGCCAGTACAGGGGCGCCGCGCGCGGCGCGCCCCGGCCAATTTTTTTTTAAACTTAATTAACTAAAATCTTGTCTTAATTAACTAAAAATTAATTAACCAGAGATTATTACACATGAAACACATGCAATACACGCTCACATAACTAAAAATTAACCAAATTTAACTAATATTTCAGATTTTCAATCTCTAAAAATAGGATGCCATCCTTTTTTTTCGCGAAACACGTGAAACACATGCAATACACGCTCACAAATATCTATGCATACACTTACCGCGCTATGATCGCACTCACGCACACCCTACCGGCGGGCCTTGAGACTGACGAAGGTCACCACTGACGACACCCCCTCTCGATCCCACCCCTTCCTCGCCCCCTCCTACGTACGTAGTACCCTCGCGC
This sequence comes from Lolium rigidum, assembly GCF_022539505.1. Taxonomy (NCBI): domain Eukaryota; kingdom Viridiplantae; phylum Streptophyta; class Magnoliopsida; order Poales; family Poaceae; genus Lolium; species Lolium rigidum. The sequence continues at coordinate 293,373,787 of NC_061514.1, forward strand.
TCCGCCTCCTCCTGCTCCGCCTTCGACCCCCGGCGTTGGGGTGTCCCTATATATACCGGCGCGGAACGGCCGCGCCGATCACCCAGTCCATTGGCAGAGGTGAGCGGCGGTCTCTCGGTCACGCGGTCACTGCGAGGCGAGGTCGATCGTCCGCATACACATCTAATACGCGTCCCCCCTCTCGCCTCCCTCGTCGCCCTCTCGGTCACGCGGTCACCGCCACAGCCCCCCCTTTCGCCACCGCCACCGCCACCGCCCCCCTTCTTCACTTAATTAATTTGTTTTTACTACATGTTTTCAGGACTGACATATGGCGGACGATAGAGCTGACCCGATTATGGCCAACTATGATCCGGAAGCTGAAGAACATATATTTGGCCTCATAAACGGCGATATTATTTATGTTCCGACCGATCAAGATGAAGAAGAGATCTCTTCTTATCTGAACCTTGACGGTCAAGATGAAGGCCGTTAGCAAGATGATGCCGAACAAACGTCGATAAACGACGATCTTCAATTGGAAGTAGCAACCACCTCCGGCGCCGAGGTATATATATACATTGAGCCTCTGGTGATACAAACTAACTGATTTAAATAAATATGTGTGTACTAACGCGCGCGACTCTATTTCTTATTTTAGCCCTCGGCCGGATCGTCGAAACAATCGAGTACGTCGTCAAAGCGTGGCGCAACCAAGACGATGAAACAAGGAGAAACATGTACCATCGAGGTTGTCGACAGTGCAACCGGCAAGCCGCTGGATCCCCACAAGAACGCCACCAAGTTTATCAACCAATGCGGAGCCGTTGTTAGAGACAACATCTCGATCACCGTGCAGGAGTGGAATGAGCCAAAGAAGGCACGTCTTGGTTTCACTTTTGTCGAGAAGAGAACAAAAAAGATTGCTTGAAAAAGCTTATGGATCATTTCGTTCTACCTCCGGAATACAAGAAATTCGATGAGGAGGGTAACAAGATTGAGGAAAACAAGGAGAGGAGGAAGCTAGTCAAACAGTTCGCTCTTCATAAGATGGCCGACGCATTCCGGAAATTCAAGCAAAATCTAGCCAGTGACTATGTCAACAAGAACAAGCCTCCGGATTTCAAAGGACAATATGAGAAACTGAAACATGATTGGCCAGAATTTGTGAAGCAAAAGAAATCGGAGCAGTTCATTGAAATATCGAAAAAAATAAGGAAAATGCGGCTAAGAAGGAATACAATCATATTATGGGGCCAGGAGGGTATCGCCATTGGGAGCCTAGGTGGGAGAAGATGGAGAACAAGCTGAGAGCGCGAGGAATCCGTCCAGGTACGGAGGGATGGGACCCAAGGGCCAAAAGCTGGTAGTACGGGCATGGGGGAACGCTACACCCGGAGACAGGGGAGTGTGTTCACCGGAACAAAACATTTACACCCACCCAAGCCCTTATTGACGCAATGAGGGATGCTCAAGAGGGGAAGATCAAGTTCAACAGAGAGAACGACGCGCTGACAAAAGCCCTCGGGAATCCTGAACACGGAGGACGTGTACGAGGCATGGGGAACGTTCCGTGGAAAATAGGGTTCTCCCGGAAAGATGACCCGTACAGCTTACGTAAGCCGTAAGAGAAAGATGGATCGGGATGCAGATGTTGTGGCGCGGTTGGTATCGGAATTCGATACGATGAAGAAAACCGTGAGTATACTAGTACAAGAAAGATCGGCAACTGGGCGCATGAAGATCATCCAGCGGATCTCGGAAGCCAGCGAGCGGATGAGAAGCAGCGTGACTTCCACGGAGGCCCCGCCGGCTACTGATAATGCACCGGAGATCGATATTACTGCACCGGAGCCTCCTCGCTACCCCGTGGACGATGTAAAGGAGATGAAAGAATGTCATCTGCATTATCCAATTGGGAACATGTCTACGAAGGTAGCCATCGGCAGTGCTTTACCATGTGAGCCTGGAGCACTCCACCACAACAACCCCATTCCAGATGGCTATGCTCGTGTCACGGTGGAGGAAATAGTCCCATGGTTTGAGGAACTGGAGATTGACATTGCTACACCCGAAGGGGAGAGAAGACTTGGAGGTGTCAAGCGCCAGTTCATTCTATGGAAAAAGAAGTTAATCAAGTTTCCAGGCGAGGCGCCAAGGCAAACAAGTCCACCCCCTCGGGTGTTGGTGGCGGTGGCGTTGGTGGTGGTGGTGCTTCACCTACACCTCCTTCACGTGAACCGCCGCCGCCCCCCAATTCACCTCCGGCGGGTAAGCAGCCGCCGCCCCCGGCCCGCCCCGGCGGGTAAGCGCACGCCGCCCCCAATCCACCTCCGGCGAAGAAGCGTAAGCAGTCCTCGGACTATTAACCCGGACCCTTATGTACCTAAGACCACAAAGGTACCGGAGCCATCACCGAAGCCTCTCCCCGGAAGGCCTTGGGAACGTAGTGCCGAGGAAGTCGACGCGGCCGCGACTGCTGATTATGAGAAATGGAAGGCGGTCCGCAAGAAGAAAAGAGAGCCCGAGCCCAAGCCGATATTTTCGATGAGCAAAAGAAGTGGGCTAAGTCATTTTTGAGCACACCGTCCCAAGCCGCGAAGAATCTGCCTGACGACTATGCACGTGAACTTCGTAGGCAGGCACTCATGTTGAAGGAGAAGAAAGAGCGGGCGGAGAAGAGGATAAGAAAGCCTTGGAGGAGGCCGAGAAAGAATTAGCAAGTAAAAAAAGCGGGAAATGAGTTGCCCAGCTCGGAGAACAAAGTAAACAATCGATTGCCCCGCTCATAGTGAAAGCCGCCGGTCCGGATGCCCCCGATATCATAGCAGCTGCGGCTGCACAGGGATTGACTGTAACGAGTGCCAGAGAACAAGCGGACAACTTAGGTATGACTCTTCGTGCAGTGTTAGGCCTTGAGAAGGCGCCAATGAGTAAACCAGTAATTACATATGTGCGGAATGGGCCCCTCGTCGAGCCTCGCGCAGAAGAGGATCTACCTCAACAAATGAAAAATCTGGTAAATTGGTACAAGGGTTACATAAAAAATAAAAACGCCAAAGAATATATTTATGCGGAAGTTAGACATGAGCATCACTTCAAACATTACTATGTAACAATTCATCTGAGTGAATTGTTCTAGCTTCTCAATCTGCGCGAGCTCGACAAATCTATCATCAGTTGCTACGTTCTGTAAGTGATTTATTTCTACCCCATCTCGTTCATTGCCTGCACTATATATATGTCCTAACTATATTGTTCTGTACTCTATAATGCAAAATGAAGATCAAGGAATGCGGATCGAGTAAGGAACATCCATGATGTTGGGTTCATTGACCCACACATCATTAATGGATATGTGTTAAAACATCACCCCGCCGACGTGGAGGAAGACCTGTGGCGGTTTCTTGATAAGCAGGAACTCAAAAGTGATATTCTATTTCCTTACCATTTTGGGTGAGTGTTTCGTCTTGAGCACATTCTCTTTTGTTTACTCCATGCATGGTATGTGGCTAATCGATGAGTTATGCATGATCGTGCATGTATCGTGTCCGCAGGTTCCACTGGATTCTCGCTAGTAATTAAATTTCACGACTCCACAGTAATCGTCCACGACTCTCTGAATATGGATTCAAAGCTTTGGACCGACATGAGAAAAATGACGCAGAAGTAATTATTTTCATTCATTTGCGCTCGATATCGATCGGCCTATTTCGTTCATTTCCTAATATCAAGTAACTAATAACTCTCTTGTTCATTTAATTTTCTTTGCCTCGTAGGGTTTGGAGACGGTTCGTAGATGCCAAGGTCGGTGAGTTCAAAAAAGAGCTACATTTTATGCGGTCAAAGAGTGGGACTGGGGATATTCAGCCACCGGGGACCAATCTATGTGGATACTATGTTTGTGAGATGATCCGGAGATACACCTCCGAGCGGGTTCCGAGTGACAACAATATCAAGAGGAATAACCTCCGGATGATGCTTACTCCGTAAGCTCGCTTCCAACCACTTCAAGAGGAACTAGTCTGGATGGTTCGTGAGGGAAGTCGTCGATCCTAAAGGAGAACACTATGTAGAGGACGTAGAACTTCATATGCACTAAATTATGTATGGAAACTTGTTCAAAATTGTATATGTCTGGTCATCCGATATTGAATATATATTGTATATTCCTCTTGAATTCTCTTTGGTTCTAATTTCAAATTTGTTTGAAATTGTACATTCATATGCATGTATGTAGTACCGTAGAATATGTGAAACTCCTTCAAAATTAAAATAAAACACAAAAGAAATAAAACAATACAAATTAAAAAGAAACCAGTTTAGGGGGGGGGGGGGCTAAAACCCTAAACCTGCGGCGTCCTTTAGTCGCGGTTGGCCAGGAGAACCGCGACTAAAGGTCCTCCGCCCCGACGGCGCCTGGCGGCCACGTGGACGGGCCTTTAGTCGCGGTTCGTAAGCAACCGCGACTAAAGGGGGGGGGTTTAGTCGCGCTTAGTTGGTCGCGGTTGCGCAACCGCGACTAATGGCAGTTGCGAACCGCGACCAATGGCCCTTTTTCCACCAGTGTGAGGTACTGAGGATCGGAAGGAGCAGGAGCAGCCGGGCACGCGGCCACTCGCACGCCCACGCCGGCGCGACACGGAACATAGCTACAGGCGCACTCCAAACGTCGTGGAACCACGATCAGGGACACGAATTGATCGGTCGCGTCGTTGCGTCTGTATTTTTTTGGGCAAAAGATCAATGGTGCATTGTTGGGCCTAGGCTGCTGAAAATGAGTAGTGGACTGCATAAAATTGGGGACCTCTAGAATTTGGGGGCTCTGATCGATCGATCTTCTCGATCATGGCCATCGATGGGTCTGACAAGAGCCCAACACATCGACAAAGCAATGGATAACACACTAGCCAAGATCAGCTGGCATCCCACTTGTGCCAGAGAGAGAAAGACACCATAACTGCTATGTGACGCGCAGTCATAGGACGGTCCAGCTAGGTGAAGGAACCAAACCCCACGAGAACTGCACAAAGCAACCTTGACGTCCACACGACACGAGATCGATGCCCATAATATTGCCAAACTTTTGCAGCCGCCGCCCCTTAGAGAAACTCTAACAGAGCCAGTAAATCACACCGAAATCATATTTTCCCAGCCGATTTACGGATTTGGGTCGAAATTGGCGCAGAACATATACTAAACTCGCTGCCCGGCCCGAATTTTTTTCAAGGGCCCGAAAAATTTCGCCCTCGACCCCTATTAATACAGACTGAAGGACGGTTTACATGCCCAAAACAGAACGGATTTCTCACCACTACTCCAGCGCCGCCGTCCGTACAACCGCCTCCAGCCGCCGATTACTGGCTACTTTGCTAAAATTGTGCACCACCGGTCAAACATCCTGTCATCCTTCTCCAATTCCAACCATGTTTATGTCAATTCCCAGCGAATCTTCTCGATATGGACTAATTCCGGCGAGCGGTGCGGTGCACGCAAGAAGCACAAGGAATGCGTACACTTGCAGATTCTAGCGAGCGACGGGACGCATGCGAGCTAGTCTTACATGGAAGCTAGCTAGGTCTACTATTTGGTGCTAATCATCTCCCGATTGATTCAAAAATATCCAATCGATTCCATAGCTAGCTAGCTAGCTGGGTGGTGCTACTATTCCGATTAAACTTGCTAACTAGGTGGTGGTGGGTGCTGGGCGTGGGCGGCAAGCTCTTGGGCGACGGGAGGCCCAGCCAGGGGCGAGGTCGGCGGCCGCGCGGGGAGACCTAGGCAGCAGCGTGGACAGTTCTTGTGAAAAAGATGATGACTTTCCGAATATTCCCTTTTTCAGTTTTAGTTTACAGAGTTTGTTCCGCGTTAGCCATTTTATTGACCTGTAAACACATTTTTGAAAAACTGAATTCGAGTTTTTCGATTTGCACTTTTGTAGGCTCTGTTAGAGATGCTCTTAAGGACTTTAACCATTCTACTGGGCTGGTGGGTTCTTCCCAGCTTTAACTGTGTTGGTAGATTTTTCTCACCTTTAGTAATTGTACGTTGCTGAGGAGAATAGAGCACAAGAGAACATAGTCGCTCTCAGGCTAGGAAAACCTGATTATTTTTCCCGCGATCGCGAACGCACGTATTGGGCTGGATATGAGCAGGATATTTTTTTTGAGGTCTTTTGGGTCGTATATTAGTGTCAATTAGCAGCCCAAAAGGGGAGCGTCTATACACCGCTTCTGTGCATGCGGGATTAACCGCCGATGCACAACTTCGCCTCGCACGCTCCCGGGTGGGCCGGCCCAAGTAAATATTTCTTTAGATTTTTCATTATCTCCTTTTTATTTTTATGTTTTATTTTGAAAAAAATTTATTTAAAAAAATTCAATTTCTTTAAGCAAAAAATTAATTAGATTTGGAAAATGTTCAAACTAAAAATTGTTTAAACAGTATTTTTTTCAGAAATAAAAAGTTGAACAATTTGTTTGCTCAAAATAATTGTGTTTAGAAAGAAAATTTGTTAAAAAAATTGCTCAAATTTTTTTGTTCAGTATTTTATTCACATTTTAAAAAATGTTTAAAAAATTCAGAAAAATAGAAAAAAGTCGAATTCAATAATGTTCAAAAAACAGATAAAAGAAAGAAAAACATATTGAAAACCGACCGAACCAAGGAGGACTGAAGAAACTGAAAAAAGGAAAAAAAGCAGTGCACAAACTTTCAAAAACTGGACTAAACTATTGCCATACGCTGCTAATGTGCGTGGGTGTATTATAGATCAATATGGCAACGGGGACACTAACCATTGGTTATTGCTCAACCATAACTATCCCCATACAAGAAAATTTTCTCCGCCTCCACCCCCACTAACTATTACGGGGTTAGTGCTTTTACCATCCCCATCCCATCGGGTAAACAAATAATCATCGATTACCCATCCCTGCTTTAGCTAATAACTATGAGCCCAAATAAAATGACAACATGGTAGGATAGCGGGGCCTGGCTGGATCTGGAGTTCAGGAAGGAGAGGGGAGGGTTTGGGAATTGAGATTTGAGGGTTGCGGTGGTTGGGGACGGGAGGGAAAATGTGAACACAATAGAATGAGGGTTATCTTGTATCTATACATATCTATCTTGTACTCTAGTGCCACATGTCATGTGCCTAACGGGGATTTCACGGTTATTAGGTATGAAGTAGTACCCGGACCCATCCCCACCTTACCCAATGGGGAGAGTTTTACCTCCAATAAGACCCCCATGGGGATGAAATGGTAACCAAAACCATCCCCTAATAGGCGAATTAACAAATTGAACTACAGACGTATAGCTTTTTCCGCCCGAAAGGGGTCTTGTGTGATGATACTACTCAGTGGAGTTGCGCGGTGGACCTAAATTACCATGGCCTTTGCCTACATCATAAGGGAGCCCTGTTTTCTTACCGAGCCGGCCCGTAAATGTAGGCCGATCCAAGCTATCTATTTTTATCGTGTTGTAAATTGTTAGCTGCTTTGTGGATTGCTTGATGGGCATGTGTCTAGACCTAGTTTGACAATGTCCTTGTGCACATCGTGACAAGGCCCAATTTTATTCCCGAGTACATAGCGGTCTGTAATTATAGGCCGACCTAAACCCACTTCTATTTTTTTGTGAAAATTCATGGTGGAATTGGAGGCAGGGATATGAACAGATTGGATATTGCTCTTTCATATCCTTTATCATATTTTTCGCCGTGTTCGGATCAGAGCGGATAATGGTTATATGCGGATACGAGTTCGGGTTATATCGGATTGCGTATTTAGCGAGGACTCGGATTGGAAGCAGGGAATTGAATAAATTCACACATAAAATTCAAGTGTGTTTTTATGCATACAATATGGTCATAAAAAACTTATATGCAACAAATCAGTTTGCGCCTTTGCGCCGCATCACGGTGGAGGTAATACTGATAATAACACGACACAAACGAGTGGATTTCATAAAATATGATTAAGCACGTAGCAGGAAGCTGGGTTAAGCATTGCATGGAGATGGAGTGGAGCAGTGATATGCAACCTGTCTCTGCAGTTAAGAAAAAAGATGGATAGGTACATATCTAGTGTGAGATCGTGCTGGTTGGTTGTGGTGATTCTCAACGTGCTGTGAATTCCATTGGTCCGGGGTCCGTGGTGAAAAGGAAACTCAGTAGAGAGGTGGAAAATATTTGGTCGATGGCCGGCGGCGTATCTGACATGTGTCGGCATCGGCATCGGCGCAGAAGGTCTGTACATACAGTGTAGGGGGAGACGCGGACCCGTGGTGTCGTATGTACGTGCGTAGGTGGTAGAAAAACGCTACGACACTGGTGTAGCCCCTTCTTTTAGCCTAAAGTGACATCCCAAATGAGGCATCTGGACTAGACAAAGTCGATTGTTAAGTTACCACGAGACGAGCACCATCCAAGTGTAAGATGCGCATGCAACCATGCACAAGTGCTGTAAACTCCACTGTGCTTCTAGAAAACCGCGGAATATACCGTGTGACAATGAATAGGACCTGGGCTCCCATTTTACCAGTCCTTTGAATATCTGGAGCTGATCGTGTGTGTAGAAGAAATTTCATTAAGCTCTTTGTGCGCGAAAACTCTAGAAAAAGGCCGACCTTTGAGAAGGGAAGAGACTTTCTCCGCGCGCGACACGTGGTTGAACGTGGGGCGCGGAATTTGCCGGTAGACTTCCTCCGCGCTCGACACGTGTTGCTTTCTGGTGATTTTGCGAACCGTCCACTTCTCGTAACGGGTCCGCTTCTCACTTAACGGGTTTACAGGGACCCGTTTCGCGTCTGCCTTTATCTCCGTTTTTTCCCTTATTCTTCTTCTGTCGTCTGGGCTGGTCGTGGGTTCTGGTTCCTTCGGCTGGTCGTCTCGTCGGCGGCTATTTTCCCTTCTCCTCCGTTGCTGTCGAGAACCTCTCGCAACTCATCGTCGGCGGACGTTTTTCCTGCTCCAGTGGTAAGCGCTGTCGCGTTTTTCGCTCGCTTAGGGTTTCTAAGATCTTGGTTTTTCCCTTTGATTCGATTAGATCGAATCAGTATTTTCCCTTTGTATTTCCGGGCTGTGAGTTTTCTGGGAATTAATGGGAGGGAGGTAGCACTTTCAAATGGAAAATATGCGGAAGGCGGATGCGGATGCGTTTTCTCTCAGTAAAGTCGTTCTTTTTTCATCGATTTCTTCCGCCTCTTCTTGGTTATACACTTTCTGAGTAACACCAGTTAGGGTTTGCCTTTGTCGGAGTAGCCGTATAATTCCACATTTCGTGGTTACATGCATCTGGATGAGCTGTTGAGTTTCACTATTTAGGGTTTCTTGGTCTTTTTTCTTGTCGATTTACCCGCTCTGGATGAGCCGCTGAGTTTCCCGTGTCGTGTTGACATGCAGATTCGACGACTCTGGTGGTTCTTGTGGTTTCTATCTCGTGTATTTTGTTGTACTTGTTTGGTCTATTTTTATCACACATCGTACCTGAACTATTTCTAGGGTTTGTCCGAGTGGTTGTTCATAAGATGGTTTTGTACTTCCGTATGTCCACCCGTTTACGTCTGGTACTTGCTGTCCTTTGTGTCTTGTACTTGTTCGTGTTTGACCTTGGTACTCGTGTGACAATTTGTTCTGTACTTGCGTAGCTTAGTCTATCGTACTTGTGCACGTATATCTCTTGTACTTGTGCACGTATATCTCTTGTACTTGTGCACGTATAACTCTTGTACTTGTGCACGTATATCTGTTGTACTTGTGCACCTATATCTCTTGTACTTGTGCACGTATATCTCTTGTACTTGTGCACCTATATCTCTTGTACTTGTGGACCTATATCTCTTGTACTTGTGCACCTATATCTCTTGTACTTGTGCATCTATATCTCTTGTACTTGTGCACCTATTTGTTGTAGAGTTTAGCGGCAGCAAAGGTGCTGCTCTGTTACACGTCTTCGCCAGTGAATGCGTGTAAATTATGTTGCTTTCTTTTGGTTTCCTTGTTTGGTTGTCGATGTATTTGCGCCAAAGGCGCGTATCGTTTTAGACGTGTAGTGAAGATATGCAATTGCGACGACAAAGGTGGTTTCTGTTGTAATCTTTTTTTGTTGTCCTGTTTTTTCTAGTTTCGAAAGTGATAAGTTGCACACATTGTACCTGAACTAATTTTAGTGTTCTCCAGTGCTTGTTCAGGTTGGAAAAGATGGCAGATCCAGGTTTTCACTCTCGTGCTGGTATTCCTGACCATCTTCGTGAAGCAGTCGATCGTCACATCTCAGATATGTTTCCTGGTGAAATGCATAATGATGTAAGGTTTTTTATTATGTCTTTTGATTTTTAATTATTGTGTTATTGTAAATTGCATTCTTAATTGTGTTTTTTATTTACAGTTACGTTCTAAGCTGAAAGAAATGTGGAAGACTATCTTCATTTCGTCGATGATAAGAACGGGACGTGGTCTTGCTGATCAGATGCGTGATATGGTTTCTCTTTTGTCAATTGAGTTGAAGAAGCAGCCATGTGCTTGCAAGAGAAAGGAGCCTGAAACTGAAAATGTTGTTGGAGGTAGTTCTGTGGCACAGAAGGGTGATGGCAATGCAGACACTGATTCTGATTATTGTCTTGAGGATTGTTGTCTTGAGCGTTCGGGGCCATGTACATGCAAGGGAAAGGAGCCTGAAACTGAAAATGTTGTTGGAGGTAGTTCTGTGGCTCAGGAGTATGATTCCTATGCAGACGGCGATTCCGATGATTGTCTTGAGCTTAAGGAGCTATCTCGGGAAGAGGAAGTCCTCAGTAATCGCTTTGCATAGAATGTTGTTTGCTGATGTACTTGAGGCTCCTAGGAATTACATTGAAGGGTAACCATTGTAATTCAATTTTTCATCTATTTTTCATCTATTTTGTATATACGGATGTTTATTCTTGTTGTTTTTAACAATTGCAGTTCCGAGAAAATACTTGAAGTTGGTGGTAAGTCTGTCAGCTGGCATAGTTTCTACATTGCTATGAAGGGTGATGGTTTCATGGATCCTTCTGTTATGGATGTTTTTCTTAAGTGCGTTGATGATGGTCTTGATTTCTTATTTATTCCGAGCTCTTTGGCGGTACGTCATGTGTATATGTTTTAGATTTATTTATTTTTTAACTAAATATTTTTATCATTTAGTTTTTTAAACATATTCTTGTTGTTTTTTCCAGCATATTCTTGATGTGGATGATGCTGACCCTATTCATCTTGCTGCAAGCTTTGCTGAACATGATCTGAAGTACTATAGTTTGGATAGGGAAGAGGCATGTTTGTCATGTTTTGTTTGGCGCTTATATTTTTTCTACTACAAGTATCGTGGATGCTTTCTTATTTCTCGTGTGATTGTTTAATTTCAAACAGGTCTACATTACTTGTTGCGATTACAGCCATTGGTGGGTTATCTTTGTCGACTTCCATTTCAGGAAATTTAGAGTGTCTAGCTCAGCTGGAGTTGATCGAAGCTCGGATGGCTTCTACTCAAAGAATTGTATGGTTTTCGTTGTAATCTAGCTAATTAAATAATTATTTACACATGACAACAATAACTTTTATTTTTTATTCTTTCAGGTCAAATCATTTAAGAAACTTTACAGTTATCTTCATGGTGTCGAGAGATTAAATATCTCATCGTTCAAGATAAAAGTTTGCGGCACCCCTTCTTGTTCAGAGTAATCATCTTTTCTTAATGTGAACTATGATTTTATTTTATTTACTTGTGTTTGGATTTAATTGTTTCTTTCTTTTTGACCATTAGGACAAGCGCGAGGCGTGATCGTGGTATCTATGCAATGAGGTTTATTTGGATATTCAAGGCTAATTTTTACCCAGATGTATTCAAGGTAGGTAATGTGTTGTGTACATAGTTTTATTCAATAGTATTTAAGGCAGTTTTTTAGTACTTGTTCGCTGTATAAATAGTACATGTCAATGGTTGTTTTTAGTACTTGTGCATCTTTTTGTTTAGTCGTTGTGTACTTTTTCGTTTGGAGCTTGTGCATTCTTGTTGGAGATCATTAACCATTGTGTTGTTTCGTGTTTTTCGAGTCGACATCGAAAGTTTTCGACAGTTCTTCACCGGAATGATGCTCACTTATGATTCTCCCGATTATCCGGCAAGTTTCGTTCACGAACAGATTGAAGAATTCGAAAGTAAGAACTGTTTTACAATGGTTATCCTTTTTTCGTCCAGATGAGGTCAATGAAGTGAACTTGATTGTACAAAATAAGGAAATGAAGTACATAATAACATTACATATTCATTCCATTGTCTGTATCATATATTCTAAATATTCATGTGGCTTCCTCCTTGAGTGGTTCCTACTTTTGTTGCTCTCCTTTTGATATCCTTTGTTCATCGTCGGCGTCTGCAAATAAATATATGTTAAATTTATGTTAATTTGTAGGAAAAAGCAGATTATTTGCATCGATAGGTTTTCATCACTGACAAAGAAACTTCATGGGCACACTTACCTTGTTAATGTGTTTTTTGTACCAAATACTAGATATTCCATGTCGCATCTTATTCTTCCGTTGTGGTAGTACATACCGTAAGTGTTTCCTGGTTGTGTTGTTCTCTCTGTTGTGTTACTATCGTTATTTGTGTGTCTGTTGCTTGATTGATTCTGTGCTGTATTGCTTGTATATCTTTCCTGTGATGCTGCTGTTTCTGCTGCTGCTGCTGCTTGTGCTGCTGCCTGTGCTGCCTCTGCTGCAATTTTTGCTTTCAGTTCTCCACATCCTGTTTTGTTGTGACCTGATTTCTTGCAGTATCCGCATTTTATTTGTCTAGTTTTCTGTCTTTTTTCCGAACCCGGCATCATTCCGTCCCCTCTTTTTGTTCCTCTTCGTCGGACATTGGTGGGTCACGCAATGTTTCGTTGCTACCTGTTTCTTCGTCGTGAAGTTTTTTAGCTCCTTCATCTTCTCTTATTGCTGCCAGCACTTTTGTTTCCATATCACGCATACACCGAATCATGACATTGTATGCTTTGTCATTTGGGCACGCTTTGTTGCAAAGTTCTGCCATATGGCTCATCACACCGGCAAACTTTAGTGTTTCGTCTCCGCAAGAAGCATCTCGCGACATTTCCTAATGTTGCGAGTTCCATGTCTATGTCTTTTCTCCATCTTTTAATCACAAAACTCTCGGCAAATCATTGATCTCCATGTGAACCATTGCTTTTATTACATGGCAGCAATGTATACCATCCCTCTCGCATCTTTTTGCGGGAACACATGAAGTTTTTTTTTCATCGTCAAATGTGACGTCAAACAACTCCCTTTTGAATTCCATGTGGTTGTAGAATTTCACTATTCTTTTCAGCCGCGTGTGGCGACCAGGTTCAAGTGATCCATCTACCTTGAATGCCGAGTTGTTTGTGATCTCAATCTGGAACTTCTCGAATATGTCATTTGTGAATTGTTCAAGAGCTTGCTTCTCAAACGGATGTCTTGTTACTAATTTTGTTGTTTTCAGTGTTGATGTGAGCTTCTTCTTGTCCAGGGCAGATAAGCACTTGTCTTGTATGACCTCATATTGTTCAAGGAACATTGTTATCATGTCTGTGTGCTGGCTATAGCATTTCCACATGTTATTTGTGCTCTCGCTCCTTCCTGTGCTTGATGAGAATGGGTAAAATTTATCCATGAAGTATGCTGGTACCCACCTGTGTCTTATCCCGAATAACTTGCTTAGGTGTTCTTCTCCGCTAGCATTGTAATCCTCTATCACTTTATTCCATCCCATTTCGAACTCAGCTGGTGTGAATGCGTTCTTTGCAATGTACATTAGCATTTCCGACGGTCCTGTGTTTTTTGCAAAGAAGGTGCTCTCTTCTCGGCTCATCTTGGTCACGATGTGGTAGTAGCAGTTCTCGTGTGTTGTGGACTTTAGAACTGTTTTTATTGCTTTCTTCATTGCCTTGTCCTGGTCCGTTATTATTGTCTTTGGTTCTTTTCCACCCATGGCCTCGAACAAATGTTTCCAAGTACCCATATAAATGTATCCGTTGTTTGATCCTTTAGCGAGCAACGGCAAACAATGCATCGTGGAGCCGTGATTGTTCACCCCAACTATAGGAACAAATGGTAAGCCATACTTATTTGTGCTGAAAGTTGTGTCGAAAGATATGTAGTCACCGAACAGCTTGTAGTTCATTACGCACATTGCGTCCATCCAAAACAGGCTCCGAACTCTTTTTTCGCTGTCTATTTCCATGGCATGATAGAAGCCGAGTCACTGTTTTCTGGAGTGTCTTGAAGCGTTCCAGGCACTTCTGGATGTCATGGTCCTTCTCTATTTGTTGTTGTTGACTCTTTATGTTGCTTAGATCAACAACATCGAAGGGTATTCCACGGAATTTCCCTCTGATCGACCGGAAGATTAACATCATCTTCCTTGGTGGCGTACGTCCCATCTCGTAGTAGATGAATTAATCTCCTGTCGAGATCAGTCATCCTTTTGTGACAGTGTGCAAACCTAATGAGATAGTCTGTTGGTTCTAGCGGGTGGTTGTGTTCTAAGTGAACCTTCTTGATGTACCAGTATCCATCAAATTCTCTTACAATTATCTGTGCTTTACAGCCAGTCTTCAGTAGTATGTTTGTTCTCCTGTGCGACGATGGTTCGGCATCTGTGTTTGTGCATCCTTCCTTGTTACATGCAAACGTTTGCATGTAAATTTCTCCGTTTTTTCCCGATCTCTTGCTCGCTGAACTTCTTCACTGCAAATCCTTCCTTTCTTGCATACGGAGCGTATCTATAGAATGCATCGTCTCTTGTTTTGAAACGGGCACCTTCCTTTGGTATAGCTGCACTGATAATCTCTTCAACTGCTGGGTAGTCATCTGTGCTGAACATCTTATCCATTTCCTCTTCCATCTTTGTTGGAGGATGTGGATTTATTTCTGGATCATCATCCTTCAGTTCTTCTTTTGTTTCTTGTTTGGTAGCTTGTTCCTCCGAGGGCGAGTTTGATTCTCCTGTGCTGTGTTTCTGCGATGGTGAATAAGCTTCTTTTTGATTTGTTTCCTTTGAGGCACTTGTTTCTTCGTCTGTACTTCCCATTTCTCTCGTATTCCTGAATTCATAACATTCATATTGTGCATCAGTTTTTGTAAGATGGTGTTCCAGATGTTTAGATATTTTAATGTTTATTTCCACATATAACAAAGTGTGTACTGTTTTTGAAATAAAAAGTACGTACCTGCTGATCGATGATTTTGTTTCCCGATGTTTCTGTACATGTGTATGCTTCATATGTTTCCTGTAAATTAAAGGTATACAAATTTTTTTTTAATGCATTATTTTAAATGTAATTTGTAATTATAAATACATACATGTAGTTACTACCTTTGCATTGCTTGTTGTGCTATCACTCGGAGTTGGTGTTGGCTGTAGCAAACTTCATTTCCTGCAAATAAGTAAATCAAGTAAACTTTGTGTTAGATTCTTGGTTTACTGATGTTTCTCCATAATGCATAATCATCATTTATCTTGTATAAATTCTTGAATTGTTCCTTGATATTTTTTTTCTGGTATTGGTTGCTTGTGTGTTTTCCTGTCATTCTGTTTGTCTGGTATACCATAGCTGCTGCTTGGTCTTGTATGTTGTTTCATTCTTGCCTGGTTGCTGTAGACCTCCTGTAAATTGGATATAAATTATTTTTGTCAGGCTATTTTTTAATCACAGATACTTTTCTGGTCATTGCGAGAATTGTTGATTAACTGTAATCTACATGCCTTCTTGATGTCTTCTTTGTTTTGTTGAGATTGTTGTTGGGAGGTGTCGTGCTTGTCTACTAGCTTGATCTCGTGTGTGGTTGTTGTCGTTGTTGTCGTCGGACATATCATCGTCGTCGATTTCTTTGAATAAACCTCGAGAAATGGATAAATAATTGTCGTATTTATCCTAAAAATGTTTTTGATTTTGTACTTTGCTTGTGTAAGATTTGTTACTTACCTCATAACTTGATGATTTTCTTTGCATGTATTTTTCCGCTGGTGCAGCTGAGCTGCTCTGGCTGCTTGTTGCTGACACATAATTATGCTTTCCTTTTTCTTCGTGATGCTTTTGTCTCAAATTGGTGCCATTGGCATCCTGTAAGAAGATTGACAGTCAATAATATTACCATCTCAGAAAATAATAAATTTTAAGTATATTTGTTAAATTGATTCAATAAAATCTAGTAGTGAATTTTTGGTGCCATGTCTAGTAATTAATTTTACCAACCTTCGTTGTGAACTTTTGTGATTGATTTGATTTGATGTTGCTTGCAAGCAGGGAAGGATGCTCTCTTGAACAAGCGTAGGAGGGCGCATACTGATTGATTTTCTCAGAGGTTAGCAATTTTTTTCCTTCGTCTCTCTATCCAATTCCATTGTCGAGCTGTTGCTGGAAGCTTCTTCCTTCTTTACTTCTATTAGAGATCGTTTAAGGTGAGCACACTGCACTCGTGACTCGTGACTCAGCCTTGTTTAAGTTTATTTTGTTGCATTTTCTCCCTTTTATTCCTCCACGTGTGTATTCTTGCCTCGAAAAAAATTGAATATAAATTATTTTGTACATGCATGTCAAAAACAAAAGAAATATAGTTTATGTTGTGTACATTTTAAATAAAGATATATGATAACATTACAAAAAAACCACAATAAAGTTATATTATAGGCATAGTACTAGTACTTGTGTACCGTCGACATGAGGAAGTCAGTTATTGCCTCGGAACTCGTTTCTAATGCTTCTTAATACTATGTGTTAGTACTCTTTGAACAATATAGGCATCCTAATACCGTTGCTTTTGTTTGACAAAGATGGAAATTGTTTTTCCTTGCAAATGTTACTAGTACTTCTTGATATGAATAGTTAGTTTTTCCTGATCATTGTAGGCACGAGACTGGTAGTTCTGTACTTGCTACACTCGTTAGTCTGTTTTCTCCATGCAGTGTTACTAGTATTTGTTAGTATGGTGATTTAGTACTTCCCGATACCACAAAGTTTAGCACTATATCATAACGGGGAGGTGCTTGTAAGTAGAGTAGATTTCGGTAAGTTTTACCATTTTTGCAACTTTTGCCATCTCATTGTGCGGTTAGTGGTATCTTGACTCCAGGAGGCGCCTTGTTCAACCACAATATTGGTTGTTCTTCATCCTTGTTCTGTTGTGCCCATGTTTCATCCATCTTCTCCGATGTCTCTTTTTTTCTTCTCCGTGTCCGCACGAGTATGAAGTGTTGAAGTCCATGAGTATGAAGAGCAAGCGTGGAAGGTTGAGAAGTTAGATCGCTACTTTTGAAAAGTATTCAGAAGCAAATGTGCAAGTTTGAATTTACGATTACTTTTGATGAGTACCCAGTGTTTGAACTTATTTAGTGCCACCTGTTTGAGTGGTTAGTCTGTGTCTCTTTAGATTCCAGAACCAATGAAAAAGAAACCTGGTGAATTTTACCTATGTGGATATTCCTATCGGATGTACTGTGCACGTTGCGTAATTCTCTCATCCCTTGTTTGTTCCTTTGCGTTGATGTTGTCCTGCATGTTCGAATTTCGAATCGTTGGAAAAAAAAGTTAGATGGAAAATTGCGATTGACCGAAATACATGTTAGTCGTGGATGGGGTTCCAGATGTCGAACGAGAAAAATCGGGGTACGGTACGCAACGTTACAAATCTTCGAATCTGGAATTTAGATGTTTACCTTGAGTTCGTGGTCGTTCGTCTTCCTTCGTCTTCCTTGGTGGCTCCGTCGTTCCTCTCGTCTGGATCTTGATTTGAATTTTGAATCTGTTGATGAGAGAGAAAGGGATGGAAAGCGTGATCCTGTTGTCTGATACGTCTCCGACGTATCGATAATTTCTTATGTTCTATGCCATATTATTGATGATACCTACATGTTTTATGCACACTTTATGTCATATTCGTGCATTTTCTGGAACTAACCTATTAACAAGATGCCGAAGTGCCATTTCCTGTTTTCTGCTGTTTTTGGTTTCAGAAATCCTAGTAACGAAATATTCTCGGAATCGGACGAAATCAAGACCTAGGTTCCTATTTTCACCGGAAGCATCCAGAACACCCGGGAAGGACCAGAGGGGGGCACTGGGCCCCCAGACCATAGGCCGGCGCGGCCCAGGCCCTGGCCGCGCCGCCATATGGTGTGGGCACCCCTTCGACCCTCCTGCGCCGCCTCTTCGCCTATATAAAGCCTCCATCGAGAAAACCCTGAGGCGAAGAACCACGATACGGAAAACCTTCCAGAGCCGCCGCCATCGCGAAGCCAAGATCTGGGGGACAGGAGTCTCTGTTCCGGCACCCTGCCGGAGCGGGGAAGTGCCCCCGGAAGGCTTCTCCATCGACACCGCTGCCATCTCCATCGCCATCTTCATCACCGCTCGCTGCTCCCATGAGGAGGGAGTAGTTCTCCATCGAGGCTCGGGGCTGTACCGGTAGCTATGTGGTTCATCTCTCTCCTATGTGCTTCAATACAATAATCTCATGAGCTGCCTTACATGATTGAGATTCATATGATGATGCTTGTAATCTAGATGTCACTATGCTAGTCAAGTGAGTTTTACTTATGTGATCTCCGGAGACTCCTTGTCCCACGTGTGTAAAGGTGACAGAGTGTGTGCACCGTGTGGGTCTCTTAGGCTATATTTCACAGAATACTTATTCACTGTTGAATGGCATAGTGAGGTGCTTATTTATATCTCTTTATGATTGCAATGTGTTTGTATCACAATTTATCTATGTGCTACTCTAGCAATGTTATTAAAGTAGTTTTATTCCTCCCGCACGTGTGCAAAGGTGACGAGTGTGTGCACCGTGTTAGTACTTGGTTTATGCTATGATCATGATCTCTTGTAGATTGCGAAGTTAACTATTGCTATGATAATATTGATGTGATCTATTCCTCCTACATATGCATGAAGGTGACAAGTGTGCATGCTATGCTAGTACTTGGTTTAGTCTTTTGATCTATCTTACACTAAAGGTTACTAAAATATGAGCATTATTGCGGAGCTTGTTAACTCCGGCATTGAGGGTTCGTGTAATCCTACGCAATGTATTCATCATCCAACAAAAGTGTAGAGTATGCATTTATCTATTCCGTTATGTGATCAATGTTGAGAGTGTCCACTAGTGAAAGTCTAATCCCTAGGCCTTGTTCCTAAATATCGCTATCGCTGCTTGTTTATTGTTTCTACTGCGTTACTACTGCTGCGTTACTACTGCTTGTTTACCGTCCCGGGCAAAGCACTTTTACGGTGCCGTTGCTACTACTTATTCATACCACCTGTATTTCACTATCTCTTCGCCGAACTAGTGCACCTATTAGGTGTGTTGGGGACACAAGAGACTTCTTGCTTTGTGGTTGCGGGGTTGCATGAGAGGGATATCTTTGACCTCTTCCTCCCCGAGATCGATAAACCTTGGGTGATCCACTTAAGGGAAACTTGTCTGCTGTTCTACAAACCTCTGCTCTTGGAGGCCCAACACTGTCTACAAGAATAGAAGCTCCCGTAGACATCAAGCACTTTTCTGGCGCCGTTGCCGGGGAGGGAAGGTAAACGGCACCCACACATTGGCAAGCCCAGCAACTAAGCACTTTTCCTCCCTCGTCAACTACACGCCAAGCTATTTTCTGGCGCCGTTGCCGGGGAGGAAAGGTAAAAAGGCACTCATACTCTGGTTCCAGGTAACAGCACTTTTCTGGCGCCATTGTGTTTGTGCTCGAAGCTATTTCCTTTAGATCCTGCAATTGCATCTTTTTGTTTCTTGTTTACACTAGTTTGGCATAATGGACAACAATGAGCTTCTTATTCTATTTCCTGATTTAAAACATGGATTGTTTGATGCGAAAATTAAAAAACCTATGAAATCTTATTTGCATGCTGGTAGTAATATTAGTATGAACGCTTTGAACACCATTGTTGACAATAATGTAGAAAGTTCTAAGCTTGGGGAAGCTGGTTTTCATGATCTTTTTAGTCCCCCAAGCATTGAGGAGAAAATTTTCTTTGATGATACTTTGCCTCCTATTTATGATGATTATAATAGTGGTCTTTTGGTACAACCTACTATGGAGAGTAAATTTTATTGTGATTATACTATGCCTCCTACACTTGATGAGAATAATAATGATAGCTACTTTGTTGAATTTGCTCCCACTATTACTAATAAAATTGATTATGCTTATGTGGAGAGTAATAATTTTATGCATGAGACTCATGATAAGAAAGCTTTATGTGATAGTTATATTGTTGAGTTTGCTCATGATGCTACTGAAAGTTATTATGAGAGAGGAAAATATGGTTGTAGAATTTTTCATGTTACTAAAACACCTCTCTATGTGCTGAAATTTTTGATGCTACACTTGTTTTATCTTCCTATGCTTGTTACTTTGCTCTTCATGAACTTGTTTATTTACAAGATTCCTATGCATAGGAAGCATGTTAGACTTAAATGTGTTTTGAATTTGCCTCTTGATGCTCTCTTTTGCTTCACATACTATCTCTTGCGAGTGCATCATTAAAACTGCTGAGCCCATCTTAATGGCTATAAAGAAAAGAACTTCTTGGGAGATAACCCATGTGTTATTTTGCTACAGTACTTTGTTTTATATTTGTGTCTTGGAAGTTGTTTACTACTGTAGCAACCTCTCCTTATCATGTTTTTGTGCCAAGTAAAGTCTCTATGGTAAAGTTGATGCTAGATTTGGATTGCTGCGCAGAAACAGCATTGCTGTCTGTCACGAATCTGGATCTAATTCTCTGCAGGTAACTCAGAAAATTATGCCAATTTACGTGAGTGATCCTCAGATATGTACGCAACTTTCATTAGTTTTGAGTTTTTCCATTTGAGCAAGTCTGGTGCCATTTTAAAATTCGTCTTTACGGACTGTTCTGCTTTTTGACAGATTCTGCCTTTTATTTCGCATTGCTTCTTTCGCTGTGTTGGGTGGATTTCTTTGTTCCATTACCTTCCAAGTAGCTTTGAGCAATGTCCGGAAGTGTTAAGAATGATTGTGTCACCTCTGAACATGTGAGTTTTTGATTATGCACTAACCCTCTAATGAGTTTGCTTAAAGTTTGGTGTGGAGGAAGTTTTCAAGGGTCAAGAGAGGAGGATGATATACTATGATCAAGAAGAGTGAAAGCTCTAAGCTTGGGGATGCCCCGGTGGTTCACCCCTGCATATTATAAGAAGACTCAAGCGTCTAAGCTTGGGGATGCCCAAGGCATCCCCTTCTTCATCGACAAATTATCGAGTTCCTTCTCTTGAAACTATATTTTTATTCGGCCACATCTTATGTACTTTACTTGGAGCGTCTGTGTGCTTTTGTTTTTGTTTTTGTTTGAATAAATGCTTGTGTGGGAGAGAGACACGCTCCGCTGGTTCATATGAACACATGAGTTCTTAGCTTTTAATTTTCATGGCGAAGTTTCTTCTTCGTTAATTTGTTATATGGTTGGAATTGGAAAATGATACATGTAGTAAATTGCTATAATGTCTTGGATAATGTGATACTTGGCAATTGTTGTGCTCATGTTTAAGCTCTTGCATCATATACTTTGCACCCATTAATGAAGAAACACTTAGAGCTTGCTAATTTGGTTTGCATATTTGGTTTCTCTAGAGTCTAGATAACATCTAGTATTGAGTTTTGAACAACAAGGAAGACGGTATGGAGTCTTATAATGTTTACCATATGTCTTTTATGTGAGTTTTGTTGTACTCGTTCATCCTTGTGTTTGTTTCAAATAACCTTGCTAGCCTAAACCTTGTATCGAGAGGGAATACTTCTCATGCATCCAAAATCCTTGAGCCAACCACTATGCCATTTGTGTCCACCATACCTACCTACTACATGGTATTTCTCCGCCATTCCAAAGTAAATTGCTTGAGTGCTACCTTTAAATAATTCAAAATTTATCACCTCTTATTTGTGTCAATGTTTTATAGCTCATGAGGAAGTATGTGGTGTTTTATCTTTCGATCTTGTCATTTACTTTTGACTGACTTTCACAATGGACTAGTGGCACATCCGCTTATCCAATAATTTTGCAAAAAGAGCTGGCAATGGGGTTCCCAGCCCCAATTAATTAACTTTTATTGATAATTCTCTTCGCATGTTTTGCTCTGATTCATCAGTAAGCAACTTAATTTTGCAAATAGACACTCCTTCATGGTATGTGATTGTTGGAAGGCACCCGAGGATTCGGTTAGCCATGGCTTGTGTAAGCAAAAGGTTGGGAGGAGTGTCATCCATAAATAAAGAAAAACTAAACTAAAGTACATGTGTAAACAAAAGAGAAGAGGGATGATCTACCTTGCTCGGTAGAGATAACGTCCTTCATGGGAGCCGCTCTTGAAAGTCCGGTTGATGAGGTAGTTAGAGTGCCCACTACCATTCGTTGACAACAACAAACACCTCTCAAAATTTTACTTTTATGCTCTCTTTATGTTTTCAAAACCAAAGCTCTAGCACAAATATAGCAATCGATGCTTTCCTCTTTGAAGGACCATTCTTTTTACTTTTATGTTGAGTCAGTTCACCTATTTCTCTCCAGCTCAAGAAGCAAACACTTGTGTGAACTGTGCATTGATTCTTACATACTTGCATATTGCACTTGTTATATTACTCTATGTTGACAATTATCTATGAGATATACATGTTACAAGTTGAAAGCAACCGCTGAAACTTAATCTTCCTTTGTGTTGCTTCAATACCTTTACTTTGATTTATTGCTTTATGAGTTAACTCTTATGCAAGACTTATTAATACTTGTCTTGAAGTACTATTCATGAAAAGTCTTTGCTTTATGATTCACTTGTTTACTCATGTCACTACCATTGTTTTGATCGCTGCATTCATTACATATGTTTACAAATAGTATGATCAAGGTTATGATGGCATATCACTTCAGAAATTATCTTTGTTATCGTTTTACCTGCTCGGGACGAGCAGAACTAAGCTTGGGGATGCTTGATACGTCTCCGACGTATCGATAATTTCTTATGTTCTATGCCATATTATTGATGATACCTACATGTTTTATGCACACTTTATGTCATATTCGTGCATTTTCCGGAACTAACCTATTAACAAGATGCCGAAGTGCCGGTTCTCGTTTTCTGCTGTTTTTGGTTTCGAAATCCTAGTAACGAAATATTCTCGGAATCGGACGAAATCAAGACCCGGGTTCCTATTTTCACCGGAAGCATCCGGAACACCCGGGAAGGACCGGAGGGGGGCACTGGGCCCCCAGACCATAGGCCGGCGCGGCCCAGGCCCTGGCCGCGCCGCCATATGGTGTGGGCACCCCTTCGACCCTCCTGCGCCGCCTCTTCGCCTATATAAAGCCTCCATCGAGAAAACCCTGAGGCGAAGAACCACGATACGGAAAACCTTCCAGAGCCGCCGCCATCGCGAAGCCAAGATCTGGGGGACAGGAGTCTCTCGTTCCGGCACCCGCGGAGCGGGGAAGTGCCCCCGGAAGGCTTCTCCATCGACACCGCTGCCATCTCCATCGCCATCTTCATCACCGCTGCTGCTCCCATGAGGAGGGAGTAGTTCTCCATCGAGGCTCGGGGCTGTACCGGTAGCTATGTGGTTCATCTCTCTCCTATGTGCTTCAATACAATAATCTCATGAGCTGCCTTACATGATTGAGATTCATATGATGATGCTTGTAATCTAGATGTCACTATGCTAGTCAAGTGAGTTTTACTTATGTGATCTCCGGAGACTCCTTGTCCCACGTGTGTAAAGGTGACAAGTGTGTGCACCGTGTGGGTCTCTTAGGCTATATTTCACAGAATACTTATTCACTCGTTGAATGGCATAGTGAGGTGCTTATTTATATCTCTTTATGATTGCAATGTGTTTGTATCACAATTTATCTATGTGCTACTCTAGCAATGTTATTAAAGTAGTTTTATTCCTCCTGCACGTGTGCAAAGGTGACAGATGTGTGCACCGTGTTAGTACTTGGTTTATGCTATGATCATGATCTCTTGTAGATTGCGAAGTTAACTATTGCTATGATAATATTGATGTGATCTATTCCTCCTACATATGCATGAAGGTGACAAGTGTGCATGCTATGCTAGTACTTGGTTTAGTCTTTTGATCTATCTTACACTAAAGGTTACTAAAATATGAGCATTATTGCGGAGCTTGTTAACTCCGGCATTGAGGGTTCGTGTAATCCTACGCAATGTATTCATCATCCAACAAAAGTGTAGAGTATGCATTTATCTATTCTGTTATGTGATCAATGTTGAGAGTGTCCACTAGTGAAAGTCTAATCCCTAGGCCTTGTTCCTAAATATCGCTATCGCTGCTTGTTTATTGTTTTACTTTGCGTTACTACTGCTGCGTTACTACTGCTTGTTCTATCATCTGGGCAAAGCACTTTTCTCGGTGCCGTTGCTACTACTTATTCATACCACCTGTATTTCACTATCTCTTCGCCGAACTAGTGCACCTATTAGGTGTGTTGGGGACACAAGAGACTTCTTGCTTTGTGGTTGCAGGGTTGCATGAGAGGGATATCTTTGACCTCTTCCTCCCTGAGATCGATAAACCTTGGGTGATCCACTTAAGGGAAACTTGCTGCTGTTCTACAAACCTCTGCTCTTGGAGGCCCAACACTGTCTACAAGAATAGAAGCTCCCGTAGACATCATTGTCCACCAGAAGTGGAGGATTTGTTAAGATATCTATCTCCGATATATTTCTTCACCTGTATTTGTGGGCCAGCACATGTCATTAAAATGGGAGTTGATGTTTCAGTATGACTTGTGGGTCCTCGTTTTTCTTATGATTCCTTTTCTGCGTGGATGACATGTGGGAATGTGGATGGGATGATTGGTTCTATTTCTCTTTCCCAATTTTTCTTCTGTGGCATTCCCGTAATTTTTGCCGTCATTCATTGATCCCGTGAGCCATCTTCTTCCTCCCTCTTGGCCTCTTCGTACGTTTGCGCCCCCCATCTCAGATCTGTTTTTCGAAACCTCTCGTCTGGAATGCTTCCTAATCTTATTTATCGTTTGATTTCTTTCTTCGATTGTTGATTGTAGGCGGCGGGTTCTCAATAAAGAGCCCCGTGGATTTTTTCGGCTGGTTTTGTGAGTTCTCGTTGTTTTCTCGTAGCCTGCGTTGTTCAATGGATGACGAAGCTGCTGTACCTCGTGATGGTGAAGATGAGGTCACCCCTCGATTATCTGATACGCAGTCTTTTTCCGTTGATGGTACTGAGATGGTGACTCAGGAATTCATGGTGCGTGACCAGCTTGAGCAGGATAGGATCAGGATGGAGAAGAAAGTATCTGCTCATACTCGAAAAAATTGAGCTGCACAGATTGAGAAAATCTTGGTTAGTTTAGATTGTTTGTTATTCCTAAATATGTTTGTTCATGCTTGTGGTTTATTTTCATGTCATGATCATGTGTTTATGTGTTATTGTTTTCTGTTTTCCAAATCTGGATCTATGCCTAATGGTTCATCAGAATTTAGTACAAAACTTAGCCTTCCAAAGTTCATTTCTGTTTGCAAGTCCCTTAGCCCCAAACAAAGGGGTTATGTTGCTGATATAGGTCAAGAATCTCTCCTTGATATTCGTCTTGAAGAGATACCAAGGGCTTTTGTTGCTTGGATTGTCAGCAACTATGTTGCTTCAAAAAGGATGTTTGTGTTCAAGAATGGCTTTGACTTTGCTTTCAATGCACTGTGTGTCCATAAGGTATTAGGCACACCAATTGGAGGACGGCGCATCCCTATCAAGTGCGGTGAGCAATTCGGGGATGTTGTTAGGAATCGTTCATGCTTGTGAAGGCGGTACCCCAACTATAAATGAGCTAATGAATATGCTTGTCTTCCGACTTGGAAGAGGAAGATTTCAAGATATATTGGATGATGTTACGTATTACTTGCATTTCTATGTCCAACGACGTATGAGTGTGTCGGTCCCGACTACCTTTCAAGCACTTGAGGGTCCTTCGAGGAAATCCGCACGTATGATCGGTCTACGACGGTGTTTCAGAAACTTTCAGTTTCCATGAAAACGTTCGTTGATTGTGGTCTACAAGGTGCCCTCTGTGGTTGCTTGGTAGTTCCTCTGGTTAGTAACTTCTTTAGTTTCTCAACAACTGCTGTTGTCATGTTATTGATTAATTCTATCTGAGTGCCTGATTTTTTTTTTTTTGCTTTGTTGTTCTTTGTAGATGACTTACTTAGAATATCTTGATATAAAAGTCAAAGAGCTTGCTAGTGTTGTTCCAAGAATTAGCGTATGGGATTCAGTTACAGTTAGTGAATTTGAAAAACTTGACTTGGTTTCTGCGGAGGATGGAACCTATGGCGAAATACCGGTTAGTGTATTTTATTATCTGATGATGAGCAATACATGTTTTAAAATTTTATGTTTATGTGTTGTCCCGAAACTGTGTTTTTTATTTTTCTTTATGTGTGTTATAATTAGCTGAAGGATGTGAGACGTACTCCGTTTCATCAGAGTGGGTCTTCCACTTTCGTATTGGAGATCTCGCATCCCGGTCTCGAGACGTTTCTTTGCTCCTTTGTGAAGCTCGCGATGCGTCCGTTGGTACGTTTATTGTGATGTTCTGTTTTAATTGACATCCGTAGTGTAATGTTTTATATTTTGAAGTAATTCTCTCGCAATTACTAATTTTTTGTTTTGTTTTGTTTTTGATTTTGCAACAGGCTATCGATGACCTGAAAGAAATTCAGCGAGGCTTGTACTTTGAAATATTTTCTGCAATTCAGCCAATCATCAACAATAAGATTGCCAATGTTTTGCAGCTTGCGAGCCACTATAATGAACGAAGATTTTGCGCATCTGAAGATAAACAGGGTGGTTCTTGTTCAAGGCCATGGTTCAGTAATATGGCGAATTGTCTGGGTATACTCAATGATTTTGATCATATATACCGCTCGAATGGAACGGGTGATAGCCCATCTGCCGTTAGAACTGAATCAAATCAAGAAGTCTCCGTATTGAATGACCAAACATACAGCTTGCCAGAAAGCCAGAACAGGAATAAGGGTATTGCTACTAATGCTGAGATGTGCGATGACATGTGGCGTGAGCAAATCATGCCGATTAGTCGGAATGTTTATAAACAGATTAGGTTGCTTCAACGACTCATTCCCATTAATTGCAAATACACGCCAAATGCATTGTATAAGGAGTATCTCCTGAATCTCGAAGCGTATCTTGATCGCGTTGTGGAGGATCTTCCATCAATACTCCCATCCGAAGGAGCTTTGGATTTGCTTGTCCAGAAAGGAGTTGTTTGCAACTGTTGTGGACTTTTGAATAGTCCTCTTGCTTCGAAACTTGCAAGCTGCTCGGTTGCCTTAGATACTCGGTAAGAGCGCAGTTGGTGAGAGGTTAAACATGCCCTCTGTGACCCCCACGAAGGTGCTTGACAATGTTAAACAAGTTGATGCAAGCTGTAGGAAATGAAGTTGTCCTTTGTTTTCCACGAGTCCACTAGCAAAGGGAGTGGCTCAGCTGCGTGTTCTTCGGGTGCTACTACGAAAACCTGCAAGGCCGACTCTTTGGCTTGTGTTAACGCTGATAGAGTAGATTGCAAAGATGGCTCATCCGGTAATTCTAACGATCCAACGAGTTGAAGTTAAACAAATTGGCAAGAAGGTCGGCGGTTGAAACTCAATCTTATTGCACTACAGGGTGCAGAACCTCCAATTAATCCCACTCGCTTTTGCTGATGAGCGTGCTAAGGTTTCCACTTCTAATAATCCAGCTACTGGTCTTGAAGATTCTCTTCTACCCCCGTCTTCGAAGAGAAATTCATCCGAGTCTCACGGTTTCCGAGCATGACTCGTACTGCGAAGAAACAAAAGATGTCTCGTCTTGGAGGAGGGTAGCTCAAAGATGGCAAGTGGAGCAGACCAAACTAGTTATATTGTTCCATGTGACCCGTTGGATGAACCTTCGCACTGGGAAGAAATAGAAAGGATTGAGAGGACGAAAACGCTTGCAATGAAGAAATTTTCATATTCATCACCCTCAGATGTCTTGATGGCTGAACATTTGGTGCCTGTTGGAAGTGTTTGTATGCCATCCAGTACTCAACACCAGTATCTAGACGGAGTCCCTGGTATGTCGCAGCCATCGCAACCTGTATTGTCATCTGGTTATCAGGGCATTCTCCGTGATCGAAATGGAAGAACATTCCATGGAGGGCGAAGGACTGTTAATTTCGCAGACCCTCCTGCCTCCCAAGCTATTAATTCTAACATTGATGGTTTGCACCTGTCAAATCATTCTTCTTTGCAAGCGATAAACACACACTGGAAGGACAATATACGTGGTCTGGTTTTAACTCTGGGTTTGCTGGTTATAGACATGAGAGATCTATTCCTTATGAAGCGTCTTCTCTTCAGAGCTCTTACAACACTGGTCATAACAGCTCTTACAACACGCTTGGGCAGCAAAATTTTCAGAGCTCTCAAAATGCAGGAAGGTATAATAGTAGCCAACATGATGATGAAGATGTGGGTGGGAACGCTGGTTATGTGGTTACTCCCTTTCCGGAATTCATGATTCGGTCCCCACGTGTTTGTGCTACGCCGCAGTATCACCGGAGGAATTATGGTGAACAGCAGGTACGATT
The DNA here is from genome assembly GCF_022539505.1 of Lolium rigidum. Lineage (NCBI taxonomy): Eukaryota > Viridiplantae > Streptophyta > Magnoliopsida > Poales > Poaceae > Lolium > Lolium rigidum. The sequence goes on from NC_061514.1 coordinate 293,402,461, forward strand.
TAACACGAGTCTGTCACAAGGCACATATAACGAGAGGATCAACAGCGGGGCTTTCACAAAGTCAACCTTTGCATCATGGAAATCATCGCCACTTCCTCTCAATTAGAGATTCGACGCAGGCTGAGATTGATATGATGGAGTGGGTGCGAAAGTATTTACCAGCGCAATTTGGAAGAAGGTATCCTACTATTTTATGCCACTGGTTTTCCATTTTATTTAATCATTTTAAATAATGTTTTTGCTATGTTGTGATTTTGTTTCGTTGTGCAGCCCAAGAATTGTTGAGACAAGGGGAAGATGGGCCACTCACGGAAATTTTGGGTTGTCAATGCAACTCTGGTGGTTATGTTCATGACTACGTTATGAATGTATTTGCTCTGCCATTGTAATGGAAGAGCGAGTATGACAACAGTGTCTTATTTAATCAACAGCGTCCCCAGTGCCTAAAGTACATAATGTATAGTGAGAGTGTAGTAAGTTTTTACTCTTTTTATTTATTTATTAAATATGGATATTTTCTACTTTTTTATGGATAATTGTTTGGCAGAATGGTAAAATGTGTGTTTTTTTCTCTCTCTACTCGCTAGAGGGCATTCGGGGAATTGGGTGCTGATCCGAACGCATCGAAGAATTACATTATGGAGCCTAATTTACCCTGCGGGATATATCACTTTGATGTTGTGAGTATTTTGTTTTTATGATATTTGTATCTTGAATATATACATTGTCTAGTATGCCACAAGTTTTCCTTTGATGTTTTATAATTGAATTTGGTTTCAACTGCTATTTCAACTCTTGTGCAACTTGTTTGATTTTTTGTATTTTAAAAATTAAATTTGTCCTTTTAATTTTATTTTTTTAGGTATTTTAAAAATTTGGTTGTTTTTCAGGTAATTCTTCCTGTTAGAGATAATCACTTTTGGATTGTGGTTGTCGCTAATTTCGCCCGACTAGCGGTTTGAGACATATTGTCCTTATTATGATGCTACTGTAGCGAGAAAATATTGCAATGACTTGTTATTGATAACTTCAAGAAGGCTTATACAGCGAGCATATTACTACGAGCGTTATGATATTTATAACTTTCAGGTGATGCCTGCCCAAATTGTTTCGACAACATCAATGAGTAAGTAAAATTTTAAGAGATTGTATTTATCGGTGTGTTTCTATGTGTCTTTGTTTTGTTACTGTGGTAATCCATATAGTTTTATTTTCTTGATCTTACTCAATACTGTTTTTAGGAACGACTCTGGACCTCAAGCTATGAAAGTAATTCTTCAACATTGCGGTGGTTTCCAGCATAAGATAAGAGAAGTAAGTCTTTGTCTATATTTTTCTTTGCAAATGTAATTGTTGGTCTGCATATAATTTTCATTTGTTAATTGCAGAATGATGTTATCAAGCTGCGTGAGCAGCTGGCGTTCTATATGCTAACTTTCCAAGGTAATGCAAAGAAAATGCCTGCAGTCATTGATATAATGAGAAAGCATGCAAGACGGTGAATGTTGCTCGATAAGGAGATACAAACCATTTCGGAAAGAAACATGTTTCTCTGTTTGTATTCCGACAGTATCATTGATTCTCCGTTATGGTTCTATTTATATTTTAGTTTGTGCTTTTACTATTTGTAAGTGAACCCAAGAATCTCCTGTTTTGTGCTGTCACCTTGTGTTGAACATCTGTGGTTTCCTTTTTCTGGCATATATTTTTCTGTACTTGTACTCTTATGTCTTACGTACTTGATATTTGCTTCTTGTTGTACTTACCTCTTTATTGTGACTGTGAGACACTTACTATTCCTTGCTATGTTTCCCTCAAGTTATGTAGATGTTATTTTCCCGTATTCGAATTGTACTTTGTTGTTTGTTTGTTGCTGTAGTTAATACTTGTGTTTGCAGTTTATATTCTAGCTTATATTTTAGCTGTATGTGTACTCTTGTATATTATGTACCTAGGACTTTTGTGTTGTTGTACTTACGCCTGTACCTTCATGCACCCATCACCGCTGTATCTTGTACACACCTTACACACCTGTACCTTCCATTAGAACCTAGAATTTGCAGACAAATATAAAGAAACAGTCATGTTTTGCTCTTGGTGCCTAAACTGTACTCGTGCACCTTTCACCGATGTACTCCACCCTGCTGACACATGTTCATTCCCAGAGAACCATAAAACATGCGGAGAACATAGGGAAACACTCCTGTGCTCCTCTTGCTAACGAAGATGTACTTGTGAACCTTTCACCTCTGCACTCGACACACCTTACACCTGTACTTTCTTGAATAATCCAAAATTTGCAGACAAATATAGAAAAACAGTCATGTGTTCCTGTTGCTGGCTAACCTGTACTCGTGCGCCCTTCACCGCTGTAATCGACCTTACTGGCACATGTCCATTCGCAAGTAACAAAAAACATGCAGAAAACATAGGGAAACAATACTGTACCCCTCTTCCTAACGAAGCTGTACTCGTGCACCAATCACTGCTGTACTCGATACACCTTACACCTGTACCTTCTTGCAGAACACAAAATTTGCAGACAAATATAGAGAAACAGTTACGTACTGCTTTTGCTGCCTAAGATGTACTCGTGCGCCTTTAACCGCTGTACTCGACCCTGCTGGCGCATGTCCCTTGCCAAAGAACCATATAACATGCGGAGAACATAGGGAAACACTCCTGTGCTCCTCTTGCTAACGAAGCTGTACTTGTGAACCCTTCACCTCTGTACTCGACACACCTTACACCTGTACTTTCTTGAATAACCCGAATTTGCAGACAAATATAGAAAAACAGTCATGTGTTCCTCTTGCTGCCTAAGATGTACTCGTGTGCCTTTAACCGCTGTACTCGACCCTGCTGGCGCATGTCCCTTTCCCAAAGAACAAACAACGTGCAGAGAACAGAGGGAAACACTCCTTTACTTATCTTGCTAACGTAGCTGTACTCGTGCGCCCATCACCGCTGTACTCGACAAACCTTACACCTGTACCTTCTTGCAGAACCCAAAATTTGCACACAGAATTAGTGAAACAGTCATTTATTCCTCTTGCTGCCTAAAGTCTGTACTCGTGCGCCTTTCACCTCACGTACTCGACTGAAATTTTAGATGGGGAACTATTGAGTACTATTGGCTAATAGTTTTTCAAGACTTGTTTTGTGTACTTGTTCCGCGATAGAAATGTACTTTTATTCTTGATAGGTGCTTGTGCTTATGCCTTTTGTCGTTGTACTTACGCCTTGATATGTGGCGTACTTGGGACTCTTCCGTCGTTGTACTTACGCCTTGTTTTTGTATGACGGGGAACATTCACGGTTCTTTGGTACCACTTTGATGCTGTGGCGGTGATTGAATTTATTAATAAAATAATGAGCGAGTAATGCGCATGTTGCATGGGGAGCTGGAAACGATTAGTCAATAATCTACTTACTTCTCATTAAATTTGCACTGGTGGCTGGTGCTGTGGAGCGTGGGATAGTCCTTGCGAGTGAGATTCTTTCCTTTCGCATTCCCGACTTTTCTTTTACTTTTACTCACTGATGAGTGGGCCAAAATAAAGTGGGTTCCGCGTGTTAGTGACTTGAAGCCACTCTATGGTATGTAAAATGGCGCCGTTCAGTCGTCGTACTAGAAGCATCTGGTGGTTTGCGCTTCGACTCCGCCGGTTTTATATTCTGTTCCTTCCTGGTTAGGGTTTCCGTCTTCGCTCCGCTCACCCTTCCCGTCTCCGCTCCGCTCTCTGCTCACCATCTTCCCTTCCTGGTTAGGGTTTCCGTAATATGTTCATTTGTTTGTTTGTTAATTTCCCTCGTAAATTCATTCTCTAATCCTATAGATATATTGTTTCTGTTTCTGGTGTGGTTCTTATTTTGTTTCCTCTTTATTCCTCTTAGACTTTTTCTCGGACATCCTCTATTTCTCTCGCTTTCTAACTACCTCCTTTCCGTCTATTTCTTCCAGATATGTATCTATTTCTTATTTCTAAACTGCGGTTTACATTATTTTGTTCGGTTGATTGTATGGGTCCAAATGATATTTGTTCTTTGTTTTCATTATTCTTTCTTGTGGTGTTGTAGAAGGCTGGAACACACAAAGCACGGTTTGTGATGGATTACGGTGAAGCTTCGAAAAAGTCCTTGGTTGAGGATGCGGTTGATCTCGGAGAAGCTTCAAAAAAGCCTAAGGTTGAAGATGCAGTTGATGTCGCAGATGCTTCACAAATCCGTAAGTTCGAAGATATTGCCAAGGTATTTGTTTAGTTCTTATTTTTTCAGTCATCTTGCACAGGAATATACGCACTTACTAACTTTGATCCCTCTTGTTTGTAATTCAATTTTCTAGAGTTTTCGCCCAAGTACGGAACTTCCAAGGATTACAATGGATATGCTTGGAATTGATGTTGGTCCTGTCGATACAATTGGAATAGCTACGTTTAGTATAACCAGGTTTTTTACCAGCACATTCGTTGTTGCTCATGCTTTGAGCAAGTTTCTTGGTCACACAAAGTTCCTTGCCATGGAGAACTACCATCATGGAAGTGTTCTTGTCAAGTTCCAAGATCCTAGTGACCTGCAGAAAGTTACTGGCCACATATTCAATTATGACTTTTTGGTCCCATCCATGTCGAGTCAAGTTTACTATGTTGAAGCTCAACCTACCGATTATGCGAGAGGTGTTAGATGCTTTTGCATCCAAATCCAACTTCTGAAGTTGTGTGTGGCAAATTGTTAAATCGTGCCGTGTTGGATATGGTTGTTTTGTAAGACTTTATTGTGCCGTGTTGGTTATGGTTGTCTTATAAGACTTTATTGTGTCGTGTTCGGTATGGTTATCTTGTAAGACTTTCTGTTGTTGAGTACAATGTAATGTACCATGTACGTGGTACTTGACTTTAATTATCTTCTGTTTATTGTTGTACTCACCTCGTATTTACCTATGGTTTATAGTTCAGTATAGCTAGTATCTGTGGAATTTACACAGTTACATATGTACTATTATGGGGACTGCCAGTCTGTTGTTTTTTGCTCATATTTTCGATCATCCGTGTTGTTTTATCTTTAAATTTCCGTTTCTCTGCGGGGTAGGTACTGGTGCTAAGATTGTCGAGTTCATTTTTGCAGCGAGAGACGAGTGCATGTGTATCTTGAATAGGAGTGCTATATAATTTCTGTTTGTTTCTTGTCAGGTTTTCTATTGTACATCGTAGGTACAGGTGGTATATCGTATGGAGTACGGTTGTTCTCTCGAGACGAGTACGTCTGCAGCACGAGTAGTAGTACCAGATTATATGTGGTGGTTTTCGTTATTGATTTCGATTCTGCGGAGTAGGTACTGGTGCTAGGATTGTCGAGTTCATTTTTGCAACAGAGACGAGTGCATGTGTATCATGAATAGGAGTGCTATATAATTTCTGTTTATTTCTTGTCAGGTTTTCTATTGTATAACGTAGGTACAGGTGGTATATCATATGGAGTACAGTTGTTGTACTGAGACGAGTACGTCTGCAGCACGATTAGGAGTACCAGATTATCTATGGTGGTTTTCGTTAATACTTTCGATTCTGCGGGGTAGGTATTGATGCTAAGTGTATCGTGTACATTTTTTTGTAGATACAAGTACATCTTTACCATGAATAGGAGTGCCAGATAATTTCTGTTGGTTTTCTTGTCAGGATTTCTATGGTACATCGTAGGTACAGGTGGTTTATGGTATGGAGTAGTGTTGTTCTACTGAGACGAGTACGTCTGCATCACGAGTAGGAGTATCAGATTATCTATGGTGGTTTTCGTTAATACTTTCGATTCTCCGGGGTATGTACTGATGCTAAGTGTATCGTGTACATTTTTTCAGTAGATACAAGTACATCTTTACCATGAATAGGAGTGCCAGATAATTTCGTTGGTTTTCTTGTCAGGATTTCGTTGAATAACGTAGGTACGGGTGCTTTATTGTATCGAGTACAGATTGTTCTCTCGAGACGAGTACGTCTGCATCACGAGTAGGAGTACCAGATTTTATGTGGTGGTTTTCGTTGTTTCTTTCGATTCTGCGGAGTAGGTACTGGTGCTAAGTGTATCTAGTAAATTTATGCAGTATATACAAGTACATCTGTACCATGAATAGGAGTGCCAGATAATTTCTGTTGGTTTTCTTGTCAGGATTTCTGTTGTAAAACGTAGGTACATGTGATTTATTGTGTAGAGTACAGTGGTTCTACTGAGTCGAGTACATCTGCGGCACGAGTAGGAGTACAAAATGGTTCTACTCAGACAATTACACGTTTGGGACAAAGAGGATTACTAGAATGTCTATGATGAATTTCATTAATATTCCTGCTTCCCATTTTGGTTTATTACTACTAGGTTGATTTTAGGTTAATTTACGCAACCCGCGCGGTAGGTACGAGATCAGAGAGCAACATTGTATTCCAGACAGAAACACACATAATAGCTGTATAATTTAATGTAATTGGTGTACACAATAAAATATGTCCAACATATTCGGCAAATATAATACGCACATGACTTAATCTACCAGGTTATAAATAAAGCTCCATCCTTCCGTATTCTTCCTCATTCATCGTCGAAACTACAATCACTTCCTTGCGGCTTTTACCCGGCGTGTCACACATGCATTTCCTTGCACGTCCACTTGTCCCTGTTGATTCTATCATTGATTGCTTGTTTTTTGGATTGTGCAACTCCCATCAACATATCAATGGTGAAGACAACATCATCTTTCCTCTGTTGTATTGCACCAGGAGGTGCTTGATGGTAGTTTAGGCTATCCGGTGACTCTAGGCTGGCATAGTAAAGTTTCCTCTCATACTCGTCCACTTGTAATTAGATCCTCCATGTGTACAAAGTCTCCGTATTTTTTCATCATCGTCGGATTCTGATTCTACTGTCCCTTGGTAGTATTGCTTCATCGACAAATATAGAAAAACAGTCATGTGTTCCTCTTGTTGGCTAACACTGTACTCGTGCGCCCTTCAACTGCTTGTAATCGACCTCGCTGGCACATGTCCATTCGCAAGTAACAAAAAACATGCAGAAAACATAGGGAAACAATACTGTACCCCTCTTCCTAGTGAAGCTGTACTCGAGTACCCACCACTGTTGTACTTGATACACCTTACACCTGTACCTACATGTAGAATCCACAATTTGCAAAAAAAAATAGGGAAACAGTTATGTACTGCTTTTGCTGCCTAAGCTGTACTCGTGCACCCATCACTGCTGTACTCGACACACCTTGCACCTGTATCTTCTTGCAGAACCCAAAATTTGCAGACAGAATTAGTGAAACAGTCATTTATTACTCTTGCTGCCTAAGCTGTACTCGTGCGCCTTTCACCTCTGTACTCGACTGATATTTTACATGGGAAAGTATTGAGTACTATTGGCTAATAGTTTTTCAAGACTTGTTTTGTGTACTTGTTCCGCGATAGAAATGTACTTTATTCTTGATAGGTGCTGTGCTTATGCCTTTTGTCGTTGTACTTACGCCTTGATATGTGGCGTACTTGGGACTCTTACGTCGTTGTACTTACGCCTTGTTTTTGTATGACGGGGAACATTCACGAGTTCTTTGGTACCACTTTGATGCCTGTGGCGGTGATTGAATTTATTAATAAAATAATGAGCAAGTAATGCGCATGTTGCATGGGGAACTGGAAACGATTAGTCAATAATCTACTTACTTCTCATTAAATTTGCACTGGTGGCTGGTGCTGTGGAGCGTGGGATAGTCCTGCGAGTGAGATTCTTTCCTTTCGCATTCCCGACTTTTCTTTTACGTTTACTCACTGATGAGTGGGCCAACATAAAGTGGGTTCCGCGTGTTAGTGACTTGAAGCCACTCTATGGTATGTAAAATGGCGCCGTTCAGTCGTCGTACTAGAAGCATCTCGGTGGTTTTGCGCTTCGACTCCGCCGGTTTTATATTCTGTTCCTTCCTGGTTAGGGTTTCCGTCTTCGCTCCGCTCACCCTTCCCGTCTCCAGCTCCGCTCTCTGCTCACCATCTTCCCTTCCTGGTTAGGGTTTCCGTAATATGTTCATTTGTTTGTTTGTTAATTTCTCTCGTAAATTCATTCTCTAATCCTATAGATATATTGTTTCTGTTTCTGGTGTGGTTCTTATTTTGTTTCCTCTTTATTCCTCTTAGACTTTTTCTCGGACATCCTCTATTTCTCTCGCTTCCTAACTACCTCCTTTCCGTCTATTTCTTCCAGATCTGTATCTATTTCTTATTTCTAAACTGCTGTTTTCTTCCAGATCTGTATTCTTTTTATATTTATAGCATGCTCGTTTGTTGCAAGATTTCCTGCTGTTATAGAACATTATTTTGTTCGGTTCTTTGTATGGGTCCAAATGATATTTGTTCTTTATTTTCATTATTCTTTCTTGTGGTGTTGTAGAAGCTGGAACACACAAAGCACGGTTTGTGATGGATTGTGGTGAAGCTTCGAAAAGGCCCTTGGTTGAGGATGCAGTTGGTCTCGGAGAAGCTTCAAAAAAGCCTAAGGTTGAAGATGCAGTTGATGTCACAGATGCTTCGAAATCCGTAAGTTCGAAGATATTGCCAAGGTATTTGTTTAGTTCTTATTTTTTCAGTCATCTTGCACGGGAATATACGCACTTACTAACTTTGATCCCTATTGTTTGTAATTCAATTTTCTAGAGTATAAACCCAATTACGGAACTTCCAAGGATTACAATGGATATGCTTGGAATTGATGTTGGTCCTGTCGATACAATTGGAGAAGCTACGTTTAGTATAACCAGGTTTTTTGCCAGCACATTCGTTGTCGCTCATGCTTTGAGCAAGTTTCTTGGTCACACAAAGTTCCTTGCCATAGAGAACTACCATCATGGAAGTGTTCTTGTCAAGTTCCAAGATCCTAATGACCTGCAGAAAGTTACTGGCCACATATTCAATTATGACTATCTTGGACCCTTCCATGTCGGTCAAGTTTACTATGTTGAAGCTCAACCTACCGATTATGCGAGAGGTGTTAGATGCTTTTGCATCCAAGTCCAACTTCTGAAGTTGTGTGTGGCAAATGGTTAAATCGTGCTTTGTGTTGGATATGGTTGTTTTGTAAGACTTTATTTGTGCCGTGTTGGTTATGGTTGTCTTGTAAGACTTTATTGTGTCGTGTTCGGTATGGTTATCTTGTAAGACTTTCTGTTGTTGAGTACAATGTAATGTACCATGTACGTGGTACTTGACTTTAATTATCTTCCGTTTATTGTTGTACTCACCTCGTATTTATCTATGGTTTATAGTTCAGTTTAGCTAGTATACGTGGAATTTACACAATTACATATGTACTATTATGGGGACTGCCGATCTGTTGTTTTTTGCTCATATTTTCGATCATCCGTGTTGTTTTATCTTTATATTTCCGTTTCTCTACGGGGTAGGTACTGGTGCTAAGATTGTCGAGTTCATTTTTGCGGCGAGAGACGAGTGCATGTGTATCATGAATAGGAGTGCTATATAATTTCTGTTGGTTTCTTTTCAGGTTTTCTATTGTACATCGTAGGTACAAGTGGTTTATGGTATGGAGTCTTGTTGTTCTCTGCGAGACGAGTACGTCCGCATCACGAGTGGGAGTACCAGATTTTATGTGGTGGTTTTCGTTGTTTCTTTCGATTCTTCGGAGTAGATGCTGGTGCTAGGAGTGTCGAGTACATTTTTGCATCGAGAGACGAGTGCATGTGTATCAAGAATAGGAGTGCCGGATAATTTCTGTTGGTTTTCTTGTCGGGATTTCTGTTGTATAACGTAGGTACGAGTGCGCTATTGTATATAGTACAGTGGTTCTAGTGAGACGAGTACATACTGTGGCACGAGTAGGAGTATCAGATTATGTGTGTTTGTTTTCGTTAATACTTTCGATTCTGCGGGGTAGGTGCTGGTGCTAACGGTGTCGAGTTCATTTTGCAGCAGAGACGAGTGCATGTGTATCATGAATAGGAGTGTTAGATAATTTACGTTGGTTTTCTTGTCGGGTTTTCTGTTGTATATCGTAGGTACGGGTGCTTTATGGTATAGAGTACGGTGGTTCTACTGCGAGAAGAGTACGAGATGTAGCACGAGTAGGAGTACCAGATTATATGTGGTGGTTGTCGTTATTATTTCCCATTCTGCGGGGTAGGTACTGGTGCTAAGTGTATCGAGTACATTTTTGCAGCGAGAGGCGAGTGCATGTGTATCATGAATAGGAGTGCTAGATAATTTCTGTTGGTTTTCTTGTCGGGTTTTACTGTTGTATATCGTAGGTACAGGTGCTTTATGGTATGGAGTACAGTGGTTCTACTGTGACGAGTACGTCTGCAGCACGAGTAGGAGTACCAGATTATATGTCGTGGTTTTCGTTATTAATTTCGATTCTGCGGGGTAGGTACTGGTGCTAAGTGTATCGAGTACATTTTTGCAGTAGATACAAGTACATCTGTATCATGAATATTAGTGCTAGATAATTTCTGTTGGTTTTCTTGTCAGCTATAGATGAGAGAGCAAAATTGTATTGCACACACAAACACACATAATAAATGTATAATTTAAGGTAATCGGTGTACACAAATAAATATGTCCAACATATTCGGCAAATATAATAAGCACATAACTTAATCTACCAGGTTATAAATAAAGCTCCATCCTTACGTATTCTTCCTCATTCATCGTCGGAAACTACAATCACTTCTTTGCGGCTTTTACACGGCGTGTCACACATGCATTTCCTTGCACGTCCACTTGTCCTGTTGATTTTATCATTGATTGCTTGCTTCTTGGATTGTGCAACTCCCATCAACATATCAATGGTGAACACTACATCATCTTTCCTCTGTTGTATTGCTCCGGGAGTTGCCTCGGGGTATTTTAGGCTGTCCGGTGACTCTAGGCTGGCATAGTAGAGGTTCCTCTCATCTTCGTCCACTTGGAATTAGATCCTCCATGTGAATAAAGTCTACTGTATTTTTCATCATCATCAGATTCTGACTCACTGTTCCTCGGTAGCATTGCTTCATCACCATCACCATCATCACCATCATCACCATCATCATCATCTTCATCGTCGGCATTGCCTCCTTGCACAACATTATCTGAATGATATTCCTCTTCTTCATCACTTATGACAATCAGTTCAACCTCCTCGTGTTCTTGATGGGTGCTCATGATTTCCTCATCTTTATCAACCTCCTCCTTTTTATCCATGGCGTACTTGATCCTTGTCGAAGCTTGATTCAATTGC